>NC_133327.1:413628108-413943524 GCF_042186555.1 Aquarana catesbeiana | reverse complement strand
GATCTACCCAAATTCTTTTAAAGCTTGGACAACATCAGGCATTCAGACACTAAATGACTTCATAGCATCTAAATCATTCCTTTCATTCCCATCGCTTAGAGAAAAATATGATCTACCAAACTCTGAGATATTTAGATATCTCCAAATCAAAAATTTCTATACACCATTCCTAAAGGGGGATACACCATTATCCCAATTATCCATTTTTGAATCAATCTGTACAAAAGATCCATTTGCTAAAGGTACAATTTCATCACTTTATAATCAATTATATGGAGTAGCAAATCTTAATAGACCCTCTTACGTTCAGAGGTGGGAGGAGGACCTGGGACGAACTTTAGAAGACACGGACTGGTCTAACATATGGCTCACATCTAAATCATCCTCACCCAACATCTTAGCACTGGAGACAAATTATAAAGTCCTAACTCGCTGGTACCTTGTACCCGCTAGAGTGGCAAAATATTCACCTAATACCTCAGCTCTTTGTTTTCGAGGATGCCCAGAAATAGGCACATATTTACACATATGGTGGACGTGCCCAGTAATCCAAACCTTCTGGAAGGAAGTCTTCGTGATTGCATCTAAAATATTTAAAAAAATAATACAACCAGATCCATATTTAACTTTACTTAATCTAAAACCGGAATGGTTAACACTCTCTCAATTCAAACTTATGATCCAACTAATAACGGCTGCAAAACAAACAGTGGCCAAGGCATGGAAATCTCCTACATTGGTACTAGCAGAAACAATTCACAGAATGAATAATACAATGTCCCATGCTAAGATGGTAGCCATCGATCAAAATCAAATTCCAAAATTTGAAAAACTTTGGCATCCTTGGATAAAACAACAGTTCCTGTCAAACTTCAATGACTCTGTCCTGTTGCCATGGTAACAGATTAAATGACTTACAGAGACACCCATTGTAAGGCTTCAAAGAGAACTAAAAAGAATAATAAACTGACGAGCGGGACAACCTTGTGGACCATACCTCTACCTTTCAACCCTTTTTCTTCTTTCTCTTTCCTTTTCTCCACCTTACGATTAAAGCTCATTATCAGAATTTATTTGACCTATATACACTCTACTTGTAAACAATATGTATAGTAGGTATAATTCATTTAAATACCTACAAAAGTAACTAAGGAAATGATATATATATCTTTAATTTAGGCTTACGTGAACCCAATGTTTAATATTTGAAATTTCATGATATTTACCTATATAAACCCTACTGTAAAACAATGAGCTTACTTTATAGATCCTTGTAAACTTACTTTATGTATCTTTATAACATTGTATACTCAATAAACTTCTTTTGACAAGGAAAATGACTTGCTAAGCTATTGCTAGACTTGCCAGGCTTCACAAGTTTGTTGCGCAATTGCAGCAAGTCTGCATTACATGACTGTGGGCCACTGTGGCTGAATTTTCATGCTGTAGATTTGCAGAGCTCTTGCTGTAAACTCACCACTGCAACTTTGCTTTTGCTATAGACTTGTTATGCAAATTTGCTACAAATCTAAAAATGGTCAACTAGAACTTGTGCTTCAAGTGCTCTGCAAGTGTACAGCTTGCCATTGAAAATGTGCTGCAAGGTAACAGACTTACAATTCAACACTGCCACAAATTTGTGGCAAGTTATCCTTGCTATCTTGGATGGTAGAGCAGAGATTTAAAGAGCATAGGGTATCCGTGAATGTCCCACAAGGGGAGACATGGGAAAATGGGAGATTTTTAACGTGTCACAATCAATAGTAGACAAGATAGAGATATGTTTAATAACAATATTTATTAGTCCATAGAAGAAGTGTAAAAAGACATTCTAAAAACGTGTGTACAATGCTGTCAAATTTACCATACAGTTAACAGAACCCAGGACGGTCGTGGGATTGAAGCGTTTCGGCCAGATTGGGCTTCTCAAGGATTCCACTTGAAGTTCACATAATATATTAACAAAAATTGTTTTTTTATGGTGATTATATTTGGCTAGAAAGGGAGTTCACATCAAGGGCCACTAGACCAGGACAGAGTGATGAGAGAGGATCTTGGTCAAAGCCTTGGATGGATTAACATCAATCAGCAACATGGGTCATAGACTATATCAGCTATATGGCCAAGGAAGCAACACAACAAGTCACACAGACAGCCCAAAAGGCAGCCTTCCAGCTCTGTCCATCCATCCACCCTTGGCCTTCTCACTGTAGCTGTGGTTCTGCACCACTAGCGGAAGTAAGAATACCACCATGCCACTATATATGGAGAGAGTGCTCACCGTAGGGAGCCAGACACTGAAAAGGGGCTGAAAACAGTGTAGTATTTTTATATCAACTTCTGACTAAACTCAGAGTTCATAAAATGCATCTAGATGCTAGTGACATAACAATAGCAACAGTGCACTTACTTAGATAGCCGCCAGATCTGAGACCAGAGGTGGCGAGGTGACGGCAGCATATAGCCCCAATGCGTTTTGTGCCGATGCATGTCCTCAGGGGTCACTTTTGCTAGCTGCCTTAAATCTGTGTTTTAGTGCTGACTTGTTATATATATATATATATATATATATATATATATATATATATATATATATATATATATATTGCCACAGTCTAAGGTTAATGTTGTTGTAAATCCTTTTATCTGACATTTACCTATAGGTAAGCCTAGAATAAGGCTTACCTATAGGTAGTGGAAATACCTCATAAGTAGTGCACTGATGTCGTCATCGGCGCATGCGCTGTGAAGAAATGGACCACTGTGCCGTTTCTTCCCCCGGCGTTTGCTGTGACTGACGGCTCCCCCACACATGCGCGGGAGTGACATTACGTGGCTCCAGCCAGTCACAGAGCCGGAGTCTGTGGCCCCAGAAGGAAGAGGGGCAAAGATGGATGCGGCCTGCACAGGGGACAGCATGGACTTCATTTTCAGGTAAGTGTCATATAATTGGCTAGTATGCGGTGCATACTAGCCCATTATGCTTTTAATTTGCATGCCTTGCGGGGAGCAAAAGAGGAAGTAAAACCCATCAGGGTTTACTTCCTCTTTAAAGTGGGTGTAAACGATCACGTGTAAAACAACCCATATAGTTTAAAATAGAAATGAAAGGCAAAACGTTTTTGTATAGATATAAAGAAACCATTTTTTCCCCTTTTTTAAAAGGGATCACATTCCCTCTGTTCTCAGCTGCATAAGAGCTTGGGGGAGGAGAAGCAGCAGCACACCGATCTTCCCAGTATATGGCTGCACAGGGGAAGCAGGACAAGTCTGATCATTAGAGAAGAGAAGACTGTGTTCTTATAGCTAGAGAACTGACCACAGTGTGTTCTCCTCCTTAGTGTGGTCAGTTTTTCATAGGAAAGCAGAAGGACTGGCAGGATCACCAGCGATTTCACACAAAGGAAGCAATGCAAAGAGAACAGGATACTTTCTCATACAAGTACATGGTACTGCAGGCACATATCAGGAATATGAAATTCTGGGATAACAAACACTTTAACCATAGATGCAAAATTAATAATGGGGGGGAAAAGACATCTGCCCACCATCTGTATCACTGGGACCAATCACAGATTCTTGTGTAGCAACCAACTGAGTGAAGCAGTGCATGTTCAGTTATCAACTTCCTTCTCTCTTATCATTGAAGAGTATTCATAATCCCACCCTCTTGGGTAGCCTACCCCTAAACAGCTTTCGATTAAGGGCAGCATTATGCCAATTGTGGTCAGCTTTATTTATGCTTTACACTTTCTTATTCTTTTGCTTACCCTTTTTTTTTCCTTTTTATATATTTCATATATTGAATGGCGTTCACCAAGCAGCAATGAAGGCAAGAAGAATATTTTCCCAAAATGAAATAATAAAAAAAAAAAAGGCGGCAGATTTGACATTTACTTGGCTATATTCAAAGGACAAAAATGAAAGAATTAAAAGGAACACCTTGACAGTTTATGCAGCTAATCTGGTATAATAATAGCTTGAGGAACAGATTAAACTTCGTGCCTGTCTGTGGAGAGTGGACTCTTCCTTCTATAATAATTCTAGCATTCAAAAGTGTAATCACTACACACTGATTCACAAAGATTCTTATTTCCTTATCAAATTTCTTTACCGGGCTTAGCCAAGCTTGTCCCTTTCCCAGGTCCCTGCTTCAATAGCTGATTTATTCCAAGCATCTTGCCAGCAAACATTCCTGGGAGCAAACCCATGGAAGAATGAAGTCCTAATTTCTTTATCTCTCTCACAGAGAGGTTGTGCTCATGCTCTTTGAAAAGGTCACAGGTAATTTTCTTGGTTTGTTCTGCAGGAGCAATAGAATGGTACACACTGAGAACGTTTGTGTAAGAATTTCAGGTGACCACCAAGGAAGGGAAAGCAAAAACCGTGGAATTAAAAACATTTCAAAGTAACTTAAAAGTTGCTGAAATAAAACATCTTAGAAAAAAAAATAGGTAAAGTATAGTAACAATATTAACAGCCTCCATGTTTAAAAAAAACGTGTTTGAAACAGAAGAACAGAGTACTGTAGGAAAGAAAATTATACAGTTGAACAGGAACATCATTTTACACTAGGAGCACTGCAGGTCTTTTATACTCAAATTCTCGTCACCGCAACTTTTCACAGAGTGCTCAGGATACTCTTCTTCCATTCAGCTATCATAGTGAATAACCAAAGAGATGCAAATAGCAGTTTGGTTCTGTTGGTACATCTTGTGCCTATATCTTGTTGAGGGAAGGATAGGATCCAGGTACCTAGCAGGGAAGTATAGAAGGTAATGCAGGACAACAGATCCTAGAGGGCTACAATGAATTAATTGGTACTTAGCAGTCCTAATTCATCAACAATGTTTATGAGTTGTGACATTAATGTTACAAAAAAAAGATGCAAATAAAGACTATGCAGGAGAAAGGGACAAATAGGCCCATATTTGCAAAAAAATGAGGGGAGCCTAAATAGTTCTGCAAATAAGGAAAAAAACACTTTAGAATAACATAATAAATTCTGTTTAACCACTTGCGGGCCGCCCACTGTAGATACACTGCGGCAGGGCGATCGCTCTGCACCAGATCAAGTACCTAGTATGTGATCTGAGACTTCCGGGTCTGGGGCGTGCACCACCACTGGCCTGCTCCCACTGTGATTATACACAGCAGGAGCTTATCAGCAGATACGGGGGACTCAATGTCCAAAGGCATCCGCTGATGCTTTGGTACAGAGGGAAAATGGCGATCTGCCTATGTAAATAAGGGAGATCACTGTTCTTCCAGTACAGAAGGCATGGATCCTTAGTCTCTACAAAGCAGAGGCACTGATTCATACCTTCCCCTTGTATAAGCACCTCCCCCGCAGTAATAAAACACCATTTAGGCAACAGTTAACCCTTTGATCACCCCTGATGTTAACCCCTTCCCAACCAGTGTCATAAGTACAGTGACAGTGCATATTTTTTAGCACTGATCACTGTATTAGCCTCACTTGTCCCCAAAAAGTGTCAAAAGTGTCAGTAAATGTCCGATTTGTCTGCTGCAATATCGCAGTCCCACTAAAAGTCGCTAATCGGCGCCGTTATTAGTAAAAAAAAAATATATATATATATATATCCCATAATTAGTAGACGCTATCATTTTTGTGCAAAGCAATCAATATACGCTTTTTGGGATTTTTTTTTTACCAAAAATATGCAGTAGAATTGGCCCAAATTGATGAAAAGAAATTTTATTTTTTTCAATTTTTTTGTTAAATGTGTTTTATAGCAGAAAGTAAAAAAATATTGTTTTTTTTTTCTAAATCGTCGGACTTTTTTGTTTATAGCACAACAAATAAAAACTGCAGAGGTGACCAAATACCACCAAAAGAAAGTTCTATTTGTGGGGAAAAAAGGATATAAAGTTTATTTGGGTACAGCATCGCACGACCATGCAACTGTCAGTTAAAGTAACGCAGTGTGTATCGCAAAAAAAAAGGCCTGGTCATGAAGGGGGGTAAATCTTCCAGAGGGCAAGTGGTTAAGGTATTGGGAACGATTGAGCAGAATGACTTGACCAGTGAGGCTGGGTTCACACTATTGCCACATGAGGCTCACAGCAGGGGTCTGGTGCCTCCCCGTTCACCTTTTCAGGTCCGATTTCAAATTTTTGTCTGAATTCGGACCTGAAACTGACCAAAAGACGTACAGAGCTCCTGTGCAAATTCGCACCGGAGCCACAGCGGAGATATGTGAACCGCCTCCATAGAGAGCCGGTCAAAATGTCTTGCTATTGCAAATTGGAACCCGCATTCCAATTCGCAATAGTGCCTAAAAGTGACCTTAGGACAAAAATGGGAAAGCTAGGCCTCCATGTAAGGCAAAATTGAGACATAAAGAGTGAAACACACCAATAGACATAAAACGAATTTAGAGATAATGAGAAAACAGAAAAAATAAAAGGCAATAGTGATTAAACGCATTGAGGCTTATTTACTAAAAGAGTTGAAAATCTTCACACAATAATAAAAAAAAAAAAATATCCAAAAATGTGTGTGCAGATGAAATAAATAAAAACAGGGTTTTTTTATTCCACATAATCAGATAGTTGTAGTAGATATTCACACAATTTATTGTGTGGACATTTCCAACTCATTTAGCAAATCAGCCTCATTAAGTTTATTAGCATTGATTTGATAAATTGCTAAACCTGCTCATAGTCCTAAAGAAAGAAGGGGAACAGGCAATATCAAAAGAATAAGGAATTATCAAATGTTGTTAATGTTTACTGTAAAACACTGCTACTTAATTGTTCTTAATACACACAGGTAGGGAAGCAATATGTTCCTAATTAGTTAAACTCTGAACAGTTGGATATCAATTGTTACTAACGAACCAAGCAGTCACTACCAATATACAGTTTACAGTCTTATCATATCTTCTACCACTGAGGGCCCACCAGTCACATATCTATTAAAACATAAAATAGAAGTAAAATAAACAATGTTTGTTGTTTGGTTGGTTAAATAAGGGTTCTTAGTTTAGGCTTGACAACAAAAGTGAATTTGTATAGCAGATAGCAATAATATACAATTTGCGGCAGCCAATAGGCATTACTGATGGCTGTAATAGATAGAGAACAATGGGCTTTTTGCTTTTGAGAGTGAATTGATAATTATGGCTCTGCTTCACAAGCTAAGTGGTAGTTGATTATTTAAGAATCCGAAAAGAAAGAGCTGCTTGTTATGCTAAGTTATAATTACAAGCAGATAACCCACAGTCTTTCCCATGTTTTATCCATTTAAAGACCCTGAAAATACAGTTAAATACCTGTTGATCTGCCAGAAATTATGGATTAAGTGGTGTCAGCCATGCCCAATTGTCTTTTACTAAGCTATTTAAACCCTCCCCTAACCTATTCTCCACAATGAGATAAGAGGTGGGAGGGATAATTTGACTCCTTGAGATAACACAGGAAAAGTACACAAAATATAAGATAACTCTGACAAGATCAACTATATATCTCTGTGAATTCAACAGATATACTGTACATACAGTATCTCACAAAAGTGAGTACACCCCTCACATTTGTGTAAATAGTTTATTATATCTTTTCATGTGACAGCACTGAAGAAATGATACTTTGCTACAATGTAAAGTAGTGAGTGTACAGCTTGTATAACAGTGTGCATTTGCTGTCCCCTCAAAATAACTCAAGCCATTAATGTCTAAACCGCTGGCAACAAAAGTGAGTACACCCCTAAGTGAAAATGTCCAAATTGGGCCCAAAGTGTCAATATTTTGTGTGGTAACCATTATTTTCCAGCACTGCCTTAACCCTCTCGGGCATGGAGTTCACCAGAGCTTCACAGGTTGCCACTGGAGTTCTCTTCCACTCCTTCATGACGACATCACAGAGCTGGTGGGTGTTAGAGACCTTGCGCTCTTCCACCTTCCATTTGAGGATGCCCCACAGATGCTCAATAGGGTTTAGATCTGGAGACATGCTTGGCCAGTCCATCACCTTTACCCTCAGCTTCTTTAGCAAGGCAGTGGTCATCTTGGAGGTGTGTTTGGGGTTGTTTACAAAAATTTGACGGGTATACTCACTTTTGTGAGATACTGTATGTACCACCCTCTTACTTAGTGCAGGTGGATAGGTACATTTAGTTTTGGCTCCTCTGTAATCAGTGGAGCTGCAGTTGATTGTTCTTTTTTTGGTATTCAGAAATTCAGATGTATCTGAATTTCCTAAATACAATAGTAATGAATTTAAACAAATCCGAAATAAAAAAATTCTAATTCGAATCATATTCAAAACGTTTTCAAATTAAATTCAAATTTCCAAATAGATTTAAATAGAATAGAAAATAAAATAATAGAATAGAAAAGAATAGCATAGAAAAGAAAAGAATAGACCAGAACAGAAAAGAATAGAACAGAACAGAAAAGAATAGAAAAAATAGAATAGAAAATAAAGTAATATTATAGAATAGAAAATAAAGGAATAGAATAGAAAATAATAGAATAGAATAGAAAGAATATAACCATCTTCAGAATTTGGAATTTCGAAGAGAATAAATTCAGATTTGAATGGAATAAATTTGAATTCAAATAGAAAGAAAATAATAGAATAGAATAGAATGGAAAAGAATAGAATAGAATTAAAAAAAACAATAGAATAAAATAGAAAAAAATAGATTGAAAAAAAAAGATAAAAAGAATATAACCGTTTGCAAAATTAGAATAGAATAAATTTGAATAGAATAGAAAAGAATACATTAGAACATAAGAGAATGTAAAATAATAGAATAGAATAAAATAGAAAGAATATAACCATCTTTAAAAATTAGAATTTTAAAATCAAATAAATTTGAATCAAATACATTTGAATTTAAATAGAATACCTTTGAATTTGAATAGAATAAATTTGAATTCAAATAGAATAGAAATGAATAGAATAGAATAGAAAATAGAATAATAGAATAGGAAAGAGTAGAATAGAAACACAAACAATAGAATAGAATAGAAAGAATATAACCATCTTCTGAAATTTGATTTTTGAACAGGAAAACTTTGAATTTGAATAGAATAGAAAAAATTTTATAAAATAGAAAAGAATAGATTAGAAAATAAACAAATAAAATAGAAAAGAATAGAATAGAAAAAACAACAGAATAGGATGGAATAGAAAGAATATAACCATCTTCCAAAATTCACACTTCAAATGGAATAAATGTGAATTTAAATTAGAATGGAATTCAATCGAATTCGGAAAATTTGAAAAAAAATTTGAATAAACAAAATGAATTCCGAAAACTAATTAAATGAATTTAATGAATTTTACTAAACAAATTTATGTAAATAAGAGTCGAAACAAAACTATTTTTTAAATTCTGCACATGTCCACTAAAGAGTAACCAGTGGATATCGGAAGAAGGCAGTCGATGATCCTGTGGCCTTGTGAGTAGATGACCCAAGTGCTGGAAGAGATTCTGTACTTTGTGCAGCTCAGCAAGTTATAGAAGAGTCCTCAAAGAGTTCAGTTCACCAGTTTTGGAGTATCCCATGCTCCCTTCTCCCCATCTAAGTTCACCGTTACAATAAAACCCTAGACTGTTCATTTGAGCCAGAGAGAGAGCCTCTCTGGGAGTAAGGAATCAATTTCATCAGCGGCTTTAGAGGTTGATTACCCCTAAAGAACATATGATAGATACACTTCGGGAATTTCTAGGGCATAATAGAGCATCAACAATGCAGGGTATAGCGTGGGATACACTTAAGGCTTATCTAAGGGGAATCATAATTCAGCAAATCTCCTAGAGGAAAAATCTACTAAGGACTGGGAGATGAATGCAAGGAAGAAAGTGACTGAAATACAAAAAGTATATGTAGAAAATCCACCAACAGATAACTTAGCTAAATGGACTGAAGCACAACAGTTTTGTAGCATGCTCTACATTAGGTAGGTAGGTTCTAGAGTGGTGTTTGTGTTTTTACTGTCAGTCCAGGTAAATTTAGGCAGGCCTAGCTGTGAGCTAGGCCTGTTTGTTTTTAAACTGGGGGCAGGGGAGTGGTTTTAGTGTAGCAGCAGGTGACTGACATGTGTTTCAGCTCTCTGGCGCCTCCTCTGTTTCCAGTGAGAAGGTTCTGGGAAAGAGGCAGGGCTGGGGGTTGGAGTGACATGGGGTGTATTTGGGAGCCCTGACCAATCCCCAACTACGATTGGCAGATGTTGTCGAAGTCGAGTTGCTGCAGCCAGGAGGGTTGGCAGAATTTGCATCGGACTTGCTGAGAGCAGTAGTCCACCAAGGATCAGTTAGCACAATTATTCTTTTCATCTAAAATGGTTGCTACCACAGAGGGGACTGCAGACCCCTGCCTGCAAATGGCTACTAGGAAAATGTTAGCACTTATTCTGAGTGAGGCCTAGCCATGTGCTAATGGTCATGGGAATCTAGAATTGGACAGTAGAGGCAAGCAAGTGATCTCAAGTAGTGTGCTGGAGGAGATGTGAAGCAGAGGAGACTGTCAATTTGGATTCAACTACCTTTATTCTATCAAGAAAGATTGGGCATCCCCTGTCCCTTTTCCCCATCCAAGTTTAATCCCCTAATAAAAACAACAAAAACAAGCAAGAGACTGTTCATTGAATAGAGAAAGTGTGCCTAAAATGGATGTCTGACCAAGTGGGGTGATGTGTGGATGCTGAAACAAGCAGCACCCCCCCCCGGGGGCACGCTACAGTTATATTGAATGTTATCTTTAAAAAAGGCTGAGAACAGAAAATTCTTCCTGAAGCAGGCCCACTATGAGGAGGTAGAAAACACCAGGCACATGCAGGCCCTCCTGGCAAAGTCTCAAAAAAACACCACAACTGCTACAATGTCCATTTGAGAATATATATATATATATATATATATATATATATATATATATATATATACATACAATATGTTGGACAGTTCCTAGAGACAGTCTATCACATCCACATCCCTAGTAAATATAGAAGAAATTGGAAAGAGCACACCACTGCCTTTTGGGATTTGGGTTTTGTTTATTTTCTCACTGGCAAGTGTATATTCAGCAGGTATATTGTTGCAGCAATGGCAGTTTCCCTTATGCCCTAGGTCTATTTATAGTGCAATGTCTATGACCATCTTAGTGGCTAATGAGGATGATTACCCTTAATGTCCTATTATATGGGACACCTGTTTCTGCCTAGGCTCTACTCCTTGTATGTATGGGCGGAGGGATGGGGGTCTCTGGATGTGGGCCAATTGGATGTCTCATATCTATGCCTTATACCCAAACTCACCCTACAATTTGCTGCATGTGCTATATATACATATACTGATATTGCTGTGGTCATGGATATATAAAGAGTTATATTTGTTGAACAATTTTGTTTGGCATTTCTAGACGATCGTTGGCTTCTTTATACCGAGCTTTCTATACGGTCCAAAATCCATCAGACCAGGCTGATGAATCTGGCTTCACCTCCCCATTATTGTAGGGTGTATAATCTCCGCTTTCTCCTGGTGTTGCGATCGCTGAGGTATCAATACCACAAGTTTGGTGAGCACTTATACCTATTGTACAATTCTATATTAATGTGAATAAAGTAAATTGTTATTGGTATTAACGGTATCTTTTTACAATCTACACAATGTTATAGATGCATGCCGAACTGCCTTGAAGAAGCAGATAAGAAGTGTGCGAAACGCGTTGTATTTCTGCATATACAAGCATCTGCCTTATCCTGTGTATTGAGTATTAATTATGGTCAAATAGTTATGACCAAATGCTATTGTTGTATTGATTATTGGTCTTTTTTGTGACCAAATGTCATTATTGTAATTTCTAAACTTGTTAACTTTTGTAATAAATTAAATTTTATGAATACCTTTTTGTGGTTGTGCTTACCCCAGTGACAGTTTTAAACACATCCTTAAAAATCCCACCACCTTATGAGGGAGTGGTCTGCTCTCTCCAATTTTTTTAATGTCCATTTGAGACTCATGCTGGAGGGGTGGCTATGTGTCCGGAGGAAATAGTGAACGTTTTTAAAGAGTATTACTTTGATCCATAAAGATCTAAGGTAGGAGAGGTAGATAGAAAAATAGGAGATTTTTTATGAGGGTTTAACTATTCCACACCTCTCAGAGGTACATAGTGTATTGTTGGAATTACCTATTACTATTGAAGAACTACAGGAGGCGGTATTGGACACAGCTAGCCATACAACACTAGGGTCAGATGGATTACCAAATGAAATCTATAAGGAATATGGGGAGATAATGCTGCCAGAATTACTGCAGGTATTGAATGAGGCAATGGAAAAGGAAAAACTACCGGTATCTATGACAGAAGCTACGATCATAATAATACCAAAAGAAGGGAAAGTTTTAGCCAGTAGATTAAGTAAAATAATCCATGCCATAATCCACCCTGATTAGTGTGGATTTATTCCTGGCAGATCAACATTGAACATAAGGAGATTATTTTTAAATCTACAAAATATAAACAGAGGAGATGGGATCAAGAGTTATATGGTCCCTCGATGCTGTCAAAGCATTTGACAGCATTGAATGGCATTACTTATGGTCGGCGCTGTCAGCATTTAATATTGGTCCTGTCTTTATAAAATGGGTGAAAGGGGCGAAAGTAAAGATTAATAAAAGGGTCTCTGAATATTTCTTGCTGTCCTGAGGCGCAAGGCAGGGGTGCCCTTTGTTGCCCCTGCAGTTTGCTCTAGCGGTGGAACCTTTGGCTATAGCCTTGAGAACAACAGGAAGTGTAAGAGGCTTTAGAAGAGGGGCGGATGAGGATGAGGAAAAGATTCTGCTATATGCGGACAATTTTTTTGCACTCCCCCATGTCCCCGTCCCCCCATCCCCAAAAAAATGGTATGTGGCAATATAGCGGCGCCATGCCAACACTGAGGGTGTGGTCAGATTGCATCAACAGTGGGAGGAGCTTAAAGGTTAAAGGGCCATATGCTTTAATGACTGTGCCACAAGTGAGTATGTAGCAGACAGTACAAATCTCAGTACACTCATTTTAATAAGAATAAAACTGTTCTATTGCATATCCTTTACTACACACAGCTAACCTTAAACTGTTACTAAACCCACAACAGTAAAATCTGTTTGTATATGCAGAATAGCATGCTTGTTATAATCACTGTGGAACTTAATCCTCTGCATTGTGTAAAATGGCTTTGACACTATATGGGCAGATCCTCCCCCTCCTGCACTGTCCATCTTGGCAAGGCCATATAATACAGTGAGGGTAGTCATCCTGCACATGCTCAGTTTAGTCTTTATTGCTGGAGAGAACATTTCCTGTTTCAGTTGAACTGTTCAGGTCACATGATATTGACATCACACGTGTGGGCGTGTATACAGGCTGTAGTGGAAATCCCCTCCTACCTAAAACCTCAGCACTGAACAAACCGTGCAGTTTACCATGTGACCGTGGTATACAGATCAGCAAAAAAGGTATATAGTAGCAGTATTTTAATGTAAAAAGAAGATTTATAAGCTGTGGGCACTGTGGGGGGGGGGGGGGGAGCAGAGGAACTATTTTCATACTAATGGGTTTAGTAACACTTTAAAGTGATATTAAAGTCTTGCTTTTTGTTTTGTTTTTTTTATAAATAATAAACATATTATACTTACCTGCTCTGTGTAGTGGTTAGGCACAGAGCAGCTTGGATCCTCCTCTTCTTCGGTCCCTTGTCTACACTCCTGGCCCCTCCCTCTTTCTGGGTGCCCCCACAGAAAGCAGCTTGCTATGGGGGCACCCAAGCATGCACGCTCCTGAGCTGCGGCTCTGTGTGTCCATTTACACACATAGCCATGGCTTGACTCCACTCCCTATTCTGTAATTTACAGCAGTAGAGCCAATGCGCTCCCGCTGCTGCCAAAAGGCCAATCAGGGGTGCAAGTCCCCAGACGCAAATGCTCCATGTGAATGAGGCCTAATTGTCGTCATGTGGACCAAATAGCACGAAAGAGGAGATGTCGGGTAATTAAAAGAGAAATTTGGGAATTTTATTTATGAATCATACTTACCTAGGTAGATGCTGCATCTATCCGTCGTCGGCTCTAAGGCTGAGAACCAGATGTAGCACCCTGGTATCAGGCAGGGTTGCTAACAAATTTAGTTATGCAAGGTGGTAACTAGCCTGGCTAATTGGTAGTTGTATCCACTGACTTTCTGTCCTAAGCCTGAATCTGGTGCATTTCTCTCTTCTGTCAATAGAGCACACTGCTGCCTTTGGCATTAGAATGACAAGACCACAGTGTGTTCAGGCTGTGAATAGACATCATTTCCCTGCCAATCAGAGTATCTACTTGGCATGCTGGGATAGTCTATTTAAGGGGAATGAGTCAGGTGATCAGTGTTCTTTTAGCCCCAGGCTGAGGCCTGGGGGCTGTATGTGAAGCAGCAGTTGAAGGTTAGGCCTAAGCCTGAGGCCTAGCCACGTGTGTAGAGTCTCAGCCCGAGCGGAGCCTGATTGTTGCAGAGGTTCAGCCGGACGGTGGACCGAGTGTTGCCAGAGGTGAAGGAGAAGCAGTCTGGTATGTGTAAAGATCTGTGTTGAAGTCAACCTACAACTTCAGTTGCCGTAGGAGACAGCAGATCTATAAATAAAGTGCTACAACCAGTCTAAAGGCCCTCAACCTGTATAGCTGTCTCCCTTTTTTGTCTCAGAGTCTGCCAGTTGCTATTGCATCTGCTTTAGGGTGTTCAGGCCCTAACCCTCTCCTTCCCAGTTCTTGTTAGGAGACAATAAATCTCTTTTGTTCGCATTCAAAAAGTGACTGGCACCCAATCATTCTTTCTTGCATTACACCCACTATGCCTAGTAAACCACTCTACAAAGAAGGATGTCAGCTCTCCCTGACTCTGGAGGTCACCATTAGGCCTCTAGGGGTCAGGGCCCTTGCTACACAAGAAATCAAACAGCCGATCACTCAGTTCTCAATGCTCCCTGAGCAGAGAGCTGGTGGCTGTCAGTCTCTGGCTTTCTGGTTTGCCCCCCTATGGTGCTCACTGAAACACTGGGCTGTGGAGGGGGCAGGAGTGGCCAGCTTAGGCTCTCAGCGGCTTGCTGAGAGGTTGAGCTGGGTGCCAGTCCAGGCATGTGAGTGGATCCCAACCATATGGTTGCAATCTTTCCCCAGCCTGGACCAACTCTGTGACATCACCTGACAGCAGGCTTAGGCCCGTTGTCAGCTGAAAATGGGTCACAGGAGTGCAAAACAATCTGCACTGCTGTGATCAACAGGAGAAGTACAACCAAACAGGCTTTGGCTGTACTTCTTCTTTAATAAATCTATCACACAACCTGTCTCTTTGCTCCTGTTTGGCATTACTTACGACAATTGATAAATGTCCCTGTTTATGTTGTGAACTCACCCTCCAGGGCCCAGGCTTTAGATCCAGGCTCTTTCTCCCTGAAGCTGGAAGGTCATTCAGGCACCCTCTTTCCTAGTCCAGAGTTCCTACACGATCCCCCTCTCATAGTCCAGGGCCACCAGACACCTGCTTCCCTAGTCCAGGGCCTCCAGACACCCCCTTTCCTAATCTGGGACCTCCAGGCAACCCCTCACATAGTCCAGTATCTCCCTTGTACTCCCCTATCCAGCGGCCTTTGCCACACCAACCACCATTTCCTAGTCAATGGTCTCCTCTGCACCCACCCCCTAGTCCAGGGTCTCCTTTGCACTTCTTTTCTAGTCCAAGGCCTCCTTTATAGCCCGACCAAAGGTAAGAGCCTCCTCTGCACCCTGCTCTCTCAATCCAGGTCCTTTATTAACCCCACTTTTAAAGTCCAGGGCCTCCTCTACACCCCCCCAGTCCAGGGCCTCTGGTGTACTCCCCTCCTATTCCAGGGTCTCCTCTGCACCCCTCAGTCCAGGGCCTCCTGTGTACCCCCCTCCTAGTCCAGGGCCTCCTGTGCACCCCCCACTCCAGCACCTCCTCTACACCCCCCCCAGTGCAGGGCCTCTTCTGCACCCCCCAGTCCAGGGCCTCTTCTGCACCCCCCCAGTCCAGGGCCTCCTCTGCACCCAACCAGTCCAGGGCCTCCTCTGCGCCCCCCCGGTCAGGGCCATCTCTGCACACCCTGCCCCCCAGCCCAGGACCTCCTCTGCATCCTCTAAGTCCAGGGTCTCCTCTGCGCCCCCCAGGTCAGGGCCTCCTCTGCACACCCCAGCCCAGGGCCTCCTCTGCACTCCCCAGCCCAAGGCCTCCTCCACACCCCCATCAACCCAGGACCTTCATTGAACTCTCCAGTCCAGGGCCTCCTCTAACCTTCCCCCCCAGTCCAAGGCCTCCTCTGCACCTCCTCTGCACCCCCCCCTCAGCCCAGGGCCTTCACTGCACCCCCTAGTCCAGGTCTTCCTCTGCGCCCCCCAGCCCAGGGCCTCCTCTGCGCCCCTCCCCCAGCCCAGGGCCCCCAGTCAACAGTAACACCCTGAGAGCAGCGGTTCCCAGATCAAGATTTACAGAATATGCGCTGGGATAACAAAAACCTACCAGAGGGGTTGGAGGACTTTAATAATTGGAAACAGAGGGCAGTCATAAGACTATCCCAATTATATGTAGCAGAGGTGCTGAAGACATTTCAGGAACTGAAAGAGGAATTTGGGTTTTCAAATAAGAACTTCTACCAGTATTTACAACTAATGCAGCGTACACACGGTCTGACTTTTCAACCGGACTGGTCCGACGGACGCCGACGGACCAAATCCGGCAGACAATCCGATCGTGTGTGGGCTTCATTGGACCTTCAGCGGACTTTTCCAGTCACAAATCTGACGGACTTTAGATTTGAAACATGCTTCAAATCTTTACGTAGTAACTCCGCCGGACCAGAAATCCGCTCGTCTGTGTGCTAGTCCAACGGACAAAAACCGACGCTAGGGCAGCTATTGGCTACTGGCTATCAACTTCCTTATTTTAGTTCGTTGTACGTCATCACGTACAAATCCGTCAGACTTTGGTGTGATTGTGTGTAGGCAAGTCCGTTCTTTAAAAAGTCTGTTGGAAGTCCGTTGAAAGTCCGCCGGAAAGTCTTTCGGACCAGTTCAGTCAAAAAGTCCGCCTGTGTGTACGCGGCATAAGGCATGCATTGACAACACAACTTTAACTTGGAGGAAGGAGTTCAGTGGGCACCTCTGCCAGAGGTGAAATCTTCCAACAGGGACATTTGTTCTAGTGACAACTATAAAAGAGAGCAATTGCCAATTTAAGAGAGATCTCATCTCAATTTCTGTTGTTTTCTCAAGACAGGAATTGGAAAACCGCTTTCTCAATGTACACAAACAGCAAAAGAAAATTTTAAAAAGTTATCATGGGTTTCAAACACCCCCGACTTTATTCATACTAATTGATTTATTCAAAGTGAACCCATGCTTAAGAAGACAGTTTGGGATCTTACATCTGAAGACAAACCAATGGCAGCTAACCAAGGCAAAAGCTAAGACAGTGTACTAAACGTTTTTTTTTTACAACACAGAAAAATATCCTTTGAATTAGTTGTTAAAATATTAGGAGTCATTAATAGAATGGATGAAAAATGTTATCTCTTTCAATTCAATTCAATTCAATTGGTATCACCATACACTGAACACATACTTTGGTATATTGTAACGTGTCAGGACCCAATCACAGGGGAAAATAGGGTCATTACCCTTTACCTCACAGCATCCTTGGTTGGGAGAGGTATGTGTGGCATCACTGTAATCTTTTGTACAGAGCTCCTTAGAGTTCCAGCTTTGGTTGAGTGGGTTTCAGAGATGGACAATATTGAGAGGATGGAGACTCTTCTGTCACAGGAGTTGGACACCTATGAACAATGTTGTCAAATTTGGCTCCCTTGGAAGGTTCTAAGGGAATCCCTTGAACTATGGAATCTGTATATGGTTTGGAGATAGGATATGAAAATGGTGCAGAGTGAGATTGAGTGAGGCGATTTTGGTTTGAGTAGCTACCGTAATTATCGGCGTATAACACGCACCGGCGTATAACACGCACCCCAATTTAGGAGGGAATTTTAAGGACAAAAAAACTTTTAGGAGGGAAGTTGAAGGGAAAAAAACTTACATTTAAATGCCCATCATTGCAGCCTTCTCAGTGCAGCCTTGCCCCAGTGCAGCCATGTCAGTGCAGCCTTCCCCAGTGCAGCCTTGTCAGTGCAGCCATGTCAGTGCAGCCTTCCCCAGTGCAGCCTTGTCAGTGCAGCCATGTCAGTGCAGCCATGTCAGTGCAGCCTTGTCAGTGCAGCCTTCCCCAGTGCAGCCTTGTCAGTGCAGCCATGTCAGTGCAGCCATGTCAGTGCAGCCTTCCCCAGTGCAGCCTTGTCAGTGCAGCCTTCCCCAGTGCAGCCTTCCCCAGGGCAGCCTTCCCCAGGGCAGCCTTCCCCAGTGCAGCCTTGCCCCAGTGCAGCCTTCGATCAACGGTCCCTGCTTCCTGGGCTTCAAAATCGCCGACCACGATTTGAAAATGGCGCCGCCGGCGCCGAAATACACAGAGTCGGTCCTCGGCTCTTTCCGGCGGCTCTCGTTTACTTTCGGCTCCACTCGTAGTCCCGAGCGGAGCTATCCGAGTAGGTTCGGATAGCTCCGCTCGGGACTACGAGTGGAGCCGAAAGTAAACGAGAGCCGCCGGAAAGAGCCGAGGACCGGCTCTGTGTATTTCGGCGCCGGCGGCGCCATTTTCAAATCGCGGTCGGCAATTTTGAAATTTTGACAGCTCGGGATCGCAGGATATCGGCGTATAACACGCACCTGCGACTTTCCCCTGATTTTAAGGGGAAAAAAGTGCGTGTTATACGCCGATAAATACGGTATTTCTGGTAGTTTTATTTATTGTGAGTATTATTGTTTCTTCCCCTTTTTTTTTTGTTTTGTTTTCTTTTTGTTGGGTGTGTGTATTTAGTGAGATATATCTAACATTGCTGTGGGAGTTGAAGAAAGGGAATAGGAAACCATATATTTTATTTTTGGATGAAGGAAGATAAGGCAGGGGTATTCCTAATAGGGCTTAACGATGTGTGATCTTGGGTGGTGGCGGCGGGCCTTGGTGCCATGGATGTTTGGGGCGGCGCCTCCCTTGATGTGCAACTACTCCGTAGAGTGTGTGGGGGGGTACGGCCGGGACGTCTGGGATTCCGGGCCCGCCATCATGGGTCTGGAGTATCAACATAAAAAATAAAATAGAAATAAACATGGGTTCTCTTTTCCTTGTTTGTCTCATTCGATTTTTTTTTTTCCTCTTGTTTCAGAGACCCCTGCAGTATGTTGGTATATATTTATGTTTTACATATTATTATCATGTGGTATGGTTTTTTATTGGTACCTATTGGATGAGATCAATGCTTGTCGTTTTTGTTGTTTTTTTTTTCTGTTATGTAATTATTGTTATGTAAATGTAAATTTTCTTCTTAATATAAATTAGAATTGAGAAAGAGTTCCAGCTTTGCTAAGGGTGGAACATTGGGACAACATTACCCCCTTAGGAACTCTGAGCAAGTTCCAGCCTTGCCTAACCAGATTATAGGCACACTATCAAGCCCACAGTCTTTGCCAGAATCTGTCCCTATGTCACTGAATACTGGTTTGTGATCTGGAGAACTGGCCCCCTTAGAGAATAATGACACTCCAGGCCAAAATTGCTTATTAACATGATAAAGCAGGGAAACTTGTCAAACACTGCCAAAAGACACAAGAGGGTGCAAACACCTAGTGCAATATCACAAACACCATATTTTATTAATAAAAATGCCAAAAACATACTCATAAACACAAGAAGATACAAGCTTGTCAAATCACAACTCCAGTATAGGTGATTTCTAAAAACACTGTGCTTGGTAAGCTGACGCTTTGGGGAGACTAGCCCCCTTCCTCAGAGCTCATCCAACCATACGCAGGTCTGCCATTTACATGACACCATTTGTGTAGACCCTCTCCTCCTTACATCACAATGGGCAGGTCCATCCCACCAATGGAAACAGGGAGGTGCCTCCCACTCTCAAACCCACAAGTAAGCTCATTGGACAACAGAATATAGGCAGCATTCTTCACAGAAATATCATACATATATACCATATTATCATTTGATGTTTATATTTTTGCTCATTATACAGACATGGTAATAAGCTCACTAAGAAATAATGAGCGGAGTCTCTTGTGTTCTAATGAGCCATTACTACATACACTATATTGCCAAAAGTATTGGAACACCTACCTTTACACGCACATGAACTTTAATGGTATCCCAGTCTTAGTCTGTAGGATTTAATATTGAGTTGGCCCACCCATTGCAGTTATAACAGCTTCAACTCTTCTGGGAAGGCTGTCCACAAGGTTTAGGAGTATGTGGGAATGGTTGATCATTCTTCCAAAAGCACATTTGTGAATTCAGGCACTAATGTGAATGAAAAGGCCTGGCTTGCAGTCTCCGCTCTAATTCATCCCAAAAGTTTTCTATCAGGGTTCAGGTTGAACCCTACGGACTAAGACTGGGATGCCATTAAAGTTCATGTGCGTGTAAAGGCGGGCGTCCCAATACTTTTGTTAATTTAGTGTATATTGGATTAAACTAAAAAATGTATTTCCCCTCATAGACAGCATAACCATTTATAACTACCTGACAGACAATAATCTGCATTTTTCAGATCCCATTTTCTCCTGCAGAAAGATTAAGCATCAAAATACGTAAAAATGTACGCCAATATGACCATAGAAAATATATATACAGTGTATATATATATATATATATATATATATATATATTTATATATATATATATATATATATATGTAGCGGTGTAGTTGCCACTAGTAACAAACATCTATCATATCACCCTGCTGCCCGACCTCCACCTCCATATATCACATCTGAGACAATGAACAGTCATTTGCTTTGTTTTGTTTTTGTTTATGGAGGGGGGTATAACTTGGTTGGGGAAAGGGGTATATGGGATGCCCATAGATCAAATACTTTGCCATCATATTTATAGAATAGAACTTAGTTTGAGCCTGAAGAAATGATGTGCATGTATAACAGATACAGTCTCTTCCCTGCATCACCATGTAGATTATTGCTCCTCCTCTGCGTAACTCCTGCTCCCAAGACTTCCTCATCAATAACCATGTAAAGACGAGGACTTCACCCATGACTGTGTAAGGGTGAAGTTCCCAGAGATCTTTCCCTCCTGCACAAAACTTATATTGAAGCACATCAATTTCTTCACATCTTCTTCTATGTGCCAAAGATCCCACTCTGAATAGTCTCTTATGCTGACTCTGACTGGTTGCTGCTACTAGGCTAGAGGCCTGCAGTACCTCTCCCCGGAGGCCTAGTAGTTTAATAGCATGTGTTGAACGGTGGACTGCTGTTCACAGCCAGCCCAGCTTGCAAATCCTGCGCCCTCGGGCCGCATCGATTTGACACTATTCCCCCCTGGTCCCACTGGTGTTGCGACAGTGGCCATGAGAGCGCAGTGAGGTAAGAGTGCCTGCAAGATCTTCCGTTTGTTGCAGAGGTGCGCGGCAGGTTTGTCACCAGAGCTGAGCTGGATGGCTGAAGCAGCAGATGGTTACAGGAACAGTGGATGCAGATACACAATGGATGTAGGTCAAGCGTCACCAGGCACTATGCAGAGCAGGACAGATGGAAAACTGGATGCAGGGTCAGACAAGCCAGGTTAGCAACGGAGGATTAGATATGAACATAAACAGCAGGTAGAGAATGGCCAAGATGCAGGTAGAGGTTGGCAACAGGATATCAAGCAGATGAAAACTATAACAAGTCTTTAAGGCAAGCCAAGGTCAGGATAGGTGGAGAGCAAGCATGGTCAGGGTAAGCCGGGACAAACACAGGAATCAAGCACAGATCACAGGAACAGGTATATGGGTAAAGCTGCAGATCAGACAGCAATGCACTAGTGCAGCTGCTGCTCTTATATAGGCCATTTGGCCCCAGCATCAATGGCTAACATGAGCGCGCATACGCATATGCGTTCACCTGTGCGTGCTAATATTTTCGTGTATGCGCATAGGTGTTCGCCTATGCCTGGCAAGACAGGCACCTGCAAAAGCGTGTCTGTGCATGCGCATCCGCCTACACCTAGGTGCTTCAGTTGTGCTATGGCCAGCACGCCCCCGACAGTAGCCTGGTTACTGATGTTTTGTGTAATCAAGAAATAACTGACCTGACCACCAGATGGCACCCTAGAACTAAAAATATCTATCCCGGGTAATCAGGGAAAATAAAAATCTGCCGTCCAAAAATACTATTCTTTCCTCCACACTGCCAAGCAGACCTCTTTTTAACACCTTCTCATCCAGTCCCCGTAAACTCTTCTCTAATGCCCCGTACACACGGTCGGACATTGATCGGACATTCCGACAACAAAATCCTAGGATTTTTTCCGACGGATGTTGGCTCAAACTTGTCTTGCATACACACGGTCACACAAAGTTGTCGGAAAATCCAATCGTTCTGAACACGGTGACCTAAAACACGTATGTCGGGACTCTAAACAGGGCAGTAGCCAATAGCTTTAATCTCTTTATTTATTCTGAGCATGCGTGGCACTTTGTGCGTCGGATTTGTGTACACACGATTGGAAATTCCGGATTTTGTTGTCGGAAAATTTTATAGCCTGCTCTCAAACTTTGTGTGTCGGAAAATCCGATGGAAAATGTGTGATGGAGCCCACACACGGTCAGAATTTCCGACAACAAGGTCCTATCACACATTTTCCGTCGGAAAATCCGACCGTGTGTACAGGGCATACCTTCAACTCTCTACTTTGTCCTCCACTGCCTCCACCCACTGACTCACTCACTGCCCAGGAGATCGCTAATCACTTCAAAAACAAGATTGATACAATCCGTGATGAAATCTCCACTCTACAGGTATCTCCCCCATCTAAAACCCCATGTCAACAGGTACAACTGACACTCCCCCTATTCAAATCTGCTACTACAGACGAAGTTGCTAAACTCCTTTCTATTGCCCACCTAACCACCTGTCCCCTGGACCGAATTCCCTCTCATATGCTACGGTCGCCCTCTGACTCCATCCTACACTCTCTAACCCACATCTTCAATCTCTCCCTCACCTCTGGCATCTTCCCCAATGCTCTAAAACATGCACTGGTCACCCCCATACTTAAAAAGCCGTTCTTGCACCCTACCAATCTTAACAACCTACGCCCTATCTCCTTGCTCCCCTTTTCCTCTAAACTCCTTGAATGGCTGGTTTACAACCAACTGAGTGATCACCTTAAAAACAACCTTCTTGATCCCCTTCAATCTGGATTTCGCCCTCAACACTCCACAGAAACTGCTCTTTCAAACTCACAAATGACCTACTAACATCAAAAACCAATGGACACTATTCTGTACTCCTACTTCTGGATCTTTCAGCTGCCTTTGACACGGTTGACCACCCCCTCCTCCTCAAAAAACTTTACTCCCTCAGTCTCCGTGACTGTGCTCTTCAGTGGCTCTCATTCTACCTATCCCAACGCACCTTCAGTGTCACTTACAATTCTACTTCCTCCACTCCTCTTCCCTGCTCTGTCGGGGTCCCCCAAGGTTCTGTTCTTGGACCTCTTTTATTTTCAATCTACACCTCTTCCCTGGGTCAGCTGATAGCCTCTCACGGCTTTCAATATCATTTCTACGCTGACGACACACAAATCTATCTCTCCACCCCTCAACTCACTCCATCAGTCTCCTCACGCATCACTAACTTACTAACTGACATATCTGTATGGATGTCACACCACTTCCTCAAACTCAACTTGTCCAAAACCGAGCTTATAACATTTCCTCCCCCACGTGCCTCTTCCCCTGACTTGTCTGTCAAGAGCAATGGCACAACCATCCATCCATCCCCACATGTCAGGGTGCTAGGTGTTATCCTGGATTCTGAACTCTCCTTTCGGCCCCACATCCAATCACTTTCCAAAGCTTGCCGCCTCAACCTCCGCAACATCTCTAAACTACGTCCCTTTCTAACCAATGAAACCACAAAGCTCCTGATTCACTCCCTGGTTATCTCTCACCTTGACTACTGCAACTCCCTCCTCATTGGCTTACCTTTAAATAGACTATCCCCCCTTCAGTCCATCATGAATGCTGCTGCCAGACTCATCCACCTTACAAACTGCTCAGTGTCTGCTACTCCTCTCTGCCAATCCCTCCATTGGCTGCCACTCACCCAACGAATTAAATTCAAAATAATAACAATAAGTTACAAAGCCATCCACAACTCTGCCCCCAGCTACTTCACTAGCCTAGTCTCAAAATACCAACCTAATCACCCTCTCCGTTCCTCCCAAGACCTCCTGCTCTCTAGCTCCCTCATCACCTCCTCCCATATCCGCCTCCAGGACTTCTCCCGAGCCTCGCCCATCCTCTGAAATTCCCTACCCCAATCTGTCAGACCGTCTCCAAATGTATCCACTTGAAAACTTTCCTCTTCAGAGAAGCCTATCCTGCCTCCATCTAACAACTGCACTATTTTCTCCATTAGCTTATCCCCTACAGCTATTACCCTTTTGTATAACTTGACCCTCCCTCCTAGATTGTAAGCTCTAACGAGCAGGGCCCTCTGATTCCTCCTGTATTGAATTGTATTGTACTTGTACTTGTACTGTCTGCCCTAATGTTGTAAAGCGCTGTGTAAACTGTTGGCGCTATATAAATCCTGTATAATAATAATAATAGTAGCTAATCCTTTTATAAAAATGTATCTTTCCCCATACAGATTGAGGACATAGAATGCCTTTGAGGGTCTGGCAGCTTTCTAATTTGTGTTAGCAGCATTTAAATGGAAAAGTTTAACTATAAGGAGGTGAAGTTTCATACATATCAGTCTATAATTAAATATTGATGATACACATAAAAAATAATAATAATTTGCATACTTTAAATTACTATTTGAGTAGGGCTACATTTTATTCCCCGGCGTTCCAATATAATGCGCATGCGAGTCATGATGACGTCATGCATCGCTGTGTCATATCCGGTCTCCGCAATGACAACATCTGGAGTCCAGTATGCGGCCATATTGACAACACGCTGCCGACACAAGATAGCTCAAGTGCTTGGGAGCCTAGGAATTATCTCAGCTCTCCTAGCATACTAGATAATTGAAAAAGGCCCCAAGCAACATTGCAGGGGCCTTCCTGTGCTAGGTACAAACATGAACGCCGCATAGAGATGGGGGATCCCTGAATTTAAACTGCGGAAGTGCTCACACCAATATAATGGAGTTTTTTCCAAAATAATATTTTATACAAGGAAACGTGAAATCAAAAACAACAAAAAAACAAAAAAAGGGTATATAATTATATAGCAAAAGTAACCCAAAGGGTGTTATCCTATTTCTCCATCATATAGGTCCCAATTATTGGGTCATCTACAAGTCAGAGAGAAGGTTATGTCACTATCAAGATTGAGAATTACCTGTCAGATGGTTAGTAAAATGTCAGTTAGTCCGTTTTACCTGAATTGAAGCCCTCAAGGAAGGGTCTGTAACTTTATGCTTCATTTAAACAAGGGGGGTTTGTGGCATTAAGATACCCAATCCACCGCATTTCGTGCTGGAGTGGGATCTTATTCAAATCCCCTCCAGCCGGGATCAGCTTTGATCCACTGTTTGTAAAGGTAACCTGGAAGAGATTACATCAATTCCAGTTTACCCAGATATCAAGTGCCATTTTTAAAATCTTGGTGTTTTGAATGCTTTCAAGGGCAGAGGAGAGATTTGGGGTCTTATACACCACAGATCCCTTCATAAAGAGTACCTGTCACGTGCCTATGCTGTCACAAAGGATGTTTACATTCCTTGTGACAGCAATAAAAGTGATCCAAAAAAAATTAAAAAATTAAAGCAAGATTAAAAATAGAATAAATTAATAATCTAAAAGAATGTTAAAGTGCCCCTGTCCCCCTGCTAGCGCACAAAGGCAATTGCTTGCTTCGGTCACGCACGCGCACAAACAGTGATCATCCCACACATGTGAGGTATCGCCACAAATGTCAGATCATGAGCAGTAGTAGTTCTAGCATGAGACCTTCTCTGTTAATCCAAAGTGGTAATCTGTAAAGGCTTTTAAAGCATCGCCAATAGATAGTCAATTTGACTTTCAATCAATCAATTCAAAAAAGTGTATTTTTTCCAACATAATTGCGTTTGAAAAACTGCTGCGCAATTACCATGTGACATAATATATTCTCCAGGACCTCTGCTTTAAAAAAAATATATAACATTTGGGGGTTCTAACTAGTTTTCTAGCAAAAAATATAGATTATTACATGTAAACAAAAGTGTTGAAAAAAGGCCTGGAGCTGATGTGCTAGGTGTTTTAATTTTAAGACCAGTCTCAGGTAAAAAGGAAAAATGTTTCTTTTCAGTGGAGCTGCTCCTGCACTGCAATGGTGAAATGCTGATTTAAGTCTGAGAAGCTACAAAAAGCAGTTTTAATTATCCAACCCTCTGCTCCCCAGCACCCAATGCTCTTCTCTACACCCCTATGTTACAGCAGTGGACTGTCCCTCATTGTCCACACCTCCAATGCAGGTCTACGGGGTCTGCATAGGACTTGATGACTCAGAGGACCAGCATCCTCCAAAGTATAGGGGAGAAGAACCAGGAGCAAGCCTGCTGGGGCATAGGATGGCTTAAATGAAAGTGTTTTTTGTAGCCCCCTAGACCTAAACCAACATTTAACCCTTGCAGTTTGGGGCATCCCAACTGCAAGGGCGGACTTTTATTTTCTCTGGAGTTCAGCTTTAGGATATGATGTTTATATTGCTAATCTCACTTCAGTTCTATTTTAATCTTGTGCTCCATGCAGACATCCCTGCAAAAACTCATTTCAGGGAGGTGGCAAACTCATTTTAGGGAGGTGACGCTTCGCGCCGGCGCCGACCCCATTGACTGGGCACACATTAGGACATAGGGCACACAGTGGGCACGGGGCACACAGAGAGGCATGGGGCACACAGCAGGGCATGGGGCACATAATGGGGCACACAGCAGGGCATGAGGCATACAGTAGGGCACACCATAGGGCACACCTTGGGGCACACATCAGGACATGAAGCATAAAGCATGGCATGGGGCACATAATGGGGCAAACAGCAGGGCATGGGGCACACACCAGGGCACAGGGCACATCATGGGGCACACATCAGGACAGCAGGGCACAGGGCACACAGAGGGGCATTGGGCACACAGCAGGGCACTGGGCACACATCAGGACATGGGGCACACAGCAGGGCATGGGGCACACAGTAGGGCACACATCAGGGCACAGGGCACACCATGGGGACACACAGCAGGGCACAGGGTACAGAACAAGGTATGGTGCACCCAGCAAGGCACACAGTGGGGCATTGGGCACACAGCACAGTAGGGCATGGGGCACACAGCAGGGCTTGGGGCACATAATGGGGCACACAGCAGGGCATGGGGCACATAATGGGGCACACAGCAGGACATGGAGCACACAACAGGGCATACAGCGGGGCATGGGGCACACAGCAGGGCACTGGGAACACAGCAGGGCACACAGCGGGACATGCACAAAGCAGGGCATGGGGCACCCAGTATGGCACACATCACGGCACTGGGCACATCATGGGACAGGCAGCAAGGTACTGGGCACACATGGGACACACAATGGGGGAAACACATCAGCAATATCCAAGCAGCTGCTGTTTACATTATTGCAGAGTAGCGTGGGAAGCCGCTGTCAATAGACCTCTCATGGCACACTCCTCCCGCCGGCCCCTCCTCTCTTCTTGTCTGTCCCAGTTGATGACAGATCTGGTCCCTGCAAAGCGGCTGTCATTAGACCTCTCATGGCATGCTCTTCCCCGGCGGCCCCTCCTTCCCTCCCATCCACCCCAGAAGCACCTGGGGTAGACGGGAGGGAAGGAGGGGCTGGCGGGGAGGAGCATGCCATTAAAGGTCTAATGACAGCTGCTTTGCAGGGACCAGATCTACCCATCAACTAGCTGTGAATGATGGGTGGATCATAGTCATGGGGACCCCTATTGGCAACGTGGAACCTCATCAGTGCCTACCAGCGCAGCCTCAGGGTCCACCAGTGGAGTGCTCCTGGCTCTGTCCCGCCCCCTCCCATGGCCACAGTCAGAAGACAGAGCAGCTGCTCTGTCTTTGGCTGAGTGACAGGCCCAGCCGGGAGATTGCCTGGCGCTCGCGGGTGTCCGGGAGCCTGCAGTCAAATGCAGGAGACTCCCGTGACTCGCGAGAGACTTGGGATGTCTGTCCATGTGCAGAAAATAGTTAATTAAATAAAAAGTAAAAAATTTCCTTTGAAAATTTTATATAACTAAAATATAAAAAATCGTACATTATTGAAAATACATATAATATTTGACAAGTCTCTGGAGCTGAACTGAGTTAACTGTACTATTTTGATTAATAATATTTTCACATTTCACCCCAGGAAAGAAAGTTTGCAAGTGAATGTGCATAACTGTGACCCGTGTAGTGCTACCCCCTAAGTAGCTGCTGGATTTTGGGTTCCCCTATTCCTGCACAGCCAGGCAACATGCATTTTCCAACTCTCACATGAAGCAGAAATTAGTCCATGGGCTTGTTTTGTTGTTTTATGGGGGGAAAACAATTTGGATGGGGAAGAGGGATTTTGGGATACCCAACTTGACTTGAAAGAGTAACTCAAGGACAACTTCCTTCACTCTGTACACTGCAAAATTATTCCCTCTTGAACAATACCAGTCTCTCTGGAAATGGCAGTAAGAATTCCCTTTGTAGCTCTGTGTCCCCTTAGTGGAATTTGGCAGTCTCAAAGTTTCAGGAGCTCTATGTACCCTCTCTTCAAAAATACCAGTCCACCTGGCTGACTTGAAACTTGACACAGCCTCAGTACTCTATCATATTTATCAGCTGGCCCAACCACCCTGCCATGCTTCCTGCCTGGGGATTGGCCAGATTACTATGAATATTCAGATATCTGCCTTATTTCTTTCACTCACTAGCTTTCATAAACTTGCAGCGGCCTCTAGAACCAGGAGGAGGTACCAGACGCCTGACCTGTAGAGCCCTCCAGCCTGACCTACAGTAAACCCAGCCAATTCCCAGACTCACACAGCTACTGTGAGCCAGAATACATTTCCTCACACTAAACTGTACACTAGAGGGTGCTACACCCATAATCTAGAACAAGTACATATCTGACTGTGGATCTTGTGGAAGACGCAAGGAATATTTTATCTTACATTTCATTTCAGCAGTGCAGCACCTGCCTCATTTCCATCAGAGCTTAAAGCAGACCTTAGCACACTGTGGAATCTGTGGACACGTAACAGAATGGCGTAACAGATTTCAATGACTTTGAGACAAGAGAAAACAACACTGAAGCTGAAGAGGGGCAAACTGTCTGGTTTGTTGACCAAGCTTAGAACTAGACAAGGCCAGTTATTCCTCCGATCCTTCTGGCTAATATTCATTCACTGGATAACAAAATAGATCTGAGTTGAGTTAGACTGAATGTTTTGTCAGGAGATGAAGAACTGTTGTGTCGTTCTCCCAATGGAAACTTGGGAAAATAGCAACATGTCAGGCTCAGCTTTCCTACTTGGTGGGAGGCTACTCTTCCAAGCAAATCTTAATCATTTGTTGGGGAGAACTTGAGAAGTTGAACTTTGCACCTACATTAACAAAGGTGGTGTACAAACTGTTTCCTGGTGGTAGTCACTGCTCTGAGGAATTTCCAACAGTAAAATGCTGGCTGCGTTATTTGCTGAGGGTTTACAGCATTGCTCATTATTGACATCTATGCTCCCCCAAGTGCTAAGGCTATTGATGCACTGAAGGAGTTTCATTGAAACATATTTGGAGTTTTAGAATTGGCTTTGAAATGGTTTAAGCCTAGGTTCACATTGGAGCGAATTGTCATGCGATTTGAGAGATCAAATTGCATGACAAGACGTAGCCTATTGGAGGCAATGACACTGTTTCAATAGGTGCGACAATTTTGCAGAGCTTTCCTACTTGGTGGGAGGCTACTCTTCCAAGCAAATCTTAATCATTTGTTGGGGAGAACTTGAGAAGTTGAACTTTGCACCTACATTAACAAAGGTGGTGTACAAACTGTTTCCTGGTGGTAGTCACTGCTCTGAGGAATTTCCAACAGTAAAATGCTGGCTGCGTTATTTGCTGAGGGTTTACAGCATTGCTCATTATTGACATCTATGCTCCCCCAAGTGCTAAGGCTATTGATGCACTGAAGGAGTTTAATTGAAACATATTTGGAGTTTTAGAATTGGCTTTGAAATGGTTTAAGCCTAGGTTCACATTGGAGCGAATTGTCATGCGATTTGAGAGATCAAATTGCATGACAAGACGTAGCCTATTGGAGGCAATGACACTGTTTCAATAGGTGCGACAATTTTGCAGAGCCGCACCGATTTGCAAAAGTATTTGTGACTCCAATAGACATCTGTGTCTATCAAGTAGCACCAGAAATCCCGCTGACCATGCTACTTTGAAATTGTGCTACTTCAAGTGAAGTGGGCGCGATTTCAAAGTAGCATCAATGTGAACCAGGGCTAAGTCATATTTTACTGATCGCTGTCACTTTGCTTCTCTTGGCGGATTTCAGTCTGAAGTGGGTTCAGTAAAGTTGTGTATTCCTTAGGGCTCAATCTTAGGTCCTCTACTTTTTAGGATTTACATGTTTCTACTTGGCTAACTGCTTAGATTACATGGGCTCAACTATCATTTCTACGCTGATGACACTCAGATATACATCCACACTAAACAGATTTCTACTTTGGCTGCTTCTCTCTTATCTAACTGTATTATGATATAAAACGTGGATGGCCCATAATTTCGTTCAATTAAACTGTGACAAGACTGAAGTTTATGTAAAGCCAGTCTTGGTGGCCTCTCTATAAATTGCACTGTACTTGGGCTGCAGTCTAAATTGAAAAATCTAGGGGTGATATTCAATGCTAGTTTAACCTTTGATCCACATGTACAAAATGTTTTCAGAACATCTTTTTCCTACTTGAGATACATTACTTGACTGCATCCTTGCCATACACCTGCCTGATTGCATACAAATTGAAAGTGTTTAGGTTTGGCCTCATATTCTATGGTTTTGGTAAATCTAAAGAAAAATTGTACAAAAAAACTGTATAATGGATGGCCAGCCTTAACAACCTCTCCATTAATGTAAAGAAGACTAGAAATAATTGTGGACTTTTAGGAAGACTGGCACCACTACCCCTCCTTCTCAACATCAAAGGCGAAGCTGTTGAGATGGTTGCTTTAAATATTTGAGGGTGAATATTTCTGATAACCTCACCTAGAGCACCAAGACCAAGAAGTCTTATCAACGCCTTTACTTTTCAAGGAGATTGACGTGTTCTGGCTGTGGTATTTTAGTCCTCATCTCCTTTTGTATGTGTGTGGTATGGAGCATTATTTCTTGCATTACCAATTAGTATTAGTGCTCTGCTGTGGATAAACAGGCACTGTGATGGGTATTAAAAACTGCCTACAGGATTATTGACAGCTTTCTGCCTACCATCAGTAATCATCATCATCTCCATTCAGGTTGGAGGTTATATGTCATTAGAACTTAAACCCCCAGGCTGATGAACAGATTCCCTGGTGCTGTGAGATTGACAAATTCTGCATCATTCTGAATTTTTGTTGTTATTGTTAGTATTATTTCTTTTCTGGGAATCACCGCAATTTGAATTTCAAAATACTGTATTTTATAATTGATAACATTACAATCCTATTGAGCATCCTCCTACTATTTATATGTAGTTGTTGTTGCCAATAAAACTGAACTCTAGTGAAAGTAGAAATCCTCCATTACAGTGGTTCTTCCCCACAGTGCAAGGGTAAACTATTCATTTACATCTAGGGGGACAAGAAAAGCAATTTTACTCCCCTGATCCTCCACTCCCACAGGCTCCCTCTGCGCTGCTAGACCAGTGACTGCAGCCTCTTCTCCGCTAAGCTTTGGTGATCATTATTAAGACCGCACCCAAGCCTGTAGCCCTGCATTGGATGTGAAGATCCCAAGGAACGATCCATCACTGGAGCATAGGTAAGTGCCGTCTGCTGGGAGAGTGAAGGTTTAGGTAAGTAATACTGCTTTTCTCACCCCCTAGACCTAAATAAACAGTTACCCCTACAGTGCAGTTATTATTCATCTTCACACTTTCACCTTTATACTTATGTTTACATATTTATTTACTTTTCTTTTTTGTATGTCTTGTTTTTTTATTGTTCATCGAGAATCTTATTTTGATCCTTTCATGTATAACATGTTTTGGAATAACAAGAAAAATATCATTATTCTTATAACATTTTTTTTTCCATTTCGATTACTAAGGGCTTGATCACACATAAGGTTGGGGTGGGGCATGAAACCCTGTGTTAAGTCACACTTTAAGCACCCCTCAACTGCTGCACCCCCCCCTCTTGTTGTAGATGGCAGCGGCCAGGGGTGTACATATGCTGCACTCACTGCATTAATTATACCCCTGTGTCTTTCCAGTAAATAGGGCAGCTCTGCAAGGGCCCTGCAACTGCATGCAATGCACTTGGTAATGGCGCACTAGTGCATTAGGGGTAAAGCAGGCAGTGGGGAGGCAATACAATGCCTCCTCAGCACCTGTCAGATGCTCTTTAAAGAGCAATCTGGTCTGTTAATTAAATTATTGTGATACATTCTCATACATTTCTAACTCTTTATATTCTAATATAGATCATATATAAGCAAACAAAGGCGAGTCACACTTGTGAACTTATAAATCCTAATTATCCAAATCACATAATCACATCAATGGCAGTCTCCTGCTTCTCCGACAATTTTGTACATCAAAAAAGAGGATGCATTATCCCAAATGATGCAAAACATTTTTTACTTCAAGGAGCCATATGCATAACAATGCAGAAACAAAGCAATTGTACAGTTTCAAGCAACCATGCTCTTCCTCAAGCCATGACTTGAGAAAAAGCATGGTTTCTTGAAACTGTTATGTTGACCCTCCTCTGGCTTTGAGGAGACTGTGCATGACTCTTCTGCCAAAACAAACCTTTCCTCTTCCCCCTAGCAAGCATTTTTTTAGTGTACACTGCCTGCGGTGCAGTTCATTGCACACTCCCAGCTCATTCCTGGGTTCTGTAAGATGCCAAGAACAAACTGATGATGTTACAGTCAGCTGTGCTATTTGTCCTTGGCAATTCCTCTCATCTCTATGATTAAGCCCTGATGAAACACATTAGGTGGGTGGTCCTATAGCGGAGACCTGTTGTTGTGGAATAAAGTTCAGCTGAATGTAGCATCAGAGGATTTGGACTGCTTGTCTTTCTATATTCATCCTGGAGCATGGATGGCTCCCTTTGGCCTGGCTGCCCTGACACCTAATTTTGAAGGGAGACAGAGGATGCTTAGGAGCAGAGGATGATCCTTCATATTGTTTACAACACGCATACATTGGAAACTGTGGGCCTTGCCTGTGTAACAGCATCCTGCTGGCCAGGACAAGCCTACACGAGAGGCGCAACGATCCATGGACACAGCGTTTAGCCCAATACCGGAGGTAGCGTCCAGTACTGGTTTAGATGTGTCTATCAACCATTACCTCAATTCTGAAGCAGTCACTTGTAGCCTTCATCAGAAGCCTGTGCGACAGGGTAAAAATGCAAAGACAGGGATAGAGCATTGTCAACCTATAACGCGAATGAATGAACATGGACATTACATTAAAAGTCTTTATGAAATTTCAGGGCTTGAGCTCACATTTACTTCAAATACTGGAATTAATTTTCTTGTCAGGGTGTCAAGCAGATTTTATCCTGCGTTGAGTATCTGGATCTTAAAGGTAGTTGAGGGAACATAACTCAATTTGCATATTGATAAGACTTGCATATTGATACATTAGATTGCTAATTTTAGGCTAAATGAAGGTGAGTGGAAACAAAAAAAAGAAATATGAAATTGAAAAAAGGACTAGTTTCTTATAAAAAGAAATTTGGATTCTTTTGAGTGTTATGGTCATGTTGAACATTTATATTTCCTCTCACCACTACCAATAAAAATACCCAAATTATCCATTATCTCATTAGCATATTTGGTCTATGAACAATTAAAACAAGAAAACATGATCAAAAATACTTTGTGGCAACCTTACCATATAAATAGTTTAAAAATAATGACTCACTTGACCTTCATATTACCAGAAAGGATGTAAGTAAAATAGTCTTTAAAGATATTTTCAAAAATGCATCACTTTATATTTTTTCTCCAAGTTATGTACATAAAAAATGAAGTGCATTGAGGTATCAGATTCCACCAGCACCAGGCTCTGTGTGCAAAATAATGACACAAATCAATAACATTGTCTGGGAAATGGCTTAGAATAAAATATTACAAGAGGGTACACACATCACCCAAAAGTACGTTTTGTTGCTGATTAAATATGGCTGCCTCAGCTATCCTCAGTGCAATGACAGATGAGGAGTGTGAGCTTTGGCTTGTGCTGCATAGTCTAATGTAGGATACTCGGGTTGCAGCTAGACACATGTTGATCTGCTCAGGCATGCAGGCACTGTCTATTACATTGGGCTGCCCTCTTAAGCTATTATGCTGAGCACAGTGTGAAAAACGTAAATGGCTTGAATATCACATTCCCTTGGCATACAGCCAGACATAATTAGACTAACTTTGATATATGTGTTTATTTTATTTGTTATTAATAATAATGAAAATGGAGGCATTCAATAATTAGAACTTGGGGAGCAATGTTTTTATTTTTGTTGTTTATTCCACATGAAATGACACTGAAAAAGCTGACATTAAATTGAAAATGTCTCCCCAGGCAAAAATATACACAGTACCATTAATCTCCTTTTTCATAGCCTTACATTATATAAATGATGATCCCACTATTCAATTGAACATATCCCAATTTTTTGTATGGTCTGACAACGCTATTTAGCTGCTATGCAAATTGCTGAGGCCTTGAGCATTGTCGACACCCAAAAAATGTACCTCTACTGCATTAGAACAGTTTTGTGTCTGAACTCAATGTATGTGCAGGCTTCCTCTAATATGCAGATACAGTTATTGTGGCTGGTGGCTCCCTCTAGTGTGCATGCATGTTTGTGTGTCTGGTACTTTTGGGGTGCATGCTACCTCTAGTTGTTACTTTGCACTGATTTACTGATAAAGTATGTTCTAGTGAGTTGTAGTCTGATAGGCTGCCTGGAATTAGGAAGGGGTTAAGGCTTAAGTGTTGAGTTATTTTGAGGGGACAACAAATTTACACTGTTATACAAGCTGTACACAATCTACTTTACATTGTAGCAAAGTGTAATTTCTTCAGTGCTGTCACATGAAAACATATAATAAAAAATTGACAAAAATGTGAGGGTTGTACTTACTTTTGTGAGATACTGTATATATATATATATATATATATATATATATATATATATATACAGTAGTAGACTGTATATATATATATATATATATATATATATATATATATATATATATATATCAAATACACTGCCTGTACTGACTGAATATAGAGTTTACACTGTATATATAGGCTACGCTGAATGCAGAGTATATATATATATATATATATATATATACTAGTCTGACTGTATATATTTACATCAAATACACTGCCACTAACTAACTAACCTGCCTGCCTAATCTAGCTCAATCTCTCTATCCCTGTCTACTATAACACAGTATACGGGCACTGTGTTAGCAGCCTTATATAGTGTTATGCATGATTGGCCAAAGGCACCCTGCCTGGCTGCTGGCTCTCGCTGAGGAGTGTGCTGTGATTGGCCAAAGCATGCAGGTCAGGTGTATGCTTTGGGCAATCATCATACAGCAATGCACTGCAGTGTTGCAGTGCATTATGGGGCGCTCAAATTTGACGCAAACACCCCATAAAATTCGCTCTTCGGTGAACGGGTCAACACCCGACTCAAACTCAAAGCTCATCCCTACTAGCCTATAGAGAAAAAAGAGAAAATAGAGAAAAAAGGCATTAAAGGTATGTTTTGGAAAATTTTTATCTATTAAACTACAGAGAATGAACAAACACTACTATAGGAACCATTTGGGACATTACTTGCCTATTGCCTAAACTTCTACTTTAAGAAGATGGCTGTAAACATTAAAATTAAACAACTGTAATTTAAAAATACATTTGTTAGTATAAAATGCTAAGTGGTCTGCACAGAGTAGGTGTAAAATAAAAACAAACTGATTGTGGGCGGCACAGTGGTGTAGTGGGTAGCACTCTCACCTAGCAGCAAAAAGGGTTGCTAGTTCAAATGCCAACCACGACACTACCTGCCTGAAGTTTGCATGTTCTCCCTGTGCCTGCATGGGTTTCCTCCGGGTACTCCGGTTTCCTCCCACACTCCAAAGACATGCTGGTAGGTTAGTTGGCTTCTGTCTAAATTAGCCCCTGTATATGAATGTGAGTTAGGGACCATAGATTGTAAGCTCCTTGAGGGTAGAGACTGATGTGAATGTACAATGTATATGTAAAGCACTGCAAAAATTGATGGCGCTATAGAAGTACCTTAAATAATAATACAATATAAGAAAAAATTAACAATTTATGAATGGTGGGAATTAAAGGAAACTAAAATGCTTTTGTATTTGTGTATATATATATATATATATATATATATACACTGTATAGTCAATATGGTTGAGCAAAGTGCCAAAAATTCAGGCTTTTTCTCAAACCCACAATATATAAGCCCAAAACACTGGATTGCAGTCATATGATATCTAAAACATATCAACAGCCAGCAGTTTTGGGCTACTTGTAACCTGAAACTGTTGGCTGTTGATACGTTTTGGCTATAATACTACTACTGAGTGCTGCAATACCTATTATACATGCATATATTTTATTTTTTACAACACAGTATGAGCCCATTGCAAAGAATTATTAGGACGTTATTTCTAAATACAAGCATATCAGAAGTTATTTGCCTCTTTTTCTCTGACTAAAATTGCAGATAACCTGTACAAACAGACAGGCAATGGGGGGTATTCGATGAGTGACTGCTCTGTCTTCCTTAGCTCTATATGTACAACTGAGCTTGAGCTACTGAGCTTTGGAAACAGCAGGACAACTTTATGTGTATCTAGAACTCCACCTGCCAACTGGAAATGAAAATATAACATTGCTATGCAATATTTTACCCTCATCCAACTAGAAAAACTTTACATGCTTTTATTTAGTTCTGAAATATATAATTACAAAAAAATGAAACAAATATCCATTTCCTTTAAAAACATTTTTCAAATTTATGTTTAACCTGGTATCTGTTAGAATCTTTTTATGACAGCTCACAGTAGTGAGTACCATAAATTGCCTGGCATTGTGTTAGTGTATTTATATAAAATTTGGTGAAGTCACTTAGAACAGGGCACACAATAATCATTCCAACTATTTTCTATTACTAGATCTTATTCAGCAAGAATTACTTGCATGTAACCCTTTACTTTTTTTAGAACAGGAAAAAAATAAAATGCCTGTACCATCCAGAAATGTTTTCTGAAACGTTTTTATACCACATAACAAAAAGAGAACAAAATAATATTACCAGCATCAATCCGATGCTGCATCTGTCCCCCATCACCTTTACATAGAGACCTCAGCAATCAGTTCACTGTCTTTCATGAGCATAGAGCCAATGACTGTCAGTCACTGGCTCTCTGCTGTGCCCTTCCAGCACTCACTAGTGTGCTGGGTTGTGGAAGGGATGGTAGCAGCTGGCTCAGGCTCTTAGCAGCTTGCTGAGAGGCTGAGCCAGCAGCTGGTTCAGGCATCTGGGTTGGTCCCAACATTAAAGTTTGGGTCTCTCCAGAGTCAGGACCTGGCTTTAGCTCTCTGTTGGCTGAATACAGGTCACAGGAGTGCAGAACGAAGTGCACTTCTGTGATCCCCAGGAGAAGTAAGGCCACAAGAGCTTTGGCCCTACTTCTCCTTTGATAAGGCCCTACTTCTCCTTTGCTTAACCGGTTCAATACCGGGCATTTTCACCCCCTTCCTTCCCAGACCAATTTTTAGTTTTCAGCGCTGTTGCACTTTAAACGACAATTGCGCGGTCGTACCCAAACAAAATTGACGTTCTTTTTTCCCCCACAAATAGAGCTTTCTTTTGGTGGTATTTGATCACCTCTGCGGTTTTTATTTTTTGCGCTATAAACAAAAGAAGAGCGACAATTTTGAAAAAAACACAATATTTTTTACTTTTTGCTATAATAAATATCCCAATTTTTAAAAAACAAAAACTAATTTTTTCCTCAGTTTCGGCCGATACGTATTCTTCTACATATTTTTGGTAAAAAAAATCGCAATAAGCATATATTGATTGGTTTGCGCAAAAGTTATAGCGTCTATAAAATACGGGATAGATTTATGGCATTTTTTTAAAAAAAATATATTTTTTTTTTTTACTAGTAATAGCGGCGATCGCAATTTTTTTCGTGACTGCGACATTATGGCGGACACATCGGACACTTTTGACACATTTTTGGGACCATTCACATTTATACAGCGATCAATGCTATAAAATTGCATTGATTACTGTGTAAATGTGACAGGCAGTGAAGGGGTTAACCACTAGGGGGCGGGGAGGGGTTAAATGTGTTTCCTAGGGAATGCTTCTAACTGTAGGGGGAGGGGACGCACAAGGGGAGGAGACCGATCAGTGTTCCTCCATTCTGGGAACACAGATCGCTCTCCTCTGAGCTGACAGGACGTGGATCTCTGTGTTTACACACAAAGATCCATGGTCCAGCCCGGTTAACGGGCAATCGCGGGTGCCCGGCGGACATCGCGGCCACCGGGCACACGCACTGGGTCCCGAACAACGCGGCGGGCGCGCGCCCCCTAGGCGGCCGGGAACCCGAGGCCGTCATATGACGTCCACCCAGGATGGGAGATCCCATCTGTGGACGTCATATGTCTATAGGCGGGTAGGGAAGTGGTTAAGAGATACCTACTCCAAACGGTGTAATCTAGGCTCTGTTAAAGGGATGCAGAGTAACAAGTGAGAGAAGATACAGCTCTTTCCATATTGTTCACTTCTACTTTCTTGTAACCAGCAAATTCAAGAATATTTAAAGTTCCATTACTACTATTACTGTATATCAGGGGTAGGCAAACTTTGAGAGGTGTAGATCTATCTGAACAACATGAAAGAGATCAAAGATTACCGATGTGCAGTTCCATTTTTTAATACATTTTTTAAATAAATAAACTTGCACAGATGTCTCTGAAATCGCGGCCGAAATCGGGACTGACATGCGGGAGTGAAATCGTGCGAGTTCAGCTGAACTCGCTTGGCTTCATTCCCGCAGCTCAGTGTGAACCTGGGCTAAAGAATAGCTGGCTGTTAAGGAGCTGGCCGGCAGGCTGGCCACCGCATTATTTACAATTATTGACTCATCTGCTGTCAGCAGGATTCCCCCGCTGTAAACAAAACTACAGCCAGTGTAAAAAAAAAAAACAGCGTGGGGGTCCCCCCCTATTCGATACCAGGCCCTTTGGGTCTGATATGGATTATAAGGGGAACCCCATACCAAAATCTAAAAAAAACAGTGTGGCCCCTCTTGAAAAAAATTTACACCAGACCCTTATCCGAGCATGCAGGCCAGCAGGTCAGGAAAGGGGAAATTGGGGAGGCGCGGGCGCAGGTTTTTTGTTTTTTTTTCCGTGCAGGTTATCATTTTTTAAATAAAGGATTTATAATAGGTCAAAGGTCAAAAACTGTGCTTGTGTTTTTATTAACTATTTCAGCACTTTTTGTGAATGAGTAGGGGTACTATACTATACTTCCCCACAAACACCGGGCAAGGGTTGTGGGGAAGAAGCCCTTGTCTCCATCAACATGGGGACCTAAAAGTTTGGTATGGATTTTGGAAGGGACCGCACACAATTTTTTTTTTTACATTTTGGCATAGGGTTCCCCTTAAAATCCATACCAGATCCAAAGGGCCTGGTATGGATTGGGAGCGGCCCTCGCGCTACTTTCTTAAACATTTTTTAAAGCCATTCTGAATATACCAAAACAATGCTAATATTACAAAACAAATTCCAAAATTCCAAAAACGAATTGGTCTGTTGACTCAATCAATATTGGACCAATTTGTTTTCAGAATTTTGGAATTAGTTTCATACCTTTGACATTCCTTTTGTATATTCAGAATAGTTGATTGTTAAGAAGTGGGCTGCCGCCAGCATCCCTAACAACAGTGAATCATCTGCTGACAGCAGAATGTAAACAAAACAAATGCTGGTTTAAATTAAAAAAAAAAACATAAACCTCAAACCATACCAGGCCCTTTGGATTTTAAGGTGAACCCTACGCCAAAAGTAAAAAAAAATGCATAGGGAGATAATCTGAATCTCCAAATAACCAAAAATGTGTCTGAATTTGGATTTGGACTGAAACGAATTGCACCTGTCTAATCAGCTTTTATTTATTTATGTAAATTGTAAAACCTTTATCCCAAAAGGAAAAAATTATTTACTGTAACTGATTATAAAGAATTAGCTGGATTTCAGCTTCAATTTATTACTGTATTTAAATCTGCTAGTACTTCTAATACTCCCCTCCCCCCAGACTGACAATGCTGCTGTTCAAATCTGCCCCCTGTGCTCCTTCATCTAAAGTTTTGTCTGTATAACACAGGAGGTGTGTTACTGGCCAGATCACCAGGTGAAAACAGAGGAAAAGCCTAAAAAAAAAGAAAACGAATGCAGCCACTACAAGTAAAGATTGCTAAGTTGCAATATATCACATTTTTGTTTTGGGGTTTGATTCCGCTTTAAATTCATCTTCAGACCCTGATAAAGATTTTTTGAGAACATGTTGATGTACTTTTATTTTCAAATGTGGGATCACGGAGAAGCAATGTAGATAGATTTGGCAATTATATGCAACACTCTGTCAGCCGTTGATTTTATTCGAGTTTATTGTATTTTATTGATTGTGTATTTTTATTGTAGAGTAGTGCTTAACCACTTCAGCCCCGGAAGGATTTACCCCCTTCCTGACCAGAGCACTTTTTACAATTTGGCACTGCGTCGCTTTAACTGCTAATTGCGCGGTCATGCAATGCTGTACCCTTGCAAGATTTGCGTCCTTTTGTTCCCACAAATAGAGCTTTCTTTTGATGGCATTTGATCACCTCTGCGGTTTTCTTTTTTTGCGCTATAAACAGAAAAAGACCAAAAATTTTGAAAAAAAACGATATTTTCTACTTTTTGTTATAAAAAAAATCCAATAAACTCAATTTTAGTTATACATTTAGTCCAAAATGTATTCAGCCACATGTCTTTGGTAAAAAAAATGTCAATAAGCGTATATTTATTGGTTTGCACCAAAAGTTATAGCATCTACAAACTAGGGTACATTTTCTGGAATTTACACAGCTTTTAGTTTATGACTGCCTATCTCGTTTCTTGAGGTGCTAAAATAGCAGGGCAGTACAACACCCTCCCCATATGACCCCATTTTGGAAAGTAGACATCCCAAGGAAATTGCTGAGAGGCATGTTGAGCCAATTGAATATTATTTTTTTTTGTCCCAAGTGATTGAATAATGACAAAAAAAAAAAAAATTACAAAAAGTTGTCACTAAATGATATATTGCTCACACATGCCATGGGCATATGTGGAATTGCACCTCAAAATACATTTAGCTGCTTCTCCTGAGTATGGGGATACCACATGTGTGGGACTTTTTTGGGAGCCTAGCTGCATACGGGGCCCCGAAAACCAAGCACCGCCTTCAGGATTTCTAAGGGCATACATTTTTTATTTCACTCCTCACTACCTATCACAGTTTTGAAGGCCATAAAAAGCCAGGACAGTTCAACCCCCCCCCCCCCCCAAATTACCCCATTTTGGAAAGTAGACACTCCAAGCTCTCGCTGAGAGGCATGTTGAATCCATGGAATATTTTATATTTTGCCACAAGTTGCGGGAAAATGACAAACTTTTTTTTTTTCTGCACAAAGTTGTCACTAAATGATATATTGCTCAAACATGCCATGGGCATATGTGGAATTACACCCAAATTACATTCTGCTGCTTCTCCTGAGTACGGGGATACCACATGTGTGGGACTTTTTGGAAGCCTAGCTGCGTACAGGGCCCCGAAAACTAATTACAGCCTTCAGGATTTCTAAGGGCGTAAATTTTTGATTTCACTCCTCACTACCTGTCACAGTTTCGAAGGCCATAAAATGCCAAGATGGCACAAAACCCCCCCAAATGACCCCATTTTGGAAAGTAGACACCCCAAGCTATTTGCTGAGAGGCATGGTGAGTATTTTGCAGCTCTCATTTGTTTTTGAAAATATAGAAAGAAAAGAAAAATGTATTTTTTTTTCCTTTTTCAATTTTCAAAACTTTGTGACAAAAAGCGAGGTCTGCAAAATACTCACCATACCTTTCAGCAAATAGCTTGGGGTGTCTACTTTCCAAAATGGGGTCATTTGGGGGGGTTGTGCCATCTGGGCATTCCATGGCCTCCAAAACTGTAATAGGCAGTGAGGAGTGAAATTAAAAATTTACACCCTTAGAAACCCTGAAGGCGGTGCTTGGATTTTGGGGTCCCGTATGCGGCTAGGCTCCCAAAAAGTCTCACACATGTGGTATCCCTGTACTCAGGAGAAGCAACAGAATGTATTTTGGGGTGTAATTTCACATATTCCCATGGCATGTTTGAGCAATATGTCATTTAGTGACAACTTTGTGCAAAAAAAAAAATTGTCTTTTTCCCGCAACTTGTGTCACAATATAAAATATTCCATGGACTCGACATGCCTCTCAACATATAGCTTGGGGTGTCTATTTTCCAAAATGGGGTCATTTGGGGGGTTTTTGAACTGTCCTGGCATGTTATGCACAACATTTAGAAGCTTATGTTACATATCACCCACTCTTCTAACCACTTGAAGACAAAGCCCTTTCTGACACTATTTGTTTACATGAAAAAATATTTTTTTTTTGCAAGAAAATTACTTTGAACCCCCAAACATTATATATTTTTTTAAAGCAAAGGCCCTAAATAAATCCGCGCTGCAGCTGAATGGCGTACCCGAAAACAAAAAAATGGTTAACAATAAAACACAGTAAACAGTAAAGTATAAAACATTGCATACCTGAAAAGCAAACATGATAAAACATAATAACAATAAAACATTGCAGAATAGAATACAGTAAAAAAAAAAGAGCAGAACAATAGAGAGAGAATAAAGAGAGAGAGAACAATAAAACGACAACTATTTTTGTTTTTTTTACTTTATATATTTTTTTGTGTTTTTTTTTTACACTTTTTTTTGTAACTGTAACTTTTATAACTGTAACCGGTTCCAGGTTTGGGTCTCTCAAAATGCGATGGCATCTTGGAAGACCCTGTGAAAGTGTGCCTAGTCTATGCAGTGCCTTACCCTATGCTAATACTCAACTAGTGTATGGTAGCGTTCAAAACATTCACCAATGCAGAGACCAGGATTTATCAGGACAGGAGGGACAATAATAGCGGGTGTCACGCCTATATCTGCTCTTGCTGCAGACACATCTTTTTTGGGGGGGTTCATTGGGTAGGGGTACTCGGGAGGACATAAAGAAAATGCCTCTCATGCAGCCGACTGCATTTGGTTGGGGATGTGAATGGGGGAAGTACGGGTGCTGCAGAAGTGGTGGGTTCCCAATTAGGATTGGCGAATGCAGCAGGAAGGGCATTATGGGCACGACGGGCCTGTGTTTGTCTTCTTCTTAGTGGTAGCGGGACACTACTTGTGCTTGCCACCTCACCAGCTACTGGTGCTTGCCAGTTCACCAAAACGCTACCAAAAAAACTGTTAGCGATTGCAGGGATCAGGCCTGACTCTGCAAACGCTGCAGTTATGTGTTTAGTGTTTTGTAAGTGACAGTGATCGATCGATACTGCACTTGGGTGGGCTGGGCTGGGCCGGGCGGAGGGGCAAAACGCAGGTGCTAGCAGGCATCTGGGCTGATCCTGCTAACACTGCATTTTTGGGAACCCCAAACTGCTGGGGATGCTAGTATAGATCTGATCGGATCAGATATTGATCCGTTCAGATACTATACCACTAAGGGAGGTGTATGGTGCGTGCATGGGTGTTAGCGCTACTGGCACTAAACTGACGCTGTCTGGGGCGACGCAAACCCTATCTGACCCTAAAACCTAACTTATAACACCACCGGGCGATCATAGGGTTAAACCTTTATTAGGTAATAAACGGCGGGTGCCCTAAAACTATAGAAAATAAATTTACTAACCAGCGTCACCCGTAACAGTTATACGGTGATCACTGGTGAAAGGGTTAACTAGGGGCAATCAGGGGGTTAAAACCTTTACTAGGTAGTATATGGGGGTCCCTGACGCTATAAAACACTGACGGCGAACCTAAATACTTATCTCCCTAACTAGCGTCACCAGTGACACTAATACAGCAATCAGAAAAACGATCGCTTAGTGACACTGGCGACAGGGGGTGATCAAGGGGTTAAAACTTTATTAGGGGGGTTAGGGGGTATCCTAGACCTAAAGGGGGCTAACACTAACTTCCCTACCACTTATAACTGTCACAAACTGACACCAATGCAGTAATCAGGAAAAAAAAATGCTATTGGTGTCACTGTGACAGGGGGTTCAGGGGGGTGATCGGGGGGTGATGGGGGGTGAAATGTGTGCCTAGTGTGTTTTACTGTAAGTGTAGTGTTGTGCACTTACTCAGATGTCTTCTCTCCTCAGCGCCGGAACGGAAAATACCAACTCGAGGAGAGATGACATTACTTCCTCTGCCGCTGTTTACATTACAGCAGCAGAGGAAGATTTTTGTTCGTTGGGAGCGATCGCGAGGGGGTGGCCACGAATGAGTGGCCTCCCCCTCAGCCTGGATCGCTCCCCTAACAAAGCTGACCGCCTCGGGCACCCGTGGGAAGCAGATCACGTACCAGGTACGTGATTTTGCCTGCCCATGCCATTCTGCTGCAGTATATCTGCGTTAGGCGGTCGGCAAGTGGTTAAAAAGTCCCGTGATGGAAAAACTGTTGTATTGTGGTTCATTTTGTGGATGTAGGCACTTAGTATAATAATTTGCTTTTTTATGTTGTCTGTCTTTTCTCTCACTCTTTCGGTATATATATATATATATATATATATATATATATATATATATATATGAGGAAGTAAAGTCTTCTTCTTTAATTGAGATAATATAGTGACAGTGTAGCGCTGCTAGAAAGTGTAAAATAAATGATGTAAAAGAAAATAAATAACAAAACCAAAAAATATATTAGCTAGGCTGGATATAGCCCAGTGAGTATGTGAAAAAGTGTCCACAAGAGTGTTGGGTGATATATCTCCCTCTGACGAAGGTAGTCCCAATCTTAGAAAAATGGTGTAAGGCTTGTCTGTAGTCAATAACAACGAAACTCAAGAGGTAAATGGGTACTCTTACCAACTGTGATGGACCCCAGATGTCATACGACAGAGGGGTCAGACAGGCTTAGGGTCTTATGCTGCATTCATCGGAAGTTTCTCGGGTGCTGGACACAGAGTGGAACCTGGTTCAAGGTAATATCCTCAGCTCCTAGTCCGTGCAGACTCCCAATACTCCCCTGACAGATAACCGTCTCCAAAGTTGTTCCGTGAAGGCTCCAGGAAGTAATCGTATAAAAGCAGAAGGAAGGAGAAGGACTCCAATGGCGCAGGTCAAAACCAATTAGGTTTATTAATGATAAAAGGTAAAATAGTAAGCTCCAAAGTAGTAAAAGTGATCACAGAAACAGGTAATAAAATAGGATAAAAGCAATGTGGGATAGAAGAAATGCTGGCCCGACCGGTTTCGATACTAAGGGGTCTTCAACTGGGGCAAAAAGACACTTTTTTTTTACACTTTTTTCACATACTCACTGGGCTATATCCAGCCTAGCTAATATATTTTTTGGTTTTATTATTTCGTTTCTTTTACATCATTTATTTTACACTTACACTCTAGCAGCGCTACACTGTCACAATATTAACTCATTTGAACTTTGTAAGCTTGAGTGTTAGCAGCTTTTTCTCACTTACTTGATCAATATTAGCGCAATATTTTCCTTCACTGCCACCATTCTTCTTTAATTGTACCTACAGGTAAGCCTATAATAAGGCATGCCTGTAGGCACTGTAAATATCTCCTAAACTTGCACCATCTAGGAGATATTTACTGTATATGCTGCCGCCGACGTCATCGTCTAGTGTGTACTGAAGGAACGGCCCGCTTGTGCCATTTCTTCAGGGCCCGCGCATGTGCGGGAGTAACGTAATAGCAGCTCCGGCCAATCAGAGCGCCGGAGCCCGCAAACCCGGAACTAACTCTGGGAAACATGTCGGCCCTGTGAGCGGTGTGCCGGCGCCGATCCAGGGCATTGTTCTAAGGTAAGTATTTCATAATGAGCTAGTATGCAATGCATACTAGCTCATTATGCCTTTGTCTTACGGGGGGGGGGGCTGGGGGGGTTGGAGGTTTACAACCTCTTTAAGGTAGCAAATACCTGTATGTGATTCTTTAGAGGGATGTATGAAAGAATAATGGGTATGGTGGGATAGATGGATGACCCATGGATACATGGGTAGATGGCAGAAGGAAAGTAGACAGGGTACGTGATGTTTGATTAGTAGCAGGTTATATTTGACATTGCATAGTAATAACTAGAGGTGAGGTATACAGATTCAGTGCACATGTGGATTTCTAAATACCAAATACAGTATCTCTTTAATTATAGTCACTCTAACATTCAGTTTTATACCACATCATAGTTGTCGCCTTCACATATATGTTTCCATAGAATGTTTGGAGGATACTACAAAATGTGCAAGAAATAGGATTTTTATAACAGCTTACCTGTAAAATCCTTTTCTTGGAGTACATCACGGGACATAGAGCCAGGGTATTTACTGTATGGGTTATATAGGCACCTTTAGGTGAAGGACACTGGCACACACTAGACAGGAAGTTTAGCTATATAACCCCTCCCCTTACTGGGAGTACCTCAGTTTTGTAGCAAAGCAATATACGTGTATTAGAAGAGGGGAGGGACCTCTGTGTCCCGTGATGTACTCCAAGAAAAGGATTTTACAGGTAAGCTGTTATAAAAATCCTATTTTCTTTATCGTACATCATAGGACTCAGAGCCACAGTATTTACTGTATGGGATGTTCCAGAGCAATGCTATCTGAGGGGAGGGAGACACAAACAAAAGTAGGGTGTAATCAGACCTGAGGACCTATACTGCTGCCCGCAGCACACTGCGCCCAAAGGCGATATCCTCATGCCTTTTTACATCCACCTGATAGAATCTGGTGAATGTATGGACTGAAGACCAAGTTACGGCCTTGCAGATTTGAGCCATGGAGGCTTGGTGATGCACTGCCCATGAAGCACTAACAGCCCTGGTGGAATGCGCTTTGATTTGAAAAGGTGGAACTTTCCTCTTCAAACCATAACCTTGAATAATTACTTGCCGAATCCACTTAGCAATAGTAGATTTCGATGCTGCCTGTCCTTTTCTAGGACCTTCAGGCAACACAAACAAAACAGGCAACTCAAAAAAATCTGTTTTCCGAACCTGAGCAGTAGCCTCCAAATAGATTTTGACCGCTCTTACTACATCCAGAGAATGTAGTGACTTTTCTGCCGTAGAACAGGGTTCCGGAAAAAATGAAGGCAGAACAATATCCTGGTTTAGATGAAAACCTGAAACCACCTTCGGTAGAAAGCTAGGATGAGGACGCAATACTACTCTATCCTTGTGAATGATTAAATATGGCTCTTTACAAGAAAGAGCCGCCAATTCTGATACCCTTCTTGCAGAGTTAATGGCTACCAGAAAAACTAGCTTCCTTGTCAAAAGGACCAAGGGAGTATGCCGTATTGGCTCAAAAGGCTGTTTCTGTAATGCCGACAGAACTAAATTCAAGTCCCAAAGGTTCAGGGATGCTCTAACCGGTGGATTAGGCTGCGTTACCCTCTGTATAAAACTTCAGATCAAAGAATGCGAAGCAAGCAGACATTGAAACAATACTGATAAGGCCGAGACCTGGCCCTTGATAGGAATTAAGACCAGCTTCATCTCTAACCCTATTTGCAGAAAAGCAAGGATTCTACCTATGACACACTTTCTGGGATGCCAACCCCTGGATTTACACCAGGAAACATATGCCTTCCAGACTCTATAATAAATGACTCTGGAAGCTGGCTTCCTTGCATTAATCAAGGTAGATATCACTGAGCCTGAAAGCCCTTGATTCTTCAGAATGTGGGTTTCAATAGCCAAACCGTTAAATTTAGCGTTTGTAAGGTAGGATGGAACACTGGTCCCTACGATAGAAGGTCTGGACGTGGTGGTAGAGTCCATGAGGCCCCGAGGTCCCTACCGCCATCTTTACTATTTTTGCATAACAAGATCTTCTGGGCCACGCTGGGGCCACCAGAAGCACCGACTTCTTTTCCTGCTCGATCCTGCGAAGAAGTCGTAGTAGCAGCAGAATAGGAGGGAATGCATAAATCAATGAGAACTGATCCCACGGGGTCACCAATGCATCTGTCCTGCATGCAAGTGGATCCCTTGTTCTTGACACAAAGTTGTCGATCTTGTTGTTGAACCTGGACGCAAACAGATCTACGTCCGGGATCCCCCATCTTTGGCATATAGCCAGGAAGATGTCGGGGTGAAAAGACCATTCCCCTGGGAACAACTGCTGGCGACTTAAGTAGTCTGCCTGCCAGTTCTCTACTCCTGAAATGAAGATTGTCGATATGCACGGCACATGCTTTTCTGCCCAGGTTAGGATCTGGTTTACTTCTCCCTGGGCTGCACGACTTCTGGTGCCCCCCAAGTGATTGATATAAGCCACTGCTGTGGCATTGTCGGATTGGATCCTGACAGGACAACCCTGCAACCTGAATGTCCAGGACTTTAGGGCTAGGTACGCTGCCCCAATCTCTAGAATATTGATGGGTAAGGTCCTCTCGGTTTTGGACCATTTCCCTTAGACAGTCGTCTCTTCCAGAACTCCTCCCCAACCAAAAGGCTGGCATCTGTTGTTACTACCTTCCAGGTAACTGTTAGGAAGGATTTCCCTTTCCGCAGATTCTCGGGTATCAACCACCAACTGAGGCTCTGCCGCACTATTGGTGACAAACGCATTGGAAAATCTAGCGACTGGACTTTTGTTCCTGGCAGGCAGGATACTGTTTTGCAGCAGTCTCAAATGAAACTGAGCATAGGGAACCGCTTTGAATGAAGCCATCATCTTTCCCAACAATCTCATACAAAGGTGAATAGAATGACCCTTCTTCGCCCCGACTACCTGAACCAGCTCCTTTATGGCGCTGATTTTTTCCTGGGGTAAAAACACCCTGTTCTGGGTTGTATCTATAACCAGACCCAAGTACTCTAGTCTTCTTACTGGTTTTAAAGAAGACTTTGCTAGGTTGAGGACACAACCTAGGTATTCCAATTAGTTGACTGAGGTGACCAAGCTTTGGTCTAAGCGGGCTACTGACCGGTCTAATTAGAGCAGGTTGTCTAGGTAAGCTATAATCGTTAGACCCTGGGCCCTTAATCTGGCCAGAGGAGGGGCCAGGACCTTTGTAAACACCCGAGGTGCAGTAGCTAGACCGAAAGGTAGAGCTACAAACTGAAAATGAAGTTTTTCCACTTCGAAACGCAGATATTTCTGATGAGTGGGGAAAATAGGTACATGCATGTATGCATCCTTGATGTCGATTGATGCCAGAAGTTCTCCTCCTTGTAGGATGGAGACTACCGATCGGATTCATTCCATGCGAAAAGATCACATTTTTAGGAACCGGTTTAGATCTTTGAGATCTAGAATGGGTCTGACATCTCCATTTGGTTTTGGCACTGTGAAAAGGTTTGAATAAAACCCCAACCCCTGCTCTTCCATGGGAACCACCATGATCACTTTTTGCGACAAAAGTTGGTCTAACGCTTGAAGAGACTTCTTTTTCTCTGGGTCTTTGGGGACATTTGATCTGAGGAAATGAGGAGACGAGAATTCTCAGAACTCTAGTTTGTAACCTAGAGTTGTTGTGGAGACCACCCATCTGTCCTGAAAATCCTCCTGCCAGACCTTTGAGAACTGTAGCAGTCTTCCCCCCACTTGAACTAGCAGGGGCGCCCCTTCATAAAGAGGCTTTAGAGTTCTGTCTTTTAGGCTTCCTCCCCCAGGACTTCTTTAGTCCCTGGAGTTGACTCTGAGTTTTACCTCTTAAACTTGATGGTGGAGGCCGTGGCGACTGCCTGGAGGCTGATGCCCCTGGCACTGGAGAAAGAGCCCGTTTAAATGAGGGATGTTTACTCCTTTTCTTAACTGGCAAAAGGGTACTTTTCCCATTTGAAATCTTTTGGATATAATTGTCCACATCATCCCCAAACAGCCTTACATCACGGAAGGGAAAACCAGCCAGGAGCTTTTTGCATGGCGCTTCGGCTGACCAATTTTTCAACCATAAGATTCTACACATATGCACCAACCCAAGCATAAGGCAAGAGCTCTGAAGGATAGAATCTCTGATTGTGTTAATTGCAAAACACAAAGCCGCCGGCAGCTCGGCTAACTCCTGGGCCTGCTGTTCAGGGAAAACCTTGAGCACCTGTTTCAATTGGTCTTTCAAGGACTGACACACTCCAATTGCCGCAACTGCAGGTTGAGCTACTGAACCTGCCAAGTAAAAAATGTTTTTTATCAGGAATTCCAGCTTTTTTCAGTTGTATCCCTAAACATTTGAGCGTTGTCAACAGGAAAAGTCAAACTTTTATTTACAGAGGATATAGCAGCGTCAATTGCTGGTATACCCCACATCTTTGTAAATTTTTCCTCCATAGGATAAAGTGTTGAAAACTTTTTAGGAGGGAAAAAATGCTTATCTGGGTGATCCCACTCAGAATATATAAGATTTTCTAGCAATGAATGGACAGGAAAAGCATGCACAGCTTGAGGAGACTTCAGTGAACCCAAACAAGAAGTGGGCTTTTCAACCGACTCAGTTACGAATAACTTAAATGTGGAGCGGACCATTTCAGTAAGAGAATGCACCAGCAACTTCTCAGCCTTTGAAGCTGAAGAGGGTCCTTCCCCGCTTGATTCCTCAGAAGAGGATTCATCAGGCTCTTCCCGGTCCCCTGAGGGTGATTCATCTTCCCTTTCCCTGAGTTCCTCTGTTTGAGGGTCCTGGGTGGTAGAAGGGGACCTAATGCGCTTTCTTCCACTTTGTGAAGATGCGATTAAGGCAATTAATCTTTCCTCCAGTCCACTCATGGCTGAGGAAAAAACCTCCTGAGTAATATATACAGGGGCTGAAATGCCAGAAGCAATTGCAGCCCCTAACCCCGATGGCTCAATCTGACCAGCCTCCCTAGGTCTTTCAGGGGGAGATGGCGTTGCAGAGGGAGGGTCCTCAAAGCCTGAGGGAGATCACTTTGAGCCCCTATTTTTTGGGGTATTTGTACCTCCCCTTCTGCCCATAGTGCCAAACACAAATGCAGAGGTAATACCAGAAATGCACCCACTGCTGAGCAAAATACTCCAGCAACTGCCACTGCTATCAAAGCTCAGTCTGATGCTAAGTAAATGTGCCTGAGAATGCCTGTGTCACCCACACTCACATGCCATCCATCTGCTCTGTGTCCCTCCTTTAGCTGTGTGCACCTGCAAAAAGTGCACCTTTATGGCTATGCATAGCCTGCTTTGTGGGTGTTGAACCACGCCGACTCCGTGCTGATGCCCCGCCCCTCCTCCTCCGACCACCCCTTCCGCCCCCCTCATCTTTTTTTCAAATAAGACAGTTTTCCCACGCGAGCGGGAGCTCCGATCCGATCACATGTGGAGGGGGGGGGCTGGAGCGGAGGAGAGAGGAGGGCTGGTGGATGGAGAGCCGCCGTAATGGCGGCGGGAGAGGAGCTGCATCCACCGACTGATGCATTGCCTCTAGCCTGGAAAAAAGCTGTGGGGGGACATTCCTGAAAAGAAAAAAACCCCTTCCCACATCCTACCTGGAGCTTGGGCTTGGAGGAAGCGTGCAGCTTGTGACACAGAGCAAGACTGACAAGCATGGAACAGGTACCTGCTCTTGACAGCCCCCGGTGGCAACTTTAGGCATAGCAACATTTACTTAAAGGAGAAAACCCACAAGAATTAGAAAAATTCCTTAGGAATCTCCCTTACCTTATCCGGCTGCAGGGTTCTGTGGCAAACCAGAGAGACCCAATCTTCACCACTCACGGTGGACTTTGTTAAAAAACCTTCAGGAACTAGGGCCCCTTTTTATTGGGGGATCCACACTCCTGGACCCGTAAAGCACCCCGCCAGGAAATATGGCTGAAAAAAACAAGCACTGGATCCCGGGGTCCAGCTCTCTAAAAGGAGAAGCGTTACAGGCAGAACCTTGTTTCTTCTGACACGACACCCGGGTACCATTCAATTTGGCCTGGAAAAGACATTTTGAATGGATCTGGTTGCATGGCTTGCCCCAGCAAAGATTTCTCCAGTGGAGCTCAGCACAGCATGTCTTTACTCGTTAGCAACACCTAAGACACTGGCGAAAAAACTGAGGTATTCCCAGTAAGGGGAGGGGTTATATAGGGAGCTAAACTTCCTGTCTAGGGTGTGCCAGTGTCCATCACCTAAAGGTGCCTATATAACCCATACAGTAAATACTGTGACTCTGTGTCCCGTTATGTACAATAAAGAAATATATTTACCCACTAAGTTTTCTGACATTTATTCTCGTACAGTATTCATTTTGTAGTTGACAGTATGACAACCTTATCACATGACCTTGACATTGCTTTAAATTATATTTTTACAAATGTAGAGCTATTTTTCCTAGTTTCATGAAGCTGTTGTGCTGATATGGGTTCTGTACTGTCTTCTGCCATGGTGCTGTTGAAAATGGCTGTATTGCAAAGACTGGAGGAAGATATTAAAGTGATATTAAACCCTCAGTTCTAACCGCTTTCTGACCGCCTCACTTACATGTACGGCGGTGGCGAGGCCTCTCTGCGCTGGATCACATATATAGACATGTGCACACTGAAATATTTCGTTTCGGAATTTCGTTTTCATCCAAAAAATAAATTTATTTAGTTACTCCCGAAATTCGTTTTTATTTATTTCGTTTCCTTAAAAAAAATGCATTCGTCCGAAAATCTGATATAATTAAGGTCAAATCTGTCATTGAAGGCTTATGGTGTCTGTCGAATGTTCTAAGAAGATTCGACGGAGCAGCTAAACTGTACGACGCCGCAATCGTACATTTCCGGTCGAATGTTCCGCCTACAAGCTATAGTAGAATTCTAATGTTGTATGACACTAGTAATAGTTAAATTTATTAATTATTATTACTAGTCAACCAACATTAGAATTCATCTATAGCCTATGGGCGGAGCATTTGACCATAAATGTCCGCTCGTGGCGACTGCTTCGTTGAATCTTTATGTCGAATCTTTTCTTTCTATGTCGAATAATCTTGGACTAATTGAGTTAGGTTAGGCACATTCAATCTTTTTTGCTATATTCTCTATAATGTCGAATCTTTTCTCTCTGTGTCGAATCTTTCCTCTCTATGTCAAATAATCTTGGACTAATAGAGTTAGGTTAGGCACATTCGACCTTTTTTGCTATTGTCTCTATAATGTCAAATCTTTTCTCTCTATGTCGAATCTTTTCTCTTTATGTAGAATAATCTTGGACTAATAGAGTTAAGGTTAGGCACATTCGACCACAGCTTCGAACTATTGTCGACAGCGAAAACGAAATTAAAGCATTTGTTTATGTCGGATCTTTCGGTTTTCAGATTCTGCGCATTTGTTATCATTTGTTAAAACGATAACAAAAATACCCGAAATTTGGACAAAAATGCATTCAGACAAAAACGAATGCACATGTCTAATATCTAATATGTGATCCAGCACTTCCGGGTAGAGGGTCCGCGCACGCGTGATTAGTCACAGCAAAAGCCGATCAGCAGGTGCCGGCCAATGATTGACTGCTGCCACCCGCTGATCAGCTCTGTCATTCAGGGAAAGGGAGCTCTGTGTTGTAAACAACACAGAGCTCCAAATAGTTACAGGTGATCTTGCTGTTTCTTTTAATCCCTGAAAAGAAGGGAAAAAATAGGAAGATTACTTAGTAAAAGTACCACATAACACACACATTAAACATAGACAAATATGATCGCTACGAGATGTTAACCCCCTCCCAGCACTGGTCATTAGTACAGTGACAGTGTATAGTATTAGCACTGATCACTGTATTAGTGTAACTGGTGGTGTCAGTAGCAGTTAGTCAGTCCCCCCCCCAGTGTCAGTTAGTGTCAGATTGTCCCACTATAAGTTGCGGATCACAGTTATTACTAGTATATGTAAAAAAAAATTCCAGTATCTATACCAGATGCTATAACTTTTTTTTTTTTTTTTTTTTTACCAAAGATATGTAGCAGAATACATATTTGCCTAAATTCATGAAGAAAGATTTTTTTTAGATTTTTTATTGGATATGTTTTGTAGCAAAAAAAATTTTTCAAAATCTTTTGTTTTTTTTTTTCATTTATATCGCAAAAATAAAAAAAAAACAGTGGTGATCAAATACCACCAAAAGAAAGCTCTATTTGTGTGAAAAAAATATTAGAATTAAAACATAAACTTCATTCGCATACAGTGTTGCATGACTGTGCAATTGGCAGTTAAAAAAGCGAAGTGCTGAATAGCATAAAATGCTCTGGTCATGAAGGGGGGTAAAATCTTCTGGAGGTCAAGTGGTTAAACACTTTCAGCAGCAGCTGATTTAATCGCTTAGTGAGTATGGAGCTTCTTCATTTTTTAACTCTTGCCTATGCTCCAGTTTAAGCTGCCACCATGACCACTGCCCCAGGTTTCCAAAAGGAAGAAAAAGGCGTTCCATGCGTGTTTCTTGCACCACAGTTGAATGCAGTGCCCTTGCGAGAGAGTGCAGGTGCCAGTGAATTGTTAATTGCACTCCAAACACATCTCTCAAATGCAGTTCATTTGTGGGCACTGAACTGCATGGTACCACAGTACTATGCGATTTGTTGCAGTGCGTTTCCGAAAAAGTAGTGCCTCCACTCTAAATGAAGGAGCTGCAAAACTGGACCACATGGTAACACACAGGAAACAGAAGCACACAGCCCCATAGCCTAGGATGGAAAGGCACTCCCTGCTCCTTTCTCCTCTTCCCTCATACACACGATCGGATTTTCCAATGGTAAATGTGTGATGACAGGCTGTTGGCGGAAAATCCGACCATTTGTATGCTCTATTGGACAATTGTTGTCGGATTTTCCGTGGACAAATGTTGGATGGCAGGTTTTTAAATTTTCCACGGACAAATGTCTGTTGTCGGATTTTCCTAGCCTGTGTACACAAGTCCGTCGGACAATAGTCCAAAGTAAAAACACGCATGCTCGGAAGCAAGGACAAGCCAGAAACGGTCGATCTTGTAAACTAGCGTTCATAATGGAGAATTAACATTCGTGACACGGCAAATTATGAAGTCTCAAAATGCAGCGCACATTCTCTTCTTCTTTAATGGGATAATAATGAAGCTGCTTTGCTGGTGATACTGATGAAGTTATTGCAAACCAATTTTCAAAGGCCTTTTTTTCTAGTGATATCAAGAATAATATTATTATGCTTTTTTTAATTGTATTTGGTCAAGTTACCACAACACCATTATCCCATAGTTTTTAAGATCAAAGATACAACTATGTTGGTGTCCCTTGTTAATTTTACATTGTATTTTTTTAAATGTAACTGCCTACTCCCAAACTGTCATTTGAAGTAAAACACATAGCCAAGTATTTTTCTACACAATTTTTTATTGTGCATTAAAAAAAAACAGATAACATTAGAGATGCTATCTGCCAATAGAACTTAACCAAAAAGTGCATTCTATGCATCCAAAAATATAGAAAATATACCAAATCAAATCATTATTCAACCAAAAAATAAAATAAAAGCCTCATGCATGTGCCCTGCTTCTTAATATAGGGGGTCAGCAATGCCAAGAGTTGGTGAAAGCAGGGGTCCATCATCTGGAGATAATTCCGAAAATCATCTGGATTATTCTCCTGGAGCTCCCGCAGCAAAGGCATATGACATAATTGGTCACCATTAATAAAGCAACCAATTTTTGGTCCAAGAAATCCATCCCTCCTGTTCCTGGACTGGACTTGGGTCAAAGCAATAACTCCAAGGCCAATAATAAATAACATGTTATCTCCTCCGATTCCGCAACATGTCTGGTCGTTCAGAAACGAACTGAAAAGCACGAAATGAAAAGCATGAACTGAAAAGCGCAAAGTGAAAAGCACAAATCAACACTCACCAAACTTCTACTAACACGAAATTAGCAGAAGGAGCCCAAAGGGTGGCGCTAAAGATGCAAAACCACGTAGTACGTCACTACATTTGTGTTTGTTGGCCGACAATTCCTTGCCGTTTGTATGCAAGACAAAATCCAGGCACACGCCTTCGGACAACTTGGCTAACTCCTCATGAAGACCGGGAAGTTCAGGGAAGCAGCACTGAGAGAGCAAGAGTCAGTAGCATTAAAAGTTTTAAGCTGCAACCTGGAGTAAGAATTTGAACAAAGGGTTAACTAAGGAAAGTTTCATTTTATTCTGCTCAATGTGTTAAGGTAATAAATGCTGAAGCATTCACCTGAAGTTAGTGACTGGAATGTGACATGGGGAAAGAAATACATTCAGCTAGCAGCCACAACCAGGGCAGCATAGCTCTGTTCTGTGCAAGATTTTCTTATTTATTCAATAAAAGTGATTTCTAGAAGCCTTGTACTTATTTCACCACAGGGTATGAATTTAAGTTTTTTTTTTAATTACGTCGAATAATTATCTATTCAGTTTTATTCAACAAACCAGTGAAAATCAAACATATTAAGAGTAAAATTCAGTGATCACATTCAATGTGTTCAGAAGCCATCTTGTACCTGTTGTGATTTCAGTAAAATATATGTTATTGTCTGCCCTTAAAGAGGTTGTAAATTCTCAAAAAAACAAAGGCATAATGTGCTAGTATGCATCGCACACTAGCGCATTATGGAATACTTACCTTAGAACTAAGCTGTTCCAGCGGCACCCACACACCGCTGTGATGGCTGACATTTTCCCTGGAGTTTCTTCCGGGTTTGCGGGCTCTGGCACTGTGATTGGCCAGAGCCGTGATGAGCACGGGAGCCGCCTTTCGCGGCACGAGGCTCGGAAGGAACGGCACACGTGGCCGTTCCTTCGGTGCGCATGTGCCAGTGATCTCACTGGCTGCATGTAATGTAAATATCTTCTAAACGGTACACGTTTAGGAGATATTTTCACTACCTATAGATAAGCCTTATTATAGGCTTACCTATAGGTAAATGTCAGCAGAGGAAGTTTACTTCCTCTTTAACATTTTGTGTCTTGGACTTTAACTAGCCATCACACAAATCTGTTGATTTTGGCAGTATCAGGCAAAAATCAGGATGTTTATTGACACTCAGAAAGCTAGTGGTCTATTTTCTCCCAGGATTCACACAATTTTCATCCATGATTCACTTTTTTCTAATTGGATTCAATTGGTGAAAAGTGTGAATCCTGGGTGGAAACATTTATAAATAAACCCCTTGTGTCAGCATAACAAAATGGCACCAATGTTCTGTCAATGCCATCAACGCTGTATGCATCTACGGACGCACTACAGGCAGGGCTGGACTGGGACAAAAATTTGGCCCTGAACTACATCCAGACCAGACCACTTTAATTTTGCAAAGATCCACAAAAAACAGTATATAAACTATACACAATTGCACAAAAAAAGCCTCCTTCTTACATCAGAGTCCCTCCTTACATTAGGGTCCTCAGAGAGTAACCCTTACGTCAGAGTCCCCAGAGACCCCCTCCCTACATCAGAGTCCCCAGAGAGCCCCCCCTTACATCAGAGTCCCCAGAGAGCCCCCCCCCTTACATCAGAGTCCCCAGATAGCCTTAGTCTTGCATCAGGGTCCCCAGAGAGCCCCCTTACATCAGAGTCCCCAGAGACCCCCCTTACATCAGAGTCCCCAGAGAGCCTCTGCCTTGCATCAAGGTCCCCAGAGAGCCCCCACTTACATCAGGGTCCCCAGAGAGCCTCCCCTTACATTAGGGTCCCCAGAAAGCCCCCTTCTTACATCAGGAAGATGTAATCTCTCTGCTGCCCATGGCTGCACAGTGAGGGTGGAACAGCAGTGATGCAGGGTGGGCAGTGATAGATGATGTCATCTCTCTGCTGTCTCGCCCGCCCAGCTCTCCCGTGCTGCCTGCCTGCTCACCTGCTCTCCCGTGCTGCATGCTGCACAGCTGCAGAGATGCTACAGCCCGATAGTGGGCCGCGGTCCTGTGGTTTTGAACCCCTGGGACTCGGGGCCCAAATTTGGGGCCACCTCCTAGCGACACTACTGGCTGTCACTGAAATGGGCCCACTGAGCCATCGGCCCACCGGAAACGAACAGCACTGCAGTGGAATCCAAAAGAGAGGGTAAGGGGCTGCTCTGTGTAATACTATTGCACAGAGCAGGTAAATATAAAAATTTTTTAAATTCTAATGTTTATTTTATGTTTTATCTTTTTTTAATTTTAATTAAAAAAATAGCTTTATGATCACTTTAATTAAACCCAATGCAGGGCAATACAGAAGCAGTCCTGCACTCTTTGAATTGTAACTGATGCTGAACAGCAGCCACTTCTCTAACTTTTCACTACTAACTACTCTCTAACTCTCTCTAACTACTTTCTGATTTTTTAAGTGATGGGACTTCTGCGCTACTATATGAATACGTTAAATCAATAGGATGTGTGTAAAACCATAAAAGTGATGCTGCAAAATCAGATAGTGCTCACTGAATCACCATGATGGTAAACTATATAAAAAAGGATTTCGCGCAAACACATTAAATGTGAATTCAATATATAAGGTATATCAGAATACAAAGTGCAAATCTAGATCTGGATCTCACACAGCATCACACACCGCTCTAACCCGGAAGACACCAGCGTGAACCGGAAGCTTTGTACTAGGTGACGGCGTTCCGCCGCCATCTTCACCTGTCACCGCTACACACTGTATCCACAGTGTGTATCGCCTCTTATCCAGTGTTTGGAAGCTTTTAAAAATAAAAATCGCTTTTTAATGAGCTACACTATTGGAAGCCTATTTGTCCCTTCTCTTCTCCCCACTTGGTTGGACCGGAACCCTGGCTTCGGGATTGCCCCTGACTGGAAGCATTTTCCAACACCAGCACACCAGGAACCACCTCCAGGGGACACACACCAACTACTCCCAGACCATGACCTGTATCCACATCAAGGCTTTATTTTAAGCCTTTCAAGGTAAGGGCAATGGGAGACTTGTCTTAAGGGAAGGAAACCAGTGAATCATTGATTGTATGTGAAAATACATCATCCAACTAAACCTTCACTGAAGCGATTTTTCACTATTTATTGGACATTTTTTATCTAGATTTGCACTTTGTATTCTGATATACCTTATATATTGAATTCACATTTAATGTGTTTGCGCGAAATCCTTTTTTATATAGTTTACTTTCTGATTTTACTAGTGTTTTGCTTAAGTAGATGTAAGGGCTCATTCACACCATAATGTGCATAAACAGGAATGAAAAATGTGCACACTGATATCTGTTTTGACATACATACATATTTTTTTTAAAAATGCTTGCTCAGGGGGCACTCGGCAGAAGGGAGGGGCCAGAAACGCAGGGTCCCCAGAGAGCCCCCCCTTACATCAGAGTCCCCAGAGAGGCTCAGTCTTGCATCAGAGTCCCCAGAGAGCCTCAGATTTGCATCAGGGTCCTTAGAGAGCCTCCCCCTTACATCAGGTTCCCCAGAGAGCCTCCCATTTACATCAGGGTCCCCAGAGAGCCCCTCCTTACATCAGGGTTCCCATAGAGCCCTCTTATATCAGAGTCCCCATAGAGCCCCCCCTTACATTAGAGTCCCCAGAGAGCCCCTGCCTTGCATCAGGGTCCCCAGAGAGTCCCCCACTTACATCAGGGTCCCCAGAGAGCCTTCCCCTTACACCAGGGTCCCTAGAGAGCCCTTCCTTACATCAGGGTCATCTCTCTGCTCTCTCCCCGCCCGGCTCTCCTGTGCTGACTGCCCACTCTCCAGCTCTCCCATGCTGTCTGCCACACGGCAGCAGAAAGGCCATGGCTCGGTAGTGAGCCGCATGGGTCACTGATTCAGTGCTATCGCCCCAAAAGCCACCCCCTAGCAACGCCACTGGCTGCCACTGAAACCGGCCCATTGAGCCATCAGCCCACTGGGAAACTCCCGATAGTCCTGATGGCCAGTACATGCCTGTCTACAGGAAAGGACAAACAAACAGCACCACGGTGGAATCCAGAAAAGGGTAAGGGGCTGCTCTGTGCAATACCATTGCACAGAGTAGGTAAATATAACATATTTTTTATGTTATTTTTTATCTTTTTTTTTATTTTTATTTTAAAAAATAGCTTTATGATCACTTTAATGATACCCAATGTGGAACAATACAGAAGCAGTCCTGCACTCTCTGAATTGTAACTGATGCTGAACAGCAGCCACTTCTCTAACTTTTCACTACTAACTACTCTCTACCTACTTTCTGATTTAATTAGTGTTTTATTTAAGTAGATATTAGGGCTCATTCACACCAAAACGTGACATACACACATATTTTTAAAGAGCTGCTTGCTCTGGGGGCAGTCGGCAGGAGGGAGGGGCCAGAAATGCAAGGGGGAGGGACCCAAGAAAAGGAGAATCGGGACTGCTCTGTACAAAACCATTACACAGAGCAGCTAAGTATAACATGTTTATTATTTAATGTAAAATAATCTGAAGCTTTAATATCACTTTAAGGTAAAACATTCTCCATTACTTTTACTACCCTTCCCGTCCCCAAACATTTACCTGCTGTCCTTGTCACAGCCGTTGGGTCCAGGATTCACCGGTGCCACTCCCCAAACTTCCTTGACCCTCAGCAGACACTGAAGGCAGCAGAGAAATAGGCTTTTGATGCCATAAAATAAACTGCCGAGAGGAGGGTACAGATGTGTTGCTTTCTGGCACTAAGTGTGTCTATGGATGCACACAGCTCGGCTCAGGGAGGAAACACACACAGCTGCACAGTTGTCTGTTTTAGCACACGACTTGCTAACAAGAAACCGGCGAAAGGGACAGTCGCCTTGGGACCCCCAGCTGAAACAAACAAACAAAAACAAACATCAGAGGGTTTATTATCTCTTTAAGTCAGAAAAAGAAAAAAAAATGAAAAAAAGGATATACTATGATAAAACAAATGACAAAAACAATTAAAAACCCTCACCTTCATGTACACACGACTGCAATTTAGGGAGTAGAGGCTCACTAATTAATGTACCTTGCATTTGTAGAGTTCCTTTAATTAGATAGGCACAGTGAATTAATTTATTATATGGCGATAAAATTATTTTTTAATTCAAATTTGAACTTTGAGCTCACAATCACATTTTAGCACAGTTACGTATTTATAAATGAAAAATCATTCAATATAGTTTAAAATTCATTCAACTTAAGTGCCTGAATCTTATTAACACTGCATTGTAATCCCCCCTACATATATTCAATTTAGGCTCTGCTGAATGCATATGAACAAGTAAAAAGGAGAGAGGAGAGAGATGACCTCATCTATTTGCTGCTGCTCCTTTAAGTGGTGTCTGAGTTGGATTGCTTTACTGCAACAATGAAAAATGGGGTCTGTTGCAGGGCAGACCTATGCAAATTCAGAACCAGCTGGGCAGCACAGTGGATAAGTGGTTAGCACTTCTGCCTAGCAACACTGAAGTCGTCGGCTTGACTCTAACCATTGCACTACCTGCCTGGAGTTTGCACGCTCTCCCTTTGCTTGCCTGGGTTTCCTCCCACACTCCAAAGACATGCTGGTAGGTTAATTGTCTCTTATCTCAATTTGCCCTAGTATGTATGTAATATGAGTTAGGGACCTTAGATCATAAGCTTATTGAGGGCAGAGACTGACCTGAATGTACAAAATATGAGTAAGGCCCCTTTCACACGGGGCCAATCTGCTGGACGGACTCCGCTAGCTCAGTGCGGATCGCTCTGTTGATCCCTGCTGAGCAGGCATATGCCAGGTTCGTCTCCGCTCAGTGTGAAGGGATGGACCTGTCAGAGCCCCGCTGTTCTCTATGGGGAGATCAGATGAAAATGGACAGCCTGTCCACTGGACAAATAGCAAACGTATCGCCATCCATCTGTTTTGAGCGGATCTTTTCGGATCGGATGGCAGGCGGGTGCCAGCGGACACATTTCTGCTAACATCCTCCTACCCATAGAAGTCAGTGGGTGGCCTGCTCGGATCCACCTGAAAAAAGGACATGCGGATCCGAGCAGACCGATTGTGTGAAAGGGGCCTAAAGTGCTGTGTAAATTGACAGCACTATATACCTAAAACAAACATTTACAGGTCCTTTGGAGGTACAAAACTTTCATATACTGTCTGTATTTTCAGTGTGCATTTAAATGCGCTTGCTCAGGGTACAGCTTTAAAGTAATACTAAACTTTTTTTTATTTTTTTTGGTGACTTACTGTACCTCCTCCTTTTCAGCACCTCACTGGTGCTGTCTCCTCTTCCTCACTCCTGTGGGGCCTGTGACACCCATGCGCTCCGGAGCCGGGCTGTGTGCGTCCATTGACACACAGCATGATTCAGACAATGACTCCCACTGCTTTCAGAGTTTCCTGTGAGACCAGAAAGAAGGAGCAGCGGTGCTGCAAACAGGACAACGCTGGATCATTAGAGGACTCCGGTAAGTAACTGGGGTGGGGCACAACAAGTGGTGGGACATTTTTTACCTCAATGCATTAAGGTAAAAAAACTTTTCAAATTTAGAACCACTTTAACTAGTAATGAATAGTTTTCTTTGTTTTAAGGAAAATAAACAAAGCAAAATACAAACTTGTAAGTACTCCTATAACATTTTTAATAAGACACCACAGCATGCGTTCTAGTTTGCTTTTGGGAGGTGTGTAACTTTATTTTATGTCACATCCTCACTATATCTTCAGGTCGCTTTGTATTTCAAAGATTCTTTTCTCTCCATCTTTTCCGAAGCAGGAGAAAACACGACGCTTGCTTTCAAGTCCTCTACTGTTACAGTGTCTCTAGCATCAAAGTCCCCTCCTAGCCATTTTCATTTACCTTGTGACTCTGACCCTTTGTCAGGCAGAGCACTTTCAGAGTAAACTGATCCAGAAAGTCCCCAAGGATGTTATTCTCATTTATTCACTCAGCCCTTTGAATTGAACAGGCCACATTTGGCAGACATTCAGCAGACTAAGATTCAAAGAGCACACAATTCTTTTTCTTCTGAGGTCTTTTTCAGAATAAAGACGGTCATTTTTCAGAAAGATTTAATGGACACCAGTCTTTTAACATGGTGTGTCTCATTCATGGCTGCAATAGATGTGATGACTAGTAGTAAAAGACTAGTACGGGTACAGGACAGATAATATGTATATGTTGGGATCCTGTGATGGCGCAATTCAGGAAAAACTGTCCATTTTTCTCCAGACGATGTTAATAAGACTTCAATACACACCCAAGTATGATGAAAACATACTGCAGACCTGAACCATATTCAGACCCTTTTAGTATGCATGAGACAGCTGTGTGGTGAGAGGAGTGCTCCTTTCAGGTGTGCACCATATTGTATTAGCACCTATGCTACCATCTGCCTGTTCACACAGCGGCTATTACTTCTAGCAGCTGGTCCACATTTCCGGACTTTTAATGTCTGAGGGCATTCTCAGGGGACCAATAATGCACAATAGCATTAAGACTGTCCCACGGGGAGGAGGGATGAGGGCCAACGGCTTTATACCAATGTACCTGCCAACTGGTGTGTCACAAGACGGCTTGGGTTACTAGTCATCCGCTTATCAGATGAAAAGGATTCTTTCAGTTATATTAATCCATTTGTAGTTTTTTTTTTTCTTTCCAAATATTCAGGATAACCTTTTTGGTTGTGTGCCCTAAATGCTACCTCTCCTGTCTGTATTTGTTTGTGTTTACATAGTTTTGAATTAGATTTTTTTATTTATTTATTTATTTTATTTTTTTATGTACTATAGTAGAATGCTGCAGGTGATACTAACAGACGATAAAGAATACCAGTTATGAAAAAAGGATTTTTTTTTCTTCTGTACACCTATATACGCAGCCATCATTTTTTTGTAATAAAAGTTTTCTGTATAAATGAATAACTGCAAAACTACCATGACAAGCTGGGTTTTTGCTTTCAAAGTTATAGTTCACCTAGTTATTAGATAAGGACCAAGCTGTGACCACTTCAATCATGTGCAATGTGCTAAATAAAATCCTGTTTTATTTTTTAATTTTTGCAATGCAACTCTCACCAGGTTACATTTTTGGATTGACAATTCTACTGGGAGTAAAAACAAAGTTGCTTAGGAAACCTAATGCTAATACATGCAGATTCCATCCAGAGGCATTAATCCACAATATCTCTACTGGGCAGTATTTATGGCCTGTGCAAATGGCACCGATCTGGCCACTTTTTAATTTGAAGCTAGAAGCCTTAATAGATAGATTTGCTAAATGGGGTTACAAGAAAAACAGTCTATACTCTGCTTACCAGCGAGTAAGGGACAGTGAGCGAGAATTATTAATGTTTAGTCATGAAAAACTGGAGTTAGATATAGAGCTTACAACTAGGCTTAGCTTCCAATACACGAATCTTGCAGTTAAAGCCAAAGGAATTGGTGAAAAATATTGGCATGTATTAGCAAATGATGAATCTGTGAGTAAATTTGTAGCCATAAATCCACAGTTTGTTTTTATAAAGGCTTGTTCTTTAGGGGATCTGCTAATACACAGTGATGTAACTTGGAAACCTATTAATTTTGTGGGTAACACAGGCATGAAAAAACATGGATCATGTGATTTCTGCCATTTTATAGTAGAGGGAGATGTTGTGACTTTGTCAATAGGGAGGAGCCTCAGATGCAGACAAAGGGTTGTATCACATACCTGGTAGCAGAACCTGATATCATGAGGAAGGCCTTTCTTACATCTCTGACTTGGGGCCCCTGATAGTGTAGACAGGAGGCACAGGAGTACAGAGTGGCACTAGTGCCTGTAAGTCTTGCTAACAGCAGGGCAGATGTCCATGCTGGGCAGGAGGAGTCGTCAGATGGCTCCAGTAAGCGGGCGAGCAGGTGGGCAGCTGCTACGGACAACAGCAGGCAGAGTCAGGCAGGCGAGGTCAAACACAGACAGGATAGATTGGGTACAGGGCGCAGGCAGGTGCGTGGTCAGGAAACAAGCCAGGTCTGGAACCGATCAGTAAAACAGGAGCCAATAGAGCAGACAGAAGCGAAGGTCAGAGGACAAGAGAATGTCGGGGCAGGCGGAGTTCAGAGAGTGGTCAAGACAAGCCAGGTTAGCAACTGGAATCAGGAAACAGAATCACAGGGTCACAGGATACACAGGAGGCTAAAGACAAAGCAGCATTGATTCTGAGCACTGGCCGAGTTGAAATAGCCCGTTTGGCACCAACATCTGTCACAGATTCACGGGGGCACATGTGCGGGCGTGAATATGTGCATATGCATTAGCCAGTGCCCAATTCCTGCGACCATGAAAGGGAACATGTATTAGCCTGTACACAGAAGTCCGTCCAGAGGAGTTATTTTGTCTATTGACAAGCCTTTCCTTACAGGTCAATTGTAACAACACAGGTGTGGTATACGTTTTAACATGCACCTATAGAGCTTTTTACATTGGCAAAGTGATTAGGACAATACGAAAACATCTATAAGATCATATATATGACACCTCCACCTACCACTTAAAATCTCCAGGGACCAGAATTTTTTGTTTAGTACATAACATGGACATTAAATTATTAAAATGTTGACTCCTAGAGGTTGTTCTATAAGGTACCAGAGGAGGCAAATTTGATCAACAGGTATTGCAGAGGGAGGCAAGATAGAGCTGAGAAATGGAGGCAACAAGTTTGCTCGGTTTGAAAGATAGCCTCAGCTTTACCCCTTCCTAAATGTCTAATGAGGTGGTTTGTTGACAGTCCAACTACCATTGCCCAACAAACTAAGATTTAAAACATATGGATTTATAATTGTCATATATTGTTAATTGTTTTTTTTTCTTTTGCCCTTTTAAAGAGTTCACATTTCCAAAAAACGTGCCGGGATTTTGGGGTATATACTATATGATCAGGCCCCCTTAAAAAGAATTGGGTGCCTTTGTGTGGTAATTTATGCATTCCATTATAGCTCTTAGTTTTTGTGGTGCTTCTTTATATGTTTCTCTCTTGGCGTGCTGACGTCGTACGTGCGTTGTCACACATGTGACGTCATCACATATATGTGTATATATATATATATATATATATATATATATATATATATATATATATGTACAGTATATCGTGGCGTGCTTGTGTCATGACGCACATTACTTCATCACACATTATGCCCGCTTGGGTGTTTGGAGGCAATTTTGGAGGGCATTTACCTGCATATCTTGCCACAGGTACAGAAGTGTTCAGCCCCTAGATTTAGCTGGTTGGAGGCGGCAAAACTGGTTAGGCATGTCCCTCTTTGGCTTTATTTGGCCCTCTCTCTCACACTTGGACTATTGTGTTTCAGACTGTTAAGTATAATCACTGCATAGGTGCCTTTACGTTTTTTTCAAATATGTGCAGATTATTTGAGCTTTAGCTTATAAATTGCTTCTGCTATGCTCTGGATGTCCTTACATGGATTTTGACTTGTACTGTGTAATTTGCCTGGACTTATCATATATATAGCTATTGAGGGAGTGAGGGAGGTTTGGATGGGACCGCTACATGGATGGTTGTGTACTTTATAATTATCATGCATAAAATAGATACAAGAATTGCTCTTGCTGATGAGTAGTGGGGTGCAAAATGCATCTTACGCTGGACACAGTAGCTTTTTCATTACAGTTATAGATGGATGCAGTTTATGACATAATTTGTGAGGAAGCCAAGGTTTATTACTTTGCCAACAAGCACAATAGAGAAACATTTACAGTTTTATCAACCACCACACGTTATGGACGGAACTAGTTGTTATTCTTAAATGCAACCTTTTCTTTTCTAGTCATATATAGAGTATGGAATATTGTTAAATACCATGAAATTGGAACTTTTACAAAGATTACCAGCATTGTTTTACACTATCCAATATAACGCATGAAGATTGATTGAGTTTGCTACAAATCCATTTATATGAAGATATTCCAATATATTGTGGATTATAAAAATTTGTTTACACATAAATATACATAACGCATTTGGTGAATAAGAGATAGAGAGAGTTGGGGAGTGGGCCATTGTGTAATTTAAAGTGGAGTTCCACCAATTTTTTCTTTTTTAAAGTCAGCAGCTACAAATACTGCAAAATAAGGACACTTACCTGTCCAGGGCGCCCTCGATGACGGCACCCGAAGCCGATCTCTCCCTCGGCTGTCGGGTGCTGCCGCCGCCATCCTCGGTAATGGAATCAGGAAGTGAAGCCTTGCGGCTTCACTTCCTGGTTCCCTACTGCGCATGCGCAACTCGCGCTGTGCTATCCCAGAAGACAGTGGGGGGGGGACAGGAAGTGGCGTAGATACCCGCGGGTGGCTCGGGTATCTATGCCTGGAAGTGGAAGCAAAATACCTGTATTAGACAGGTATCTGCTCCCCCCTCCCCCCTGAAAGGTGCCAAATGTGACACCGGAGGGGGGGAGGAACCAGAAAAGCGGACGTTCCACTTTTGGGTGGAACTCCGCTTTAATGTATACCTTTGGTATACCTTTGGCCAAAAGTTTTTAATTATGTATTTCACTTTTGATGTTCAATGAAAATGTATGTGTTTTTGTATTATGGCAACGGTATTGCTGGATTGTCCTATAGAGCATGTAAAGATAAAAGTATATTAGAGCTGAGTCATAACCAGGTTTGTATTATTATTGGTGCTCATATTACATACCAGTGACTCCTCCAAGGTGTTCATATTTTGCTGAATGGGTCTTGGAGGATTTTTATTTTGAGTACATTTTATACAATTGTACTTGCCAACTGTGTCACAACAAGGCTTGAGTTACTAGTCATCCACTTACCTGATGAAAAGTATTCTTTCAGTTTATTAATCCATTAGTAGTTTCTTTTCCCTTTCCAAATATTAAGGATAACCTTTTTGGCTATATGCTCTCAATGTTATCTCTCATGTTTGTATTTGTGTGTGTTTATAGTTTTGAATTTTACCTTTTGATTTTTTTTACCGGTTATGGAAAAAGGATTTTTATTTATTTTGTACACCTATATAGACAGCCACCATCACTTCTTTTTTTTTTGTAACAAACGCTTTCTGTAGGAATAACTGAAAAACTACCATGACAAGCTGAGTTTTTGCTTTCAATGTTCACTTAGTTATTAGATAAGGATCAAGCTGTGGTCACTTCAATCATGTGCAACGTGCAAACAAAAATCCTGTTTTTATTCATTTTCCTTGCATGCAACCAGGTATGTAGCCTCCCTTGCGGTATGATTATGTCAGATTTTTTAATCTCAAAGCGGTACATTGTTTTACATAGAAATTTGGAGTTTTACAGTATATTGTGGGCCTGTAATTCTTAGTAATAACACAATTAAATCTGTCCAAACAAGAGTCTAGTAGACATCCTGGGTATGATAAAGTTTGAAACGCGAAATCATAAATTATAATATATTAAAATAACTAACTATAAATATTTATAAAAAATAATAATTAATAATAATTCACTAATTCACGATTCACTATCGCTCAATTCTGCAAGTGTTCTAATTTACTATCGCTGTTTTCTATTAGGTCTAAAATCACTTTTGACGTAAAGTGACACTTTTTTGGTTGTCATGGACATTCTCAAGTTTCCAGGCAGAAACAGTATATATACTGTAATATAAAAGTGCATGCAGGGCACTAGAAAAAGCACTAGGGACAAAGGGAGGTGAAATGATTTGATACAGTAATGTAATCTGTAAGATTACAGTGTACTGTATGTGTTATTTTTTTTTTTTACTTTTTGAGTTTGCCGCCAGGCTCCACCCCCATGCGTCGAAATGCTCGCAGGGAATGGAGCCCGGAACACAGAGCATTGGGCAGATGATCCGGCGGAGGACACAGCGAGGGGGACATCGCAGGATCCTGGTGACTAGGTAAGTATGCTGTACCAGGATTCTGCAATGCAATCCCAAGTGTGGCTCGGGGGGTTACTGCTGATGGTACTGAAATTGAACCCCGAGCCACACTTGGGAATACCGTCAGGAGGGTTAAAGTGAGCCCACCTTAAACTCATTTACTAAGCTAAGTGAACACACTATACTCCTTTAGTAAAACAACCACTATGTTTCATATGCAACAGTTGAGCAAGGATTTGTACAGGGACAATTAATCATTTACTAAATTAGATTTTGCTGCCAGGTGTAGCTGCCTATATAGAAGTAGCGGATCTGTCTTTATGCTATAAGCTTAACTCCCAGGACTATATGACAAATATGTGATACGTTAAGTACCTCTACCGACTATATCTTTATGTCCACAAATAAAACAGAGATTTAAATGTTATCCTTCACAACAAAATGATATTTTCGAATCACTTTTTATCTCACAAAAATACATTTGGGTGCAAGATAGTTACTTGTTTATTATTACTACTTTGTGCCCAGGTTTCATTTTCTGAAACTTTATTCTATGTTTATATTTCCCCATGCACCGAACTAACAATTTACCTTCGCTAGGTTTATTCATCTGGAACCCTCTGCATAGGAATATGTTCATTTTGGAAACTAGAGCACTTTTTCACATGCTCCAGTTATTGTTAATTCCCCTTCTATTATCTTTAATTGAAATGTCCATTGGGTTGCTTACATTAGAAGCCCATGGCCCTCATTCTTCCTCTAGTAGGTTGAATTAAACTATCCTTTGTGCCAAAACTGTGTGAAAACATCCTCTTAAGTATTTTGATTGCTGCTTAATGAATTGTGTTCACTGAACCATTTTATTGTGTCCTACTCTTTAGTCGTACTCTTTTGGCTGCTTATGCTGCAACTGGCTTGGGAATGTCTACTTAGCAGATTTAGTCATGTTAGTTAAGGTTTTTACTTTGTCCGCCAGAGTCCTAAAAATGGTCCACTCCCACAGCTTGCTCACCCACTCCAGGATATGTTTGGTTTACATTCTAGGTTGGCATTCTATGTCCTTGTGCCCTGTTGGACCGGTCATTTTGCTAGGCTGCACTTTCCACTGTAAATGGTATTACCTTTTGTTGATCATGATCATTTGGACTAGGGTCAGCTCTGATGATTTGTTCCAAAAAGGCCTTGTAGATAATGTTTAAGTCTTCTTAAATAGTAAAGCAGAAGTCTGGTCAAAAGCTAGCTAAGCTTAAACCTACTCCCATCCCCATTCTAAGCCCTATGCTAACTACCCTGTAAAGGAAAGATGTGTATACTTACCTAATCTAAGGGCACTCTAGTGAGGTCACATGAACTCCCCAGCAACCAGCTTTAGAGGAGAGGAGAGAGCAGTGGCATTTGCAGAGTCTGGGCAGTGGGGTTAGTGTCTGCTGTCCTTCCTCTACCTTGAAGCTGGTGTTGGGAGCTAATCACCTGACCAAACCAGAGTGTCCTTAGATTTTATAAGTATACAAATTTTTCCTTTACAGGGTGGTTAGTATAGGGCTTAGAACAGGGGTGGGAGTAGGTTTAAGCTTATTTAGCTTGACCAGACCTCTACTTTAATGTTACAGTGTGTGGGCCTAAACCCATGTCCCTGAGATAAACATTCCCAGCACATTTGACTCATTAGCCAATGATCAGATCTTGGTGGGACCTCCAAATGAAGTGTTTGGCACCGTTCGTCTCAGAATTCATTTGCAGTGACTGTAAGGTAATGCATTATAAATGCACTTTACACCACTCATCTAGTGCTAGTAAAAAAACACACACAAATAGAAAAAACAAAAAAAATTTTACTTCAGTTCAGCAGTGCAATGTAACCTAGCATCACTAATGTTGATTCAACATTCTTAAAATAAATTATTTCATTTTTTTCATTAATATTAAAGTAGAACTATAGCCAAAACCTTTTTTTTTTTCATTTTGGATAGAACAAGGATGCCTTGTAACCCCTGTCAAATAGTTTTTCGCCATCTGTGTCCCATTAGAGAGATTTCCCTTCACTTCCTGTCCCATGACTAAACAGGAAGTCAGTGGAAATCCCTGAAAATTAGGGAATTCCTCGGGAACCCCCAGTGTCCCCATTGGAATATTTCCCCTCTTTTACTTTTCTGGGGACAAACCAAAATTTGGGATGCTCTTTTACTTTCACTTTCAATGATAATGGTAAACAGGACAAATAGAGAGGGTGAATCTCTTTAACTGGGACACAGACAGCAATAAAAACTGACAAGCGTTCTAATCCTTCTACACGCCATCCAAAACTGAAAAAAAGTCTTGCCTTTAGTTATACTTTAACTCTGTTCTCCTCCTGATTGTATTATGTGCTGCTCGAGGTCTCTGTACTAGAATCTCAGTTGACTGCCTACAAAAATAAAGCTATTAGTTGATTAGTGGCAACTGTTGTTCCCTAAATGATAACTGCATTCTTCTACATATATAACCCTTCCATTTTTTTTTATAAATGTAATTCTAAATTAATTTCACAGGTTACCTACTCATAGTAAATTAACTTTTTAGCAAAACTAAAAAAAAAGGCAAGAGGGCACAGTACAGGTTGGGCAAGGGGGCACAGTACAGGATGGGTAGGAGGGCACAGTACAGGGTGGGTAGGAGGGCACAGGACAAGACAGGCAGGAGGGTACAGGGCAGGCAGGAGGGTACAGGGCAGGCAGGAGGGCACAGTCCTGGGTGGGGAGTAGGGCAAAGTACGGTAGGCAGGAGGACACAGTACAGGGTGGGCAGGAGGATACAGTACAGGGTGGGTAGGAGGGCACAGTTTGGGGGGTGGGAGGGCACAGTACAGGGTGGGTAGGAAGTCACAGTATGGTAGGCAAGAGTACACAGTACAGGGCGGGCAGGAGGGCACAGTATTGGGGGTAGAAGGGCACAGTACAGGGTGGGCAAGAGGGCACATTAGGGGGGGTAGTAGGGCACAGTACAGGTGTCACTGGGAAGAGCTCTGTCTCCCATCAATGCACTGTACCCAGTCTGAACACAGTCACTAAGATATCCTGCTCCCCACACAGCACACTGACACTGGGGCTGAAATCAATTCGCTTACACATAGAGTAGCCACCATGTGCACAGTGTGTAGCTGGTTACTGTTAGTTCTGACCTGTGGAAATCCATGGTCAGAATGACAGCTTAGTTGCAGCAGCCAGTTCTACACTGTGCACATGGTAGCTGTGTGTTCAAAATTGGGATAGGGAGGAGGAGCTCTCAGTGCTTGTGCTCAAGCTGTGTGCCGTGCAGAGATAGGGGAATGCTGGCACAACATTAGGAGTGGTGGAGGGCTTTTGGGGGAGGGGCAGCCCCTTAGATCTGGCCACAATATTACCACTGCTGCTGCTTGTGTGGATGGGATGTATACTGCTTTGATCTCCACTGTCCTCCTCTCCTGTTCATTCCATGTGATTGGAGCAGTACACACCCTGTCCACACAGGCAGCAAATGCTCTTGGAGGTTGGCACGTGCGTTAAAATGCCCTGGGCAGCACCGGCCCCCCTCCTCCGAAGTGGCTTCACACTCGCCAAGTAATTTCCACTCACCAAATGCGAGCAGGTGAGTGGAAATTTAGAGGGCTGTGGTACAACAACAACTGTGTTCAGGATCGCTTGGCAAATATCCAAGCATAGCAAGGGAAATTCAGCAATCTGTTAAAGCAGCAAAGGGGTTGATTTACTAAATGAAAATGGACTGTTCACTGTGCAAGGGAATTAGTCTCAGATCTTAGTGAATGATTTGAAGCTCTGCTGACTTTTTCTCTGTCCATGCTACCCAGTGCCTAATATTTCCTTTCAGAGTCTAGTAGGGCATCTTCATTGACTGTAGGATCTCAATAAATGAACAAAAATGCAGCGCTCTCACCAAGGGAGTCTCCTGGGTATTAAGGTAGAGTCCATGATAGGGTGCTCTGGCTGTTGTGTCCTCCATACAACATTTAGGCAACAATCAAGATAGGAAAAGCCAGCAACTCCACGTCCATATCCAAATGTAAATGTTTATTGGTACATGTAAAAAGATACAAGGGCACTGTGCTGTGACCAAGGCGGTGTGCCAACGCGTCAGTCTTTGTATCTTTTTAAATGTACCAAAAAACATTTACATATGGGCATGCAGTTGCCAGATTTTCCTATCTTGACCGGCATAGGATGATGTAACTCCTGAGTAGGAGTTGGTCATGCCGAAACACAGGGACCATGCCAGCAATGTAAACTAAGCTGCACATGTGCAGCTCTGTTTACATGCCACAGAAGACTGTGAACCACCAGGTAGGTTTCTTTTATTGCAGAAGAGACATTGCCTGTCTCTTCTGTGATAAATAGCCTGCCTACTCGTACTTTTTTAAAAAAATGTCTTAATTTCCTTTTGGTCACATGCTTGTATGAAAGAATTCATTTTGGTGTAGTAGTGCTTCGTTACTTTAGCGTGATTTTTTTTCAAAATATAGTTAATATATGTATTGTTGACATTACTGTAGGCTATAGTTAGCATTGTTTGTACTGTGATACATAAATACATGCCATAACAAATATATATCATAATTTAATTTGTTCGTCATGTTTGACATTTGTCATTATGTCAGTCTGGTTCAAATTTATGGTAGCTTATTCACTTACATACAAAATATAAAATAATTTTCCATATATTTGTTACATATTTTTTTTAGAAAACATGCAAGCCATCTTATTATTAATCATTTTTGCTCTTTAGTAACAAAGGTTCTATTTTCTGCATTTGCAAGCAAGATTTGCTTATTGCAGCAAAGTTTACAATTTTTTTTCGGTAAAGTATGATTAACAATTTGAAGTGCAAAGAAGAGATAGCATGCACAAGGACCTAAGAAACCAAGGTAATTTGATATTTTTGCCTCTTGGAAATTCTAAGGCTCCATGCACACTGTATTCTTATATATGACTTTTCTATTTCCAGGAGAAAATCAGAAGAAAAATGTGGTAAAAGCCACATTTTGCATTTTCATTCATGCGCATTACCGCATCTAGTGTTAATGCATTCTATATCCAGAAGTTTAAAGTGATATTAAAATCTAGTTTATTTTTCTTAAAAAATAATTAACATGTTATACTTACCTGCTCTGTGAAATGGTTTTGCACAGAGCAGTCTGGATCCTCCTCTTCCCAGGGTCCCTTGCCGGTGCTCCTGGCCACTCCCTCCTGTTGAGTGCCCCCACAGCAAGCAGCTTGCTATGGGGACACCCAAGCCGAGATGCAGCTCTGTGTGTCCATTCAGATAAGGAGCCAGTGTTCAGCCCACCCCCTCTCTCTCCTGATTGGCTAACTGACTTTGATTGACAGCAGTGGGAGCCAATGGCGCTGCTGCTGTGTCTCAGCCAATCAGGAGGGAGAGTCCGAGTCGGCCGAGGCACTTGTGCACATTGATGGATAGAGATGGGCTCAGATAAGTACTAGGGGGGCTGGGGGGGGGGCTGCTGCACACATAAGGCTTTTTATCTTAATGCATAGAATGCATTAAGATAAAAAAAATCTTTGACCTTTACAACCACTTTAATTTATTCTGGCCATTAGAATATATTAACGTGCGAATGCTCATAAATATGCCTAGCATTAATGCACGTTTATGCACATTTGCATATGTTTCTGCCCAAAAGCTTGTCTGTTGAATGTGATGGGGTTTTTTTCTGCCTCAAAACACCTGTATGCCCCTATGTGAGCAAGGACACATAGGCTAACATGAAGGGATGGAGCAGCTAGAAAGACAAGTATTTACACTCTTTTTCTACAGGTGCACTTTGCTTGAAGAATTTTAGTATAACAATGGGGTCACTTTAAAGGATCATTTTAAAAGGATTTGGATATATCGGATATGAGTAAAATTACCCATATAACCCTTTAAATTAATTATAGCTGGGAAAGACACTATTTGAGAAATACCTGGAAATGCAGACTAACAATAAACCATGAAGCAGCACTCAGTGCAAGAGCTAATAAAATCCTGAAATATATAAAGTAATAGATCAAACAATAGAATGCAAATAGAGTATTTTTTATCTATGAATCATGTGTAAAGCTACATATTCAAAATGGGGTATGGCCCCACACTTCAAGAAAGACATGAAAGATTTGCAAGTAAATCAGTTAGAGCTCTTACACATAATGAAAAGTCAGAAAAGTTAGGCTTGTTTAATTTGGAAGATGTTTTCCTTGACTTGATCAAATGAATATGTATAAATAAACATAAAGGTGTGTATAGAGATCTGGCATTCCAGTTTATCCCATAGTTCAGCCTTTTTTAGTTAGGGTGTAGCTTTGGGTTTCTTCAGGGGTGCCTTGGCAAAATGCCTAAAAATTGCCCAAAAATTGTATACAAGCCAGCGGGTGGATCAAGCTTGCTTTTTTGTTACCCAAAGTCAAGGATCTTCATCGTGCACCATAACAATCTACTAGCTGCCAATGCCCTAAAAACCAATGATGTCATCCATTGATAAAAAGGGCATCAAGCGCCTGTACAGCATCCTTGCTTACCCCTCCTCCACCCCTCTCAATCAGCATTGGGGTCACATTAGCTTAGTGGGGGGAGAAACTGAGGGAGAAGAGAAACATTGGAATACAAGTCAGTACCAGTGTGCAAAGGTGTATTTGCTATGGAAGAATAAATCACCTTTAACGTTCGGTGTAGATGTAGCTGCATTATGTAAAACTATTATTTTAGAATGGAGTGTCTCAAGACTATCCATAATTTTAAAGGGTGCCATGACTGAAAAAAGGTTGAGAAACACTGCCATGGACTGTAAAGCCAAGGGGACAACAGTTGAGTATGGAGTGGTTAATGCATGAGGTAGCTGTGGAATAATCAATAAAAAAATAAAGAACTGCTCTATTTACTATGAATAGAAAGCACAGTAATATCCACAATACAGAATTTCTATACTTTGCTCAAAGCCTCTGTAAGAAGTTACCTTACCAGGCAGGCATGCAGTTTCAGGGTCAAAAGTACATTTCTTTTGGGAAATAAACTGTATTTGCAGAGTGACGCACAGAGCAGATACTTCCCATGTTTCTTGATGTCAGTTACACAAACAATTCATGAAAGATGGCCAACCTTAGCATTGCCTACAATTATTAAAAGCTACAGCTCTAAAAGTCCTCAGCAGCCTGTTTTTTTCTCTCTATCTCTCTAACCTAAAAAAAATGACTATGGGGATGATTTATGAATATAGGAAAAAAAACTGGAGTTGCTACCCATAATGACCATTTACAATTGTTTTTTCCTGACAGACTCCATGGCAGCCTACGTGTGGGTTAACCCCGCCTGCTCTCCAATGCTATAGGACCCCATTCCCATAAATGAGCACTCACCGCTAGATACTGTGTTCCTTTTTTGTCCTCCTCCAATGGACCTACACATGCTGTTGGCATCCGATCGGGTGGATCCGAGATGTTGGAATACCTCATGCGGTGCAGCTCAGAGCCCAGCCACGGGCGGGCGAGTAGCGTTAAGAGGCTGGAGTAATACCCCTATGGTGGAGGGATGGTCGCATCAACGGCTGGCAAGGTCTGCAACAATGTCCGTTTTTTCTCCATGGCAGTTGTTTATGTGTAATCCGTCTTCCCCTCTAAAAGCTTTCCAAATGGCTTAGTAGCATATTTTGGCCGTTATCCGGCCATTTTACCCCTCATGGCAGCTGGAGCGCTTGTGCGTTCCAGCTCGCCACAGCACTTCTGGGTGTGGTCATCCCCGCTGTTTGCGCATGCGCAGTAGCCTTCTCAGGACTGCGGCTTGGCTCGTGCGTGTGCATAGCGGCAGATAGCTCGGCGGCCGCGCATGCGCAGTACGGCCACCGCCCCACAGAGCAGGTGCGAGGTGGGGGGCGATGACGTCATGGGTGGGGGATTTAAAATCCGCTCCTAGCTCCTGCATAATGGGAAGTCCCTGGCAGTGAGAGGGAGCGGAGCGGTTTCCCCCAGCCCTGGTCTGGTTTAGCTCAGGTGAGTGCCTGATTTACTATTTCAAGCAGTTATGCATTTATGTTGCTCTTCCTGGGACGTGATGTTTTATTTCAAAATAAATAAATAAATAAATAAATAAATAAATAAAGAGAAATAATAATATACATAATATCTGGCATGTATATATCTATATATTTATTTTGGGGGCAAGATCGTTTTATAATTCCCCTCACTGGCGCCTTTGCTTTTTCAGGGCATTTTTCGTCTGCAGACCACCCGTACTGTGTCGCTCTTCTTCTAGAAATCATGGACAAGTCACCGCCTTTAAGTGGCCAGCCCTCACGCACAAGGTATGTGCTTGTGAGGGGAGGGGTTGAGGTACAGTTGCAAATGCTTGCGTTTTCTGATGTTATGTCTTGCCTCCCCCCCTCCCCCTTTGTTTTCTTTCTCCAGTCCTTCTAGATCGGACCCTCAGATCATGGTCCAGAATGACAGAGACCTTGCCAGGCCACAATACCACTCATCATCTAGATCCAGACGAGACTCTCCGTCTGGAAACCACCACCAGAGTAGATGTTCCCATTTCTCCTCAAGACACCGCTCCCATCGCCATGACAGCCAATCTGATCGGAGAGCCTGCTGGGGATGTGGAACAAGAGTTCCGGAGGGCAAGTCACTGTATGACCGTTGTTAAGCCTGTGCAGTTAGGGAAAAAGAGACGGAGAACCAGCGTTTGGAGTCTCTCGTGAAACGTGTGGTGCAACAATCCCTGAAAGAGATGAATACACCCTACACATTGAGCCAGTCTACTACTTTGTCTGGTCCTCCGGCTGAAGAGGCCTGTGACGGTCCGGGCACTTCCCAGCCCTACGTTGCCTCTCTTGACTCTTCAGATGATGAACCTCAAGGAGAAGAGGACATCGGAGGCTTTGACTTCAGTATGGTTTCGCCATTAATCAAGACAATCAAGGAGGCCCTTAAGTGGGAAGACTCCTCCACCCCCCCAGCTAAACAGAAAAAGTTATTTAAACATCTGGGGAAGGAACGCTCAAACTTGCTGCTCCATTCTGAATTAAAGGACATCATTGATGAGGAATGGAGTTAGACGGACAAGAAGTCCTCCATATCAAATAAAACCTTCATATTATACCCCTTCAAGTCAGAAGAGGTGAAGTATCTGGAAAATGCTCCCCTTGTGGACGCAGCCTTAATGCGTCTGGCCAAACATGTTACTCTCCCCTTGGAAGATGTGGTGTCCTTCAAGGATAGTCTTGAAAGAAGGATAGATCAGGATTTGAAGAAAATTTACGGGCTTGCCGACACGGCCTGTAAACCGGCCCTGGCAATAGCAGCCATGTCAAAGGCCATGGAGGCCTGGATGGAGAATGTAGATTCCTTCTTCAGGGGTGTTTCAGAGGAGCTGGCCGGAAGTTCAGCAGCTGCAGAACTAAAACTAGCGGCAGTCTTCCTGGGGGAGACGTCTATTGATTTGATCCGCCTGCTGGCACGAATTATGTTGTTATCGGTCACGGCCAAACGGGCTTTATGGTTGCGCCCTTGGCTCGGTCTCCAAGCAAGCCTGGTGTAAAATCCCCTTTGAGGGGTCCTCACTGTTTGGCAACAAATTAGATGATGCCATAACACGGGCCACGGGCGGTAAGTCGGGCTTCCTCCCCCAGGACAGGCGTCTACTTGGGCGGAAGAAACCCCAGTATAGAAGACGCAGTCCGGAGTGCTCCAGGGAAGCACGCTCATACAAGCCTGGCCGAGACTTCAGGAAAAAATTGGAGCAGAGGGCAGGCATCCTTTCGTAGGCCCACTAAAGGCCAGACATGCAGCGGACGTGAGCAGACCAAGTCCTTTTGAGATTGTGCCCGCCCAGGTGGGTCGGGTGGGGGCTCGTTTGCTCTTCTTCCGGCACGTCTGCGTGGCCTCAATCTCGGACTACTGGGTTGTAAGGACAGTCTCGTCAGGGCACAGATGGGCCTTCTCCAGTACTCCTACCCCCAGATTTGTTCCCATTCTACTTCCTCATTCAGAAGAACAGAGACAAGTGTTGCTGTCATACGTGGACTTACTGAAGACTCAGGGAGCAGTGGTACATGTCCCAAAGGACGAATGGTTTCAGGGGATATACTCCCCTCTCTTCCTAGTTCAAAAGAAGAGCGGCTCTTGGCGCCCAGTCATAGACCCGACCTACCTCAACAAATTCATAGAGCATGGGAAGTTCAAAATGGAAACCCTGTCAACCATCCAGCAAGCCATATAGCCAGGCGATTGGATGATTTCAATCAACTTAAAAGACGCTTATTTCCATGTCCCAGTGGAAAAGGAATTTCACAAATATCCCCTAATTCCAAGTTGGGCAAGATCACCTACAATTTATCTGCCTCCCCTTTGGGCTGACAACATCCCCCCGGGTCTTTTCAAAGGTTCTCCTGGCCACAGTGGCTCTCATCAGATTAAAAGGGGTTCATCTTTACCATTACCTCGACGACCTCCTAGTGTTGTCTCAAAACAGAGAGCAGTTGCTGGTCCACCGGGAGCAAGTGAGCTCCACCCTATCCAGCTTTGGGTGACTTTTGAACCTGAAAAAAGTCATCTAGATCCAGTTCAACGTCTAATATACTTAGTGGCTCAGTTCGACACAGTAGAAAACACCATCTCCAATCCAATAGAGAAAATCCCGACTGTTCGAGACAGAATTTTTCGGCCCTATACGCCCCATGTCTGAAAGCCTCCCAGTGCCTGGAGATTGTCGGCACGATAGTCTCCACGACCCCCATGATCAAATGGGCCTTGTGGAGGTTACGCCCTTTCCAGTCAGGTTTCCTCAGGCAATGGAAGTCGGGAGACAAGAATCAAATCGTCCACATAACTACGACGATGAGGAACAGCCTCTTCTATTGGCTTCAATGCAAGAACCTTCTGAATTGCCACTCCATTGCTCCCATCTCTTGGGTCATGGTCAGGACCCGATGCCAGTGGTACTGGTTGGGGAGCCCTCCGTGGATCAAACTTTGCTCAGGGCAAATGGGACACTCGCCTCCCCGATCCGGGCTCGAACGTCCTGGTGTGCTCTCCAGTCCTTCTCTCACCTTCCAAAAGGGAGTCGGTGTTATTAAGGATGGACAACATCACGGCGGTCTCCTATGTGAAAAGGCAAGGGGGTACTCGGAGCTCCACACTCCTGCGAGAAGTCGAACCCATTCTTTCATGGGCACAGCAGAATATATCCAACATCTCAGCAGTCTTCATCCCAGGAGTCCAGAACACTCAAGCGGACTTCCTATCATGTTCTCAGTTGGACAACAGCGAGTGATCCCTTCATGCACGTCACCTCGGCCTAAAAGGGTCTCTGAGATCGGATCACTGGGTCATGAAGAACCCTTCTTGATGTTTTTCCCAGAACATGTAGGTTCTCAAATCCCCATGCTGGGTTCAAACCCGAAAGTTTCTTCGGTGTTCCATGAGAATCAGGAGAACGTTTTACCTACATTCAGGTCCCCGGGGTCCACAGAAACTCACCCCTTGGATGTAGGCGAAGCTATAAAGGAATATCTACGAATGACATCTTCCTTTAGACATTCTGATCACCTCTTTATCTTGCATTCCGGTAGCAACAAAGGGAAGAAAGCTTCAACCAGGACACTTGCGGCCTGGATAGTGCAGACCATCCAGCAAACATACAGGGCTAAGGGCTTGGCTCCTCCAGAGGTGGTGACAGCTCACTCCACCAGGGGAATGGCAGCCTCGTGGGCGGCGGCTCGACATGTGGCTCCAGACACCATTTGCAAAGCGGCCTCTTGGGCCTCTATTCACACATTCATGTCTCATTACTGCATAGAGCCTGCTTCAATGTCTTCTGTAAACTTTGGTTTGAAAATCCTATCGGTTGATAGGACAAATTAAAATTATGTTTTGTTCAGCATACCCACCCGTGTGGTTGGCTAGTTATTTCCCACACGTAGGCTGCCATGGAGTCTGTCAGGAAAAAGGAAAATTTATTATCAAATACTTACCGTAATTTTCCTTTCCTGATGGACTCCATGGCAGACGGAGTTCCCACCCATTGGTCAAAGAGTAGGCTAGTTACGGAACACAGTATCTAGTGGTGAGTGCTCATTTATGGGAATGGGGTACTATAGCATTGGAGAGGAGGCAGGGTTAACCCACACGTAGGCTGCCATGGAGTCCATCAAGAAAGGAAAATTACGGTAAGTATTTGATAATAAATTGTAATTTTTTTTTCCACAAAATAAAAGCAGAAAGGTAATTGTTCTGTCTAGGCCACAACTTTGATTGGGCGCTTATGCCCCTTTACCCTCCCCTTTGGGGAAGATAGGGGTATAGGCCTAGCTAGCTCATCTAAACTATACCTGTAAAAGTCACATAATGAAATTTATTTTTTATTTTTTTATAGACTGTATCAGTAATTAAACCAAACATGCTCCATAACTGCTTAGCTCCCCAGAATAAGCATTTGAATGCTGAATGAAATACAGCTCCAAACTACATTAATGGACTTAAGTCCTTATATCCTCTGCAACTAATTGGGGCATGAAAAGACAGGAAAACCACAACTCCCAGTTGTTCTATATATAAAAAGGGTCAATCTTAATATTATATTACACTCTATCCCATGTCCTAGAATAGATCTGAATCCTAAATCTTACATATATAGATGTTTTATTTTTCAATGTTACTTGTACACATAGACAAACTCTGTATTAAGTATAAGCAAAAACAAAACTGTTTCTTTTTATAACGAAATTTGCATTTTTCTTTTGGGTGGGGGGGTCCTTAAATCCTTTAGTCAGTGGCTGAAGGAACAACTATTTCCTTCTACCCAAACAAATATGATTTTTACAGCATGCGTGTTCAGTATTAAAATAAATGTACTGCTTTCAGATTTTGCTTTAGGGTCAGCCAACACCATTCTACCATAAAAAAAGCATTAAACAAAATTTCTCCTGAAGTTAGTACTGCCAGAGTAAACACTGACTCAAACCAGGGAAATGGAAAGCACATGCTTTTTTGTCAAGTTTTTGCATGCTTTTTTTTCTTGTTGAGCATACCAGAATGACAGGTTCGCCTCCACTAAAACAAATATGTCTGCAATGAAATGTTTTAATTGGAAGAATCCAATTAAATTGTGCATTCAGTATGTTTCCCATTTGTAGATTTGTCCAATTGGACAGTATAGGGAGCAGTGATGACGTGCAAAGTGCAGTAATTCTTAGCAACTGATTAGAACTCATCTTAAAATGTATCTGTCTTTAGTAAACGAAAAATGTTTCTGTTTACTACACGCAAAAAATCACCATTACCTATTTCACTCTCTTACCATCTTACTACTGTCGTACATAAAAATATGGTGGGGGGGGGTCTGCATTTCTGAAGTATGGTTTAAAAAGGTGCTCTGTTTAATACTTGTGCTCAAGCCTGGCAAAATGCACAGGGCCAGTCAGAGTGGCCTTGTGATTACCAGTGTTACATTTGAGAGCCCTACCCTTCTTACAACCTATAAAGGATTTAATGAATGAAGGGTAGCAGCAGGTTCAAGGAGGAGGGGGGTTTAATTAATTAAATGGTGAGATTTTTTTTTAATACTTCTCTCCTGTACATCTCATCTCCATCATGTTCCTGTAGTGATTAGTAAACTAATTCCTTCACCTGTTTTATCCTGCACATTAACCCCTCTTATCCATGCTTCCACTGAATGCGACCTGTGCATTAACCCTTTCACCTCCTACCTCTCTGTGTATGACTTGTACATTATTGATGCTCTGTATCTAGTGCACCATTTTCAAGCTTCATGATCAACCACCTTATACCCACGTTTCTTCATTTTAAACAAATGTGGTAAAAATGTGGTAAAAATTAGATCACCCTGGGATGTCTGCTTACCAAAAAAGGGGTTCTTTTGGGGATTCTCCTACTGTCCTGGCATTTTTATTTGTTTTAACTTTTTTTTCAAAAGTTTTTTTTTTTTTTTTTCAAGAGTTAGCGTTTATTAAATATCGCCAGAAGAAATCTCTAGCTGTCTGAAAAAATATATAAATAAATTTGGGTAAGCATAGTATGACCAAGTAATTATCAATCAAGTAACAACATAAGAAAGCTCTATTGTTTAAAAATGATATCAGATTATTTTGAATGCAGTGTTGCATGACTGAGTAATTGTCAAACAGAACTGAAAACTGAAAAATGGTCTGGTAACGAAGTGGTAAATACAGGCTAGAACTCAAGTGATTGAGTAGCCAAGCTTGTAAATCCTTTCTTTTTAAAGTGATAATAAAGTCTCATTTTTTGTTGTTGTTTAAAAATAACAATCATGTTATACTTACCACTTCTGTGCAGTGGTTTTGCACAAAGCAGCCCAGATCCTCCTTTTCTCGGCCCCCCCACTGGTACTCCTGGCCCCTCCCTCTTGCCGAATGCCCCCACAGCAAGCAGCTTGCTATGGGGGCACCTGAGCCAAGCCACTGCTACTCTGTGTGTCCATTCAGACATGGAGCCGTGGCTCAGCCCTGACCGTTCTCTCTCCTTATTGGCTCACTGACTTTGATTGACAGCAGCGGGAGCTAATGGCACCTGCTGCTGTCTCAGTCAATGAGGGAGAGTCCCCAGACAGCCGAGGCTCTTGTGCAATATTGCTGGATCAAAATGGGGCACAGGTATATAAATTGGGGGGGGGCTGAGGGGGGCTGTTGCACACAGAAGAGTTTTTATCTTAATGCATAGAATACATTAAAGTAAAAAAAACTTGAGCCTTTAGAATCACTTTAAGGTGGCAATAAATAGATTTCTTTTGTAAGACAAATAAGAAGGTGTAAAGCATAGTAACCTATGGCAGTCATATGGTTTGGTTATGGTTATGGTTTACAGTACTTTGCATGTCAATATGTTCAGCTCTATTTAATGTGGCTAATCATCTTATATATTTTATAGAATTGTATTAATCATTAATATAAAAAAATCACAATTTAACTCTCTTTAACTGGCTCCCAACCGGCTCACGTATATAAACTGCTGCAGAATGGCACAGCTGGGCGAAACCCCGTACGTCTTCCACTTTAAGAGCCGCCAGAGGGCGCGCATGCGCCCGCTGCATGGCGGTGGACACGATGCACGTGCCAATCGCCGCCGGCCACGCGCAATCGTGTGCACGAGAGCCAGCATGGGGAGAGGAGACATATTGTTTGCTCCTACTAAGTAGGAACAACGATATGTCTCCTCCCCCGGTCAGTCCTAACCCCATACAGTTAGAACACATCTAGGGAACACACATGTAACCAGGAACCAGTGACATTAACACAGTAATCAGTGCATATTTATAGCATTGATCGCTGTATAAATATCAATGGTCCCAAATATGTGTCAAAAGTGTCCGATCTGTCCGTCACAATGTCGCAGTACCGCTAAAAATCGCAGATCACCGCCATTACTAGTAAAAAAAGACGCTATAACTTTTGCGCAAACCAATCAATATACACTTATTGCAAATTTTTTTACCAAAAATATGTAGAAGAATATATATTGGCCTAAACTGATGAAGAAATTTGTTTTTAAAAAAAAAATTGGGGGATATTTATTATCACAAAAAAGAAAAAATTTAGTTTTTTTTTCTAAATTTATGCTTTTTTTTGTTTATAGCGCAAAAAATAAAAACCACAGAGGTAATCAAATACCACCAAAAGAAAGCTCTACTTGTGGAAAAAAAGGACGCAAATTTAGTTTGGGTACAGCATTGTAGGAAGGGCTACAACAAAAAACTCATATGTGCTTAACTTTAATGTATACGGAATGTGCCTGAATGCAAGCTGCATTTTCCCATTGATACAAGCCCTTGCTATGTCTGTAACACCTATCTGACCAAATGATCCCCAAATCTGTCCATAGTCATCAAGCTGTCAATTTCTATGCATCACATAAATCACAGGGTCCCTATCTACATCTAAGAAAAAAGTATGTGTCTGTAGAGCCATGTCAGATCAATAATTTTGTAGCAGTGATCAATGATTGTTATATCTGTTGAGTTCCTGAATAGCCCACAATTTAATCCTGTTCAGTGGCATCTACTAGCCCAGAGGTGCGGAGCTTCTATAGGAGTCAAGTTCTCCCCCTCTCTCTGGCCAACCAGTACATGGGTTGGTGAGAAAAGCTCAGCATCTTTGCAGGTGGGGAAAGGATTGTATGGTACAAGTGGTACATTGATGACATCTTGTTAGTGTGGAAGGGTGAGACAGCCTTACTGGAAGGGGTGGTGCAGTATTTTATTAATAATTTGAATTTTTCTTATACCAGCACATGGAATACTAGTGAACACTATTGTTTTTTTTGGACATTAACCTTAAAGGAGATGTGAACTGAGGTATAGTGTCCACTACCATAATCTATAAACAGTGAGCAGGTAATTCTAATTTAAAGTCCTAAAGCTCCCACACTTCACACAGCATCAAGGCTATCTCTATTTGTGAATTAATTTGGGCCTAAAGGAATTGTTCTATGGATGCTCTCTCCAAGCAAGACTCTAAAATTATTCAGAAGTGGCTCATTGATAAGATGGTATTTTGTGTGGTCTATTTGGTGAGCCAAAAAAATATTGCATTGAACAAATCAAGAGAGGAGCTAATGCAAGACAGTAAGTTCTTGAGCACTGAGATTAAAGATGTATATATTTGGTTCACAAACAGTTATATAAAGCTCTCAAGACTGGGTGCTGTTTTTGTTTGGGAAAACACCCATGATGTATTATTTCTGAGTATTTATGAAACAATTAAAATGTCTAAAAATGTGTTGTCTGTGATGGGGTTGTAAAAATACAAGTTTAGCACCTACCATTCATCAATTTAGAGCAGTCATGCCAGTGAAAGATGATGAGCATTATATGTTACTGCACTTTGCACACTGCTCTACTTTTGTTTTTTTAAGATGTCCAAAGAAAGTTGCTCATGGTTGCCGCACTCAGCAATTTCTATCAATGCTAGTTCATGATGCCAAAGTGTCAATCCAATTACACTGTGCTGTAGCCTTTACTGCAGTTTCTGTAAAATCTACAGTAGCTGCTAACGCTCTATAATCTGGAGACGGGAGGGAAAAAACACTGATCTTTTCATTCCGGTTCCAAGAACCTCATAGCTTTAAAACAAGCTATGTTTACATTCTGACAACTGTAACCACATCATAAGTACTTGGAAAACAGTGTTTGTGTCCAACTTATATTTCAAATTACACTTAACACCCACTTGTAATCACGGACTCATGATTAGTTTCAAATATCAATAATCCTTGCAAACTATGGACTAAATTCAGTAACTTGTAAAAAAATAGAATATAAGGGAAGATTGGATATCTATATAAATGAACAGTGTAAAGGGGGTCTCATCTGTGTGTAAGATCCCTAAAAACTGTCCAGAAGAAGCAGAATTTGGTCCAAATAGTCATTTTAACCTTCAAAGCATTTTTAAAATTTCACTACAGCAATTTTGTTAAAGTGACACTAAACGCTGGTTAAAACAATATTTTTTAACTCAAAAAGATGCCTTCTGTTACTCTCAGCTTCCTCCAAATCTCCAAATTACTCTTTTTTTTTATCTGACTTTCTGTAAGAGAATTGCTATGTTTTTAATCCATGGTCACACACTGTATGTAGGAACGTAGCCACCCTCTCTTGTTCACTCCCAGGATGGATCATGGACCGTGTATATTTATATACTTTTATAGTAATAAATTGGTATGCTTTTTTCATCAATTATTGATCAGTTGCCTCAAAAGTCCCTTAGTATTCCTTGGGTACTCTTTTTTATAATATTGTTCAAATTGGGATGTTGGCAACACATGGGTCTTCTCAGTTGGATTTCTATAAACTATTGTTTTTTTAATTCAGGATTTTTTTCTTTATTTTTAGCTGATGATTCTGCTAGAATCTATAAGGCTGGCCATACATGAGTCAGTTTTTTTTTTTTTTTGTTCAACAGAGGGTTGAGCAAAAAAACCTGACCCCATTCCCCCATCCACACATTTAAGGTGGATGGGAAATCCTCCCTGTTGTTGTTTTGTATTCTGACAGCGGGGAGACTTCCACACCTTCAGAATATACTGATCTATGCTGCAGTCTATTGCCTGTGGCACTAATTGTAAGATAAAATACCAACGGGGGGTTGGACAGCAGTCGATTGGTAGATCAACTTCTGTTCAACCACAGTGACCACACATTTGTCCCTGCTGAACCAGATGAATTTTGATCTATGTCTGGCCAGCTTAAAGGAGCTGCATTATCACTCTAGGACAGAAAGTGTTTTATGATTACATAACACCTCCAGCTCTCCCCATCCTTATAACATAAGGGGTTCTGTAGTCCAGAGAGATGAAGGGCGGATCAGACTAATTGAAATCACAATGCAGAGTGCCCAACTGGATTAATGACATGGTCAACAGGCATTATTTTGCATTTATCAAACACACATAACAAAAATGCTTTCTTTTACAAAGAGTTTTATTAATATTCAATCCAACATATTAGTGCAACAATTTGGTGGTAACATTGCAAATAAAACATATTGTACAAAAAAGAAAAACAAAATAAAGAGATAGACTCAAGTTCTATAAATTCCAAGATAGGCGATATGTAACAGCTAGAAGATAAATATCACAGTCCAAAGTATCTCGGGACTCTGAAGAATGCTGTATGATGTAAAGAACGAAAACGTCCAAATATAAAATTTAATGCAGCCTGCTACAAAACCATATATGCAATAAGTTTGTATATAAAATAAAATACTGCATAATAATGCTAGAATGCTAGTAGTGTAACCATCCCGTCCAGGCATAAGCTTGGTGGCCTGATAAATTTAAGAGAAAGAATGGGAAATGAGGCTGGAAAAAGGAAAGAGAAGCAAAGAATGGAAAAGAGAGAAGAGGGGGAGTCCACGGGGAGGGGACCAGGAACATATTAAATTGAAAGGAGCTTAGCATCAAATCTGGAGGGTTGAACATAAGCAACCCATGGTTGCCAAACCCGAAAGAACTTATCAAACTTATCATATGTGTCTGTAAGGATAGCTGTCAGCTTTTCATTTATCATAATATCATTCATGCTGTTTTTAACGGCCTCAAAACTAAGTGCAGGTGTTTTCCATGCCCTTGCTTGGTTGCAGTAAAAAGATGCAGCGCTAGCTGATGCTCCGGACAAAGCAATTCTGCAATCGGTTTACACAGAAGAGCTTCATAGGGGTCCCTTTTGAGATTATGAAATAAGAAGAGCGTAGATTCTGACCCATAACCTGTATACCTTCGGACATGTCCACCAAATGTGCGCCATGATGCCCTCCTGGGAGCATCCGCGGAAGCAAAGAGGAGGGTAGTCTGGGATAAAACGGGCCAGCCTAGCTGGTGTGTAGTACCACCTGTAAAATATTTTGTAAGCATTTTCTAAAATTAGAAAAATTTTTGAACACTAATGCTGCGTACACAGGATCCGAAATTCGCGAGCAAAAGACTGATGAGAGCTTTTGGTCAGAAAATGCGACCGTGTGTATGCTGAGCTATGAGTAAGCACTCAGTCCTGAGTGCGAAACGCGTCAGCTTACCTGTACTTTCTGCATGACAGTCTTGTTATTTTGATGATCCCATTTTTTCAATAAAGTGAAGTTTTTTGACTACATCCGGTGTGCGGCATCCAAATCTTCTCCTCCATTCAAGCCCGTGTGTATGCTCCATCGGACTTTTGCTGGCTGAATTCCCACCAGCAAAAGATTGAGAGCAGGTTCTCAATTTTTCGGTTGGAAAAAGTTTCGATCGGAAATTCCGATCGTTTGTACCAATTCCAACGCGCAAAATTCCTACACATGCTCGGAAACAATTCGACGCATGCTTGGAAGCATTGAACTTCATTTTCTTGGCTCGTCGTAGTTTTGTACGTCACCGCATTCTTGACGGTCGAAAGTTCAGCGAACTTTTGTGTGACCATGTGTATGCAATCCAAGCTTGAGCGGAATTCCGTCAGAAAAACCATCCAAGATTTTTCCAACAGAAAATCCACTTGTGTGTACGCGGCATTAGATAATGCTATAGTCATGATCTGCCAGTCCTCCGGGTCCAGCTGCCTCCCCAACTCAGCCTCCCACTGAAGATGATAAGGTCTCAATGGTGGCTTTTTAAAAAGAGATTATAGATGTGTAAATCAATGATATCAAGCCTGAAGAGTGAGGTTAGGCTCTACAGAGTCTTTCAAAGGGGGTTAATGTGTACGGGGTAGGTAGAAATTTTATGAGCTGCTGAAGAAAGTGTCGAAACTGTAGGTAACTATAAACAAAAATGCTTTCAATGGTTTATTCAACCCCTCTTCTACTGTGGTTTTAAAACGATGGATTGGAGCTTACCCAGTGCTGTTATATACCCAGTGCTGTTTAAAAATGGCATAGGATAAGCATTATGCAGGTGTTCAGCCTGCTATTTGCTGATCACTGAGCCATGGTTTATGTGGTTGATCCTTCCCTTTACAACAGAGGAAAGAGAAAGACCATAGTAATATGTCAATGAGGAAAGAATGAATGGACCTGCAGCAGCAGCTGCAGATCTATGCATGCATTCTCACTGACACTTGGATCATTTTTTAACCCTTCCACTAACCCTCCTCTCCTACACATCTGATATCATTGTTGCCTCTTTATATAAACTGTATATTACCCACCTTCACCTCCTCCTCCCTCTGTGTATTAACTGTACAAAAAAAGTAGTAGTGCAACATCACTAAGCTCCATGTTTTAACCCCATCAATACAAACATGTTTCTTGATGTGCAAAAAATTGTGTCAGAAAATACCTTGGGGATCTCTACTTTCCAAAAAAGGATCATTTTTTAATTGTGAGTACTGTCCTGACATTTTTATTTGTCTGTTTTATAGCAGAACCTAGGGAGAACATTTTTTTCAAAGTGTGTGGTATTTTTTCCTTTTTAGAGTAAAATATAATTAAAAAAAAAACAAAACAGTGGTTACTGAATACCACCAATAGAAAGCTCTATCTGTTTCATTTGGGCACAGTGTCGCATGAGCTAGTAATTGTCAGTCAAACTATTACAGAACAGAAAACTGAAAAATGGCCTGGTAATGAAAGGGTATTACTGTCTGGTACACAAATAGTTAACATACCAGAAGGCAGTAAATAAAGGAAGTTCATTGTTATTATTAATATACACCTTAAATGTATATTTACATATAGTTTGCATAAGTACCTGAATCTGTCTTGATATCAGCCTCATGTCATCCCCAGCAGCCAATGCTGGTATAAAGTCCTTTGTACCCAAGAAGAACATGCCAAAAATCATTGATCACTATTTCCTCCCCATAAGCCAAAACCATTGGTGTTTGTGCCATGCCAACCCCATAAACCTAAATATAAATAACTTCCTATTTAGGTAAATTAAGGTGATAGGATTTTGTCTATATATTCATCTAAGTACTCAGCTATGCCCAGTGCAAAATGAGAGCTACTAGAGTTGAGGAGGCTAGTGACAGCACAACCAGAATAATACAGATAAGAATTTTTTCAACTTGCTTCACCATTTCGTATCTGCAATTGGGCCAAGCAAGTTTGTGTATATTCATTGGATGCAAAAGAACCTAATCAATGAAATGAAGTGTAAACCTGGTGGCAAAACAATTCTATTTATTGTATTTTAAGAAAACGAGAAAACAAGCTTAGCCCATGGGACTTTAAATAAGGTGATCATAGAGGTCATAACGAGTATATAGACTAAACTAATCTCAGGGTTTATTAGAAATTGCAAAAACGTCATCATTATGCATGAGCATAAAAACAACATGAAGCAGATAGCTTACAACCATAGACATGTTTGATACAATAAAGGAAATACAAAGTATGCATCTACATCTGTAAACTCGGCGCATTTCATGAGCTCTGCTCGCTTCCTCAGGAGTTGATGCATGTGCAGGGTATCTGTAAAATAAATATTAATAAGATATAGCATACAGTGATGGTTATGGTTGGAGAGGAAGTAGGGGGCCTATGCATGGAACCCCATACTTACAAATGGGTCAGTTTGTCCCAAGGACTGATCCCCAATGGTGACAATGAAAGGAGCTCCAACCAGGAGCTGAAGGAGCAGGGCCCGCTGCAGCCAACCGGAGGCCAGGCGGAAGGCGAACATGGCGAAGAAATTGAGTGTGTCCCTTTATGTACCACATTGGCCATATATACCATGACAACTGTAACAAAAATATATATGTATCTAAGTCCATTGACAGTTACCAAAATAGCAATCTGAGAATATAATTATATAGAGGATATCAATGTCATATAGTGAGGTCCATGGGAGTATGAGCAGGGGTGCAAACAGGGGAGGAGAGAGTGAAAAAAAGTGAGAGAAACAGCAAGTGTAGGAACAGGTAAAAGAAGTGGCAAAATGTAAAAAAAAAATACAGTAAAAGAGAAAGGGATGTGTGACTTTGTGTACCCCATTGACCATGTATATAATGACAACTGTAACACAATTATATATGTATCTAAGTCCATTAGTAGTTACCATAATGGTAATCTGAGAGTATAAATATATAAAGAGTATCCATGTCATATAGTGAGATCCATGAGAGTATGGGCAGGGGTGCAAATAGGGGAGGAAAGAGTGAGAAAAACAGCGATAGTGAGGAAAAGTAAAAAAAAAAAGCGGAAAATTGTTGAGAAACATCCTGCTGGTTTATAAGAAATGTTGCAAAATATAGATATACGAACCACACAATGTGTGCGCAAGTAAAGAGGAATGGAATTTTCATCATAAATGTCAGTGGCATTGTGCTTACCCATGCATGAGACCTCAAATGTGTGTTTGCCATGTCAGCCCCCTTGCCTAAATCCCCGGGCGGGTGCAGCAGACTCTGCCCCTAATGCCATACATCATATGGCTATGGTCGAGCATGTAGTGCGCTTGCTACCACGTGGGAGCAGGCTCCTTCAGCCAACTGGATGACATACTACATCCCAAACACGGAGACGCTGCAGGTGCAGAAGTCCCATGATGGGTGTAGGAGCATGGCGCCGATGTACAGGTGGCCCTGCCTATCCGAGTAGCAGAGAGGAGGGGACAGCAGGGGATAACCTCCCCATGTGTACATCGCAGCTACCGAGAGGGAAAACAAGCCGTGATCAACAAGGGGTCCGTACAGTGGAACCAAGCCCATAGGCTAACCAGAATAAGGATTGGAAATATACATGTATAATGGATGTTTAAATATCCCTTATATTAATTGCTCCATTATATTTAAACATCCATTATACATGTATAATTCCAATCCCTATTCTGGGGATCAGTCCTTGGGACCAATTGACCCATTTGTAAGTATGGGGTTCCCTGCATAGGTTCCCTGCTTCCTCTCCAACCATAATCATCACTGTATGCTATATCTTATTGATATTTATTTTATAGATACCCTGCACATGCATCAACTCCTGAGGAAGGGAGCAGAGCTTGTAAAACACGTCGGGTTTACAGATGTATATGCATACTTTGTATTTCCATCATTGTATCAAACATGTCTATGGTTGTAAGCTATCTGCTTCATGTTATTTTTATGCTCATACATATTTATGATGATTCTTTTGCAATCTCTAATAAACCCTGAGATTAGTTTACTCTATATACTCATTATGACCTCTATGATCTCCTCATTTTAAGTCCCATGGGCTTAGCTTGTTTTATTGTATGCAATTAGGGATGGAGGTGTGTCATTTAAAGAGGCAGTACCCAGACCTTTTCTTTCTCTTTTAAGAAAACAAGGGCCATGAATAACTTAAGCAATTCTTGGTTCTGTTGGTGACCTCTATTCTATATACTGTAGCTATAAGATGAATGTTACCACCCTTCCTCTTGAAAAGTGCCTGGACAAAATCCGGCTGGAGAAGAACCACTCCAATCCATCTCATGGGTTTGAAATAAAACTAGGACACCCGCTACATAAAGAACACAAATTGAGCTACTGTAACTACAAGTTTTTATCACTCACTCAACAGCTCCTACATATATTTTAAATATTTTCTTTTCTTGGTTTTAAGCTAATTCCTAAGAATTTTTTCAGCATCTCTAAAAGAACTAAGATGGATTTTCCCACAACATAAGGTATTAAATTGCTTGATACACTACACGCGTTTAAACTATTAAACTTTTTTTGAACATATTTTATTAGCAAATGTTCACATTTTACAATAAGAGTAACAACAAATGAACAAAACAAGCATAACAGTTCAAATACCAAAAGAAGAACATGTCTAGTCTAAAGGGTGTAAGCCCATGTCAAAATACACAATAAACTTTGGGGGCTCAATAGTTTTCAACATTATGAACAAGACAAGGGCAACTTAGGTCCAGCAGAGAGATAAACTTAATTGAAGATGTGAGCAGATTGTTTCATCTTGACCAATTGGCAGTAAGAATATCAATTAGACTAGAAATTCAAGTTAACATAACACAGGACTTGACAAACTCCAGGCGCCAGGTCACAATGGTAACAAGAAATTTCATCCTGGTGCCTGGGCTGCCACCTGAATGCTGCACGTACCCCCCTGTGGGTCCCCCCTCGCTATGTATTCCAGGCTCTGCTTGCCCATCCATGGGCCTGGGACCCGCATAGCGAGTTGGTGTCAGGTAGAGGGGAGGGAGGAGAGTGGACACACATCTGCTCTCCTCTCCTTCATCACACGTCACTTCCAGGTCTTTTTTGACAGTTTGGCCGGCCATCAAGGCCAGGGATGAATGTAATGCAGTGTGATGTGCATTGCATTACATTCAGTGGAGCACAGGGAAACACGCATGTCTTATTAAAGAGAGCCTATCACTAAAAAAATCATCACACAGGTTTTGTCCCCTATGTGATGGAAAAAACAAATTGAGTAAAAAAAAATTTTTTTTTTAATTGCAAAAAATTACAGTTATGCCCTGTACACACGGTCGGATTTTCCGACAGAAAAAGTGCGATCCGATTGTGTTGTCGGAAATTCCCATCGTGTGTGGGCTCCATCTGACTTTTTCCGTCTGAATTTCCAACACACAAAGTTTGAGAGCAGGATATAAAATTTTCCGACAACAAAATCCGATCATTTAAATTCCGATCGTGTGTACACAAATCCGATGCACAAAGTGCCACGCATGCTCAGAATAAATAAAGAGATGAAAGCTATTGGCTACTGCCCTGTTTATAGTCCCGACGTACGTGTTTTACGTCACCCCGTTCAGAACGATTGGATTTTCCGACAACTTTGTGCGACCGTGTGTATGCAAGACAAATTTGAGCCAACATCCGTTGGAAAAAATCTGATGGATTTTGTTGTCGGAATGTCTGATCAATGTCCGATCGTGTGTACAGGGCATAACACCAAAGCACATAAAATCCCACCCCCAAAAAATTGACGCCCCCACATATACACACATACAAACATAGACGCACACGGTGGGGTGCCTACGCCTGAAAACGTTGATTGTGATACACATGTTACACATTGCCGTGCATGTTGGAATGAGGGCAAAAATTCTAGCACCAGACCTTCTTCGTAACGCTAAACTGATGACCTATAGGGGGCTTTTATGGAAATTATAGGATACTGAAGTATGTCGCCATTTCACGGGTGCACGCAAATTTAAGGTTTGACATGTTGGGTATCTATTACTTAGTGCAACCTCAGCTTTTATATTTTACCAAAAAAATGGGTAATTTATTTCGTTATTGTTCACCCTAAAATTAACTTTGTAATGTGTTTTTTTACTGAAAATTTGTGGTAATATCGTGTGGCATAAAAAACTACCACTATTTTATTCTCTAGGGTGTCTGCTTTCAGAAAATATGTAATGTTTGGGGGTTTTATGTAATCTTCAGGCCTAAAATTATTTTTTAAATGTGTGCAAAACATGCAAAAAACTGCTCTGGCTTTGAAAGGGTTAAAGGATAAGTTCACCTTCAGGAACATGTTACATGTTCTACCCGTATGCTTTGTTAGTTAAAAATAAAAATTTAGGAGGGATAGATGTATGCATCTATATCAGTGGTGGTAAGTTAAATTTGTAATAACCTGCAAGTGCTCACTAGGGATGAGCAAAATTTCAGTTTTTATTTCTCATAAATTTCATCAGATATAAGAATTTATTGGATGACATGCATTTAAATTGACGTGGAAGGCAAAATTAAGGTGGTTTTTGATGGTTTTTATGGGTGCAATTGGCTTTAAATGGCTCATGAGGCTTACACAGTGGTGAAGTGGATAGCACTTTCACCTAGCAGTAAGAAGGGTTGCTGGTGCGAATCCCAACCACGACACTACCTGCCTGGAGTTTGCATGTTCTGCCTGTGCCTGTGTGGGGGTACTCCGGTTTCCTCCCACACTACAAAGACATGCTGGTAGGTTAATTGGATCCTGTCTAAATTGTCCCTAGTATGTATGAATGTGAGTTAGGGACCTTAGAGTGTAAGCTCCTTGAGGGTAGGGACTGATGTGAATATACAATATATGTGTAAAGCGCTGCGTAAATTGACAGCACTATATAAGTACCTGAAATAAATAAATAAATACAGAAGCTCCTTTCAATTATCCTGTTCATCACATTGTTTTTTTTTTCAAACAACTTTAGTCTAAGCAGCAAAATTAGCAAAACTGAGAGTTTCTACTTCTGTGAAATTTTGCTGATGGCAAATTCAATCAGTTTTACCAAAATCACTCATTTTATCCCAGGTGCTCACCAGGTGCTTGTAGGTCCAGGAGTAACAGACATCCTCAGTAAGTGCAAAATAGTCCCAGGGAACTTCAGTGGGATGGGAATAGGCTGTTTATTCAAGCATTGCAGCCATAAAACACAACATTTTTGGTCTAATGTGCCATTTCCTCATGTGCTAGTGCCCACGCTGGACCTGAAACACTGTGCTTTATAGCTGTGATGGTTGAATAAAAGGACTATTTATACCAATCCTGTAGAAGTACCCCTAGGCTTTTTTTCATTTACATGAGGGTAGATGATAGTTGATGACAGATACAACCAGTTCAAAATGTGTATGTTCTATACAGCAACAGTTTCCCAGGATAGAACTCCCAATGTTGAAGAACCTTATGCCCCGTACACACGATAGAATTTTCCTATGGAAAATGTGTGATAGGACCTTGTTGTCGGAAATTCCGACCATGTGTAGGCTCCATCACACATTTCCCATAGGAATTTCCGTCACGCAAAATTTGAGAGCTGGTTCTCAAATTTTCCGACAACAAAATCCGTTGTCGGAAATTTCGATCGTGTGTACACAATTCCGGCACACAAAGTTCCATGCATGCTCGGAATCAAGCAGAAGAGGCGCACTGGCTATTGAACTTCATTTTTCTGGGCTCGTCGTAAGTGTTGTACGTCACCGCGTTCTTGACGTTCGGAGTTTCCGACCAACTTTGTGTGACCGTGTGTATGCAAGACAAGTTTGAGCCAACATCCGTCGGAAAAAAAAACATGGATTTTGTCATTGGAAAATCCTATCGTGTGTACAGGGCATAAGGCAGACTAAATCTGCCCATTATAATCCTGTATTATGCGTGTCCTTTTTAAGCTGAGTGTGGTTAAACTGATAGGCAAATCCCACAAATGATCAAATCTATAATTTAACCATTCCATTTTAGGTTCACTTATTGAATGCATATCCTGTGGTTAAACCCATTAGTAATAACCAATGATAAACACCTGGAGTTTATCAAAAACAAAGAAAGTCTTATTTTGCCAGTATCGAAAATCCCATAGAATGCAGCTTACAGAAACAAACTGTACAACATACAATTTAACCAGGGATATGTTTTATGATGTGTCAGCACAGTGAAGTTCAAAAGCTGCAGTCAAATAAATAGCAAATGGGTAGTACTAGAGGAAGCTGGGCCTTTAAATAATCAGAAACAAACCCAAAGGATAGCAAAACAGGCATCAGGAATATTTGCTTTTTTATAAATGTTTCAGGTTCTGGCAAAAGTTTTAAAAGCTACTAGATTTACGTTCCAAAATGTAATTTATTCTTCATAGAGGCCCTTGCCAGAAATAAAGATGTGATTGGTGCCAATAAATATGACAGAAATTAAATGTGTTACATTATTTCTTGGTTCACTCCGAATTGCACTGCTATTACATAAAAAAGGGTGTTTCTCATCAGATAAACTCAATAAGTTTAATGTGCTTTTAAATAAACTGCAATAACTGTGCCTTGTTAATGCTGCAGAGTCAATTATATAATTTGTAATATTATTACAATATGAAAATTCTCCACCTCATGTGCGTGTAAAATGAGCCATTATGGATTTGAGTGCTTCAAATCCTCTTTCTTCATCTTCTCTCATTAAAAGCATAAGTGAGAAATAAACAAATACTGAAAATTGTCCAGATCTGTGGGATTTAAACAAAATTTGTTGCAGATTCCCAACCCTTTGTTATTCCAAAGAAATCAATGTGTTTCTCTGTCCATGTGGAAAGTAAATCTAATGGGAGTGGTTTCATAATTATCGACCAGCTGCTGCACCTGCAGGGCTCTCATGAAGAAATTGGCAAGGTCTGCGTCCCTTTAGATGTGATTTCCTATTGGAAGTATATCAACAAAAATGACATTTTTGTTGCAGGGGATGCCTGAAATCTGACTTGTAGCTTAGTGCAGACTTCTGGGAAAATCAATGAGCCAATCACACAAGCAGGAAATTATGTCTCTGGGGAGTGCTCTGTACACATTCTGTGTATAGAACACCCCCAGGCAGCCATATTGCATTGAATTTTACACAAAATTACAGAACTGCATATTGAAAAGGAAAGTCTCTTTTAATAACAATAAATTACAATATGACTTGAGTCGCAATTGTATATGCTATATTATTATTGTTTTTATTTGCTTTTTGTTTTTCCCATGAAAGTGGAGTTACCCTTTAAAGGTGTTGTAAATACAGAAGGTTTTTTATCTTAATGCATTCTATGCATTAAGATAAAAAGCCTTCTGTGTGCAGCAGCCCCCCTTGGCCCCCCTAATACTTACCTGAGCCCCATCTCTCTCCAGCGATGTCCACAAGTGTTTTGGCCCTTCAGGACTCTCATCCTCCTAAATGGCTGAGACACAGCAGTGGTGCCATTGGCACCCACTGCTGTCAATTGTAGTCAGTCAGCCAAGCAGGAGAGAGAAGACAGGGTTGAACCGCTTCTCCGTGTTTTTATGCAATAAAAACTGAATAAACACACAGAGCTGCAGCTCGTCTCAGCTGCTTGCTGTGGGGGCACTCGACAGGAGGGAGGGACTAGGAGCAGCGAAGAGGCACCCGAGAAGAGGAGGATCTGGGCTGCTCTGTGCAAATCCACTGCAACAGAGCAGGTAAGTATAACATGTTTGTTATTTTTATAGGGAAAAAATATGAGACTTTACAATCGCTTTAAGTTATATGGATTGAACAATGAATTAGTTGCTCTGGTTAAAGATAAACCTTTAGTGTGACAAGTAATAAACATGGGCTCCCAAGTTGCATATTTCAAGCTCACCCCACTGCCATCAGCTGATGATCAGATTGTAGAGCTGGCCAGTAAAAATTATAGTAGCAGAAGTTGGAAATATTTTTTGCAGCAGTGATCCTTTTAAGAAAGATCCGGGAACCTAGTAAAACTTTTTCATTTAAGTGGCGTGCTCAAGTCCTGTCATCTACTGTGTTTTCTGAGATTTTGAGACAGGTGGATTTATTTTCTAAAGCTTTAGTAAATGTTCACTTATGCCTCGTTTCCACTGAGCGGATCGGTTCAGTTTGGTTCGGTACAGTACGCTATCCATTATGAAAGTGGCCCATACAACCGAACCGCACCGCTCCATTCAGGGTCCTGCTTCAGATGTGGGGCCATAGAAAATGGAACGGTTCGGTTAGGGCGGAGCTACAATACATTCCACTGATTGGCTGACAGAAAACCCTCTGCTGTGCTATGCTGAGGCATTTTTTCTAAACCCTGTATGGCCCCTTGTGGTCCCACTTGCAGTGGAAACGCTCACTAGAATAGACAGGACCATTCTAGGCTATTCAAACTGTACCGACCCGAACCGATCCGCTCAGTGGAAACGAGGCATTAGTGAATACTGTGAAGCTGTGTTTACTTGGAATACCTAACCATGTGTAAGGAAATTTAAAAAAGTAACAATAGGATTTTGTCTAGCACATTACTGGATAATTCAAATGAACATAGCTTAACCTTTAGTCGAAAAAAAAAAAGCACAAGGAACACAACTTACTATTAATGTGATGTGTCCCTTGTGCTGCAGGCTCCTAATTAGTTTAGACCCTCCTCCTCCAATCCCCCCACACCCACTGTTGTAATCTTATGGTGCAGTGGGTGTTGTAAGAGCCAAGGGCCATGTCATTTGTACCTACCAAGAGTGCTGACTATGCCTGCCGTTTCCACTGCCTCCTACATTTATAAAAAAAACTGTACTTTTGCTTCTATGAATGAAAAGCACACTATGAATAGAGGATGGCTGAATGAATGAGAGCCTCCTCCATTCAGAGAAAATTTTTATTAATGGAAGCTTTAATACGGTTTCTATGAATGGAGGAAGTGGTGGAAGGGGCAGACATAGCCAACACTCTTGGTGAGTGCAAATGACAGGTTCCTTAACTCTATTAGCACTGGACGATTACAGTGGCAGGGCACGAGGGAATCCAAAGAGGAGGATTTCAACTAAATGAAAAGCCAACAGCACATCAGACAAGGGGCACATCAGAATGATAGTAAGTCATGTTCTTTGTGCTGATTTTTTTTTATTTTGACTAAACTTAGGGTGTAGCCACCCTGACGTCTCAGATTAATTCAGATTTTTTGCGTCTCAAAGCAGTACAATGTTTTGCATAGAAATTTGGCATTTTATATTGTAGGCCTGTCATTCTTAGTAATAAGACACTTAAATCTGTCCAAACAAGAGTCTAGTAGATATCCCGGGTATGATAAAGTTTGAAACACAAAATCATAAATTATAATATAATAAATAACTATAAATAATTCTAAAAAAAATAATAATATAAGGGACGCTTTTTGGTTGCCATGGACAATCTCCAGTTTCCAGGCAGAAAGAACAGTATATATAATATAAAAGTACATGCAGGGCACTGGACAAAACATTAGGGACAAAAGGGAGGTGAAAAGATTTGATACAGTAATGTAATCTGTAAGATTACAGTGTACTGTATGTGTTATGTATTGTGTACTTTTTGAATTTGCTGCCGTGCTGTGCCCCCATGCTACGCGACGCTCGCAGGGAACGGAGCCCAGTGTTCTGTCAAATTCTCCAACTCGTCAAAAAATCCAACCGCTTAACTTCCAGTTTCTTTAAAACATTAGCAATTGGAGATTTTGAAGAATTGGTGGTTGAACACAACACCAACAACCAAATAGAGTCCGGTACAGGAAGACTGGGCTGTTTTGACAGCACAGAAGCTAACGAGGACAAAGTTGTCACTGCCTCGGAGGCGGCCATTTTGTTGGCTAGTATCAGAGTGGAGTAAGAATCTCTGCTCCTAATATCCTGCACTGGACTCTATTTGGTTGCCAGTGTTGTGTCCAACCACCAAATCGTAAAAAACTCCAACTACTGCTGGTTTCAAGAAACCAGAAGTTAAGCGGTTGGATTTTTTGATGGAACACCTGCACACAGAGCATCGGGCAGAGGACACAGCCCGCATACACAGCGGGGGGACATCACAGGATCCTGGTAACAAGGTAAGTATACTGGACCAGGATCCTGCAATGCAATCCCGAGTGTGGCTCTGGGTTACCGCTAATGGTGCTGAAATTTAACCCAGAAGCACACTTGAGATTATCGCCAGGGATGTTAACTTAGCAAATTCAACATTCACTATCCCTTTGGTAAATCAGTTTGTCATCACACTTTTAGACCCCTAATAAAGAAGAAGCAAGGACATATATTACACAACTATTTTAAATGCAAAATGTATTCGAAATGCAGTAATACATTACAGAAACTGTAATGGACTTTTTGTCAGTTTTATATATAAAAAAAAAAAACCCTTCCATTCACCCTCCAGTTAAATGCCAGCTTACTCGAAGATTTAGATCACTCACAGTTGATACAAGTAAAGAATGTACCTGTTTTAAAAACACTCAACCATCTGAAATAATTGTCTCCTAAGTATAGGGATCACTGATCCTTTTTTTTTCCATATGTGCTAGTGACTCCATTCCCTTATTGAAAACACACAACAGTATGGAATTAATCACATATTTTAAAGCCCTCTTTAAAAATGCTGAAACATTTCTTCACTGTGGTTTCTGGCTATGCATTTAAGATTCTAAGTCTATGTTATTCTACTGCTGTATATTTATCATGTTTTTTTTCCACTCTTAACAGCCACCGCTGCAGATTTGACCACATTTCCTATTACAATGCCAGACTACTTGTTCCTGAGTGTCAGCACAGCCAATTTGTTTATAATGCCTCCTGTACTACTTCTCCCACATGAGCTTTGAGAAGCCATTACCTGATTGTTCAGTTCTGATTTCTGGAATAGCTACTGCTTGGCAGTGCATTGAAAAGTAGAGGAAATGTATATCATGCCAAGTCACTGTTCCATAACACTTCACCATTTATTGCCATAGTTCAGTATCTTTCCTGCTGTATGTAGGCTTAGTGTTTTCTTAATTAAGAGAGGGAAGAAATTGTGAGTTCTTTTGATAGTATGATTAGTAAAAGAGCCATTCATGATACCCAAGCTGTATGCATAAAATTGAACATAAACAGCTAAATACATTATTAAAATACATATAAGGGTGCTCTTTTACTTACCAAATGCTTTGTAGGCCTGTCCACCCAGCCTTAGGATTTACACAACCCTCTCAAACAGCACGGCTAATTTGGTGACCTCACTTTTCTCTGCTACAGTTAAGAAGCAAGCACCTCCAGGTCACCTCACTGCACCCAACCTGTGACTGGATAGCGATGGAGATGCAACACGCAAATAAGCTACTCCTTTTTCAACTGGGACACAGACAGAAATAAAAATCTAAGTGTTCTAATTCTCTACTCTACTACAGAAAAAGATTTGTATTTATGTCTGTGTTTCTGTTGGATAGTTCGTCTCGCTTCCTGTCTGGTTAAACATTTTCAGCAAGACAAGAAGCAGCAGAGTGTTGCATCATGTTAGCGATCGACAAAAGTTTGGATTTAGGGTAATACCATTTACTGAATGTAAATATATTGTAGCTTTCAAGCCATGATGACCTCTTCTTCAGGCATATGAACTGATAGTAAAGCTGGCCATAGATTTTTTTTTTATTCAGACATCCACACCTAATTGCCTGCGGTTAATCAAGACAATCAATGGGTGGAGCCTGTGATGTTTAGAGCTAATATATATTTCAATGTTTTATGCCTGTAATGTGGTTATGACGAAGGCCTTATAGCCCGAAATGCGTCAACTGACTTAATCTGCGTTTGTTCACTGTGGCTATTTAAAAGCAACAACCGGAGTGCTGATCATTTTTTCCACATACTGCCAACTGTCTTTCTCTCCACACTCCTCTCCTGTATATACTGCCCCCATAATACCTTCCACACTCCTCTCCTGTACATACTGCCCCTATTATACCCTCCATACTCCTCTTCTGTACATACTGCCCCCATCATACCCTCCACACTCTTCTCCTGTACATACTGCCCACTGGCATACCTTCCACACTCCTCTCCTTTACGTAGTGCCCACTGTCAACCCTCCACACTCCTCTGCTGTGCATACTGCCCACTGTCATACCCTACACACTTCTCTCCTGTACATACTGCCCACTGTCATACCCCCCACACTCCTCTCCTGTACATAGTGCCCACTGTCATACCCTCCACACTCCTCTCCTGTATATAGTGCCCGCTATCATACTCTCCACACTCCTCTCATGTACATACTGCTCACTGTAATACCCTGCACACTCCTCTCCTGTACATATTGCCCACTGCCACTTTTATACCCTCCACATTCCTCTCCCTCACCTGCATGTACTTCCCACTTTTATATCATCCATACTCATCCCCTATGCCTCTTACCCACAAAAACAGTTCTTTAAAATGATATTGAATATCCTCAATGTTACCAGCTCTAGAATGGGCACACTTTTGTTAGTTCAACTAAAGGAAATCTTCTCAGTCCTCATTTAATTAGTATTCATTTAATTATGTGATTACTATTACGATGTGTAGAGGAACATAAGGGATGTCAGCTACTCTAAATATACCACTGGTAAAAAAAAGTGTCCCTGAAAATATTTTTGAAATGTTGGCAACTATGCACTTGGGCACTGCCCAAGGGCCACCGGGTCAGTAGGGGGCCCCATGAGAGGCTCCTGGGATCCTGTGATATTAAAGTGGTAGTCAACTTTGCTAACATTACTACTTTTTAGAGGCCCTGAGGTAGGTTATGCCATAATGTACAAGTATGCACAGCATATTAGCACATTAGGGTACACTTACCTGTCAGACTGAGCCCTCCAGCGCTGCACTGTAAACAATCCAGCGGGTCCCGGGTGCTTACATCTTGACCCGGTCTTTCTTTCTTGGTTCTGTGCTTTCGATCACTCCCCTTGGCCAGGCTGCATTGATGTCACTCCCATGCATGCTCATGCGCATCCTCTCTCTCTCTCATCCTCCCTCCCTTTTCCCTCACCCCTCTCTCATCCCCTTTCTCTCTCTCTCATCCTCCCTCTCTCTATTTAATTTGATTTGTTATAAAAAAAATTGTTTGCATATGTAGCACGGCCCCCTTGGGGACTGCTTGGATATACCTGCTCATCTGCATCGCTATGACCCTGTGAACCTTCCAACCCACCTGACACACTGGGTTCAGACATCATTGCAACACCTTTAATCAATAAGACAACACTCAATGCGTTTATATTCTAGTAACATTTACTGGAATACTTCAGTTAAGGTATAGTTATACAGAAGAGGTAATGGTTCAACTGAGTTTGGGATAACAGCACAAGCTCAGCAGAATGACTACTCAATAAATGTCAGTTAAGACAGATAGCAACAACAGAATATTACATACACCTATATATAACAGAATACCACTTCCTACCTGAAAGGATTAGCAAGTTAAGCATCAATACTGACAATACTTCTAACAAGAAAAACCCAGGCCGGCCTGTTTAACCCTTGGTCCTAATGAGTAATGAAACTAAACATGGATAGTGTAAGGGCTCTTTAAGTAGCAATGACAGAATGTCCCCGTTCCAGATCTGATGTTCTTCACCGGCAGTCATAGCTCATTAATTGCATCCAATAGGGTGTAGTAACAGAGTGGTAGTATACAATCAGGTCCATAAATATTGGGACATCGACACAATTCTAATCTTTTTGGCACCACAATGGATTTGAAATTGAACGAACAAGATGTGCTTTAACTGCAGACTTTCCGCTTTAATTTGAGGATATTTACATCCAAATCAGGTGAACGGTGTAGAAATTACAACTGTTTGTATATGTGCCTCCCACTTTTTAAGGGACTAAAAGTAATGGGACAATTGGCTGCTCAGCTGTTCCATGGCCAGGTGTGTGTTATTCCTTCATTATCCCATTTACAAGGAGCAGGTAAAAGGCCCAGAGTTCATTTCAAGCGTGCTATTTGCATTTGGAATCTGTTGCTGTCAACTCTCAATATGAGATGCAAAGAGCTGTCACTATCAGTGAAGCAAGCTATCATTAGGCTGCAAAAAAACAAAACAAAACCCATCGGAGAGATAGCAAAAACATTAGGTGTGGCCAAATCAACTGTTTGGAACATCCTTAAAAAGAAAGAACACACCAGTGAGCTCAGCAACACCAAAAGACCTGGAGGACCACGGAAAACAACTGTGGTGGATGACCAAAGAATTCTTTCCCTGGTGAAGAAAACACCCTTCACAACAGTTGGCCAGATCAAGAACACTCGTCAGGAGGTAGGTGCATGCGTGTCAAAGTCAATAATCAAGAGGAGACTTCACCAGAGTGAATACAGAGGGTTCACCACAAGATATAAACCATTGGTGAGCCTCAAAAACAGGAAGGCCAGACTAGAGTTTGCCAAACAACATCTAAAAAAGCCTTCACAGTTCTGGAATAACATCCTATGGACAGATGAGACCAAGATCAATTTGTACCAGAGTGATGGGAAGAGAAGAGTATGGAGAAGGAAAGGAACTGTTCATGATCCAAAGCATACCACCTCATCAGTGAAGCATGGTAGTGCTAGTGTCATAGTGTCATGGAGTGGGCATGTATTGCTGCCAATGGAACTGGTTCTCTTGTATTTAATGATAATGTGACTGCTGAAGCAGCAGGATGAATTCTGAAGTGTTTCGGGCAATATTATCTGCTCATATTCAGCAAAATGCTTCAGAACTCATTGGACGGCGCTTCACAGTGCAGATGGACAATGATCCGAAGCATACTGTGAAAGCAACCAAAGAGTTTTTTAAGGGAAAGAAGTGGAATGTTATGCAATGGCCAAGTCAATCACCTGACCTGAATCCGATTGAGCATGCATTTCACTTGCTGAGAACAAAACTGAAGGGAAAATGCCCAAAGAACAAGCAGGAACTGAAGACAGTTGCAGTAGAGGCCTGGCAGAGCATCACCAGGGATGAAACCCAGCGTCTGGTGATGTCTATGCGTTCCAGACTTCAGGCTGTAATTGACTGCAAAGGATTTGCAACCAAGTATTAAAAAGTGAAAGTTTGATGGATCTGTCCCATTACTTTTGGTCCCTTAAAAAGTGGGAGGGACATATACAAACTGTTGTGATTCCTACACCGTTCACCTGATTTGGATGTAAATACACTCAAATTAAAGCTGAAAGCCTGCAGTTAAAGCACATCTTGTTTGTTTCATTTCAAATCCATTGTGGTGGTGTATAGAGCCAAAAAGATTAGAATTGTGTCGATGTCCCAATATTTATGGACCTGACTGTATCTTGTGATGACTGTAGCTAAAGAAACTTATGTACAGTGTTCAAATAAAGGTGCAGTGAACTGAAGCCAAGGTAAAGCTGTCTGTGCACAGTGTCCCAGTGAAACAAAGGAAAGGTTTGCAAAGATGGGCAATGGCCCTCTCACCTACCACCAGGCCGATTAAACACCTTCCAGTGGCTGACTCCCGAATGGATGTCCTGGCTGCGGCCCCACTCGTGATGATCACCTGTTAAGGAGTGCGACGCGTGGGTTGCTGCACTGTAGAGATGGTGTTGATCAGATGTCTGCTGAACAGCAGGCAGTGCTGGATCTCTTCTTGGTCAGGTAGGAATGCTGTGGACTGCGCGGTAGGCTGCGCCCATACTCTCCCTGCATGGAGAGATCCTTCACACATGAGGCACCAGAGGCAGAGAGCGCAAGGCGGGTCTCTGGTTCCTTTTATAGTTCTTCCCAGCAACCTCTCAGGTGTTAGCAAAGATCCCTTGGATATGTAGTACAAATGCATAGTCATGCAAGGAAACAGCCATCTGATAGCCAAATTTTGAGCCATCTTAAAGTAAAACCAAAGGCAATAAGGTGTTGACTTCAATAAGCTGTTGCCTTCAATAAGCCATTAGAGATCCGTGATTTCCATAGAAAAGCATACGAGCATTCAAAGGACAGCTGGGCCCTATAGTCCCACGCGCTGTGTCTCCAACTGCAGCATGCGTTGTCCTCAGCAAACCATCAGGTATATGTACAAAGGGCAAAGAGAGCAATATAGCATAATTCCATTTTTTTTTATTTCATCACAAAAACTTTCCATATCATACCACCTACAAGTAAAACGTCCACGGGTGGTGATGTAATTTCCGACCGGTGAGACGCAAGCCGTTGGCCACTTCCGGTTCCCGGTTTTTAACGCTGTTTTTAAACGTTTTACATGCGAGTGGCATAATATGGAAAGTGTTTGTTTTATGAAATAAAAAAACGGAATTACGCTATATTGCTCTTGTTGCCCTTAGTACATATCCCTGATGGTTTGCTGAGGACAACGCATGCTGCAGTTGGAGACACAGCACGTGGGACTACAGAGCCCAGCTGTCCTTTGAATGCTTGTATGCTTTTTTATGGGAATCATGGATCTCTGATGGCTTATTGAAGGCAACGCACACTGCAGTTAGAAACATAGCACATGGGACTACAAAGCCCAGCCACCCCAACGTTTATGACTTCTGTCATCAGAGTCCTGGATCTCTGGTGAGAGAGAGGGCACACAAAGGGGAGCACGGATTGCACAGATCTTTTCAGCACTTGGCACTTTCATTTGCACATTTGAATGATTTAAGGCTGCACTACAAAGTTGAAGTTCCCAAACTTTATTTTTAATTTTTATGGACTTTATATTCACTACTATTATTGCATATTGATCATGGTTATAATTTATTATGTTTTTTGTGTTAATGATTCATTAGTATAGCACGAGGTATAGCACGAGGTAGCGCTTCTATTCTGATCACATACAGTGGGGAGAACAAGTATTTGATACACTGCCGATTTTGCAGGTTTTCCTACTTACAAAGCATGTAGAGGTCAGGTACTCTTCAACTGTGAGAGTCGGAATCTAAAACAAAAATCCAGAAAATCACATTGTATGAGTTTTAAAAAATTAATTTGCATTTTATTGCATGACATAAGTATTTGATCACCTACCAACCAGTAAGAATTCCGGCTCTCACAGACCTGTTATTCTTTCTTTAAGAAGCCCTCATGTTGTCCACTCATTACCTGTATTAACTGCACCTGTTTGAACTTGTTACCTGTATAAAAGACACCTGTCCACACACTCAATCAAACAGACTCCAACCTCTCCACAATGGCCAAGACCAGATAGCTGTGTAAGGACATCAGGGATAAAATTGTAGACCTGCACAAGGCAGGGGTGGGCTACAGGACAATAGGCAAGCAGCTTGGTGAGAAGGCAACAACTGTTGGCACAATTATTAGAAAATGGAAGAAGTTCAAAATGACAGTTAATCTCCCTCGGTCTGGGGCACCATGCAAGATCTTACCTCGTGGGGCATCAATGATCATGAGAAAGGTGAGGGATCAGCCCAGAACTACACGGCAGGACCTGGTCAATGGCATGAAGAGAGCTGGGACCACTGTCTCAAAGAAAACCATTAGTAACACACTACACCATCATGGATTAAAATCCTGCAGCACATGCAAGGTACCTCTGCTCAAGCCAGCGCATGTCCAGGCCCGTCTGAAGTTTGCCAATAACCACCTGGATGATCCAGAGGAGGAATGGGAGAAGGTCATGTGGTCTGATGAGACAAAAATAGAGCTTTTTGGTCTAAACTCCACTCGCCGTGTTTGGAGGAAGAATAAGGATGAGTACAACCCCAAGAACACCATCCCAACCATGAAGCATGGAGGTGGAAACATCATTCTTTGGGGGCTGCTTTTCTGCAAAGGGGACAGGACTACTGCACCGTATTAAGGGGGGGGTGGAGGGGGCCATGTATCGCGAGATCTTGGCCAACAACCTCCTTCCCTCAGTAAGAGCATTGAGGATGGGTCGTGGCTGGGTCTTCCAGCATGACAACAACCCGAAACACACAGCCAGGACAACCAAGGAGTGGCTCTGTAAGAAGCATTTCAAGGTCCTGGAGTGGCCTAGCCAGTCTCCAGACCTGAACCCAATAGAAAATCTTTGGAGGGAGCTGAAAGTCCGTATTCCCCAGCGACAGCCCCGCAACCTGAAGGATCTGAAGAAGGTCTGTATGGAGGAGTGGGCCAAAATCCCTGCTGCAGTGTATGCAAACCTGGTCAAGAACTACAGGAAACATATGATCTCTGTAATTGCAAACAAAGGTTTCTGTACCAAATATTACGTTCTGCTTTTCAGATGTATCAAATACTTATGGCATGCAATAAAATGCAAGTTAATTACTTAAAAATCATACAATGTGATTTTATGGATTTGTGTTTCTAGATTCCGTCTCTCACAGTTGAAAAGCACATATGATAAAAATGACAGACCTCTACATGCTTTGTAAGTAGGAAAACCTGCAAAATCAGCAGTGTATCAAATACTTGTTATCCCCACTGTATATACAGGCACATGCACTTTTGAGCGCAGAAACCCACTTAGTCAATGTCCACACTATATTAATTTACTAATTGGTTGTTTATCTCTATTTGAAGTCACATACTTAGTACAGGAATCCACACTACACATCTATTTACTCATCCATCATTCATAAATGCATATTTAGTTCATCTAGGTTTATAATAGTACAGATAGTAGTAAACAAAAGTACTTGTAATAAAGCCTTCCCTGTTATGTTTGGCAGGTATGTTCTATTTGGCATGTGCTATTTTTTTTTTCTTTTTTTAGTTATCAGAGTAAAGAGAGAAAGGTTACAAAGTCAGATACATTTCATAATACAATGTATGAAGTTTACATCTGCAGCTCACAACTAAAAATATCACAAAATAAGAGACATAATATTTTAGTAAATGAAAGGATGTTCCCAGCTTGAACTTGCCCTATAGGTGCCATGGCTGGTTTCTCATGCCTCAATAGTCACTGGCTGAAAATAGGAAAAGTACCCTAATTTACATCCCTGTCTTCTACAAATGATGTCTTTATATACATGAATGTGAATAAGAGAGTGGGGTGGGGTATAGGAAGTGGTGGGGTGAGGGTGGGTGGCTTATGGAAGGGTAAAGGGAGCAGAGAAGCAAAGAGAATCAAAGAAACAGAGAAAGGAGAGTATGAAAGTAGATAACAGAGATAAAGAAGAGAGAAAAAAAAGCAAACTCCCTTACCACACATTCCAATACCAAATCAAAAACTTGCTTACACTCTCTTTAGTGCGATTCTATGGGCCATTGTCCTCAATTGGTGTACTTCTATAGTTCCTTGGTCTCTGGCAAGGTCCATAAAGACATGGATGAGGGAGTTTGGGGTGGAGGAACTTTACTTGCCTGCACAGAGTTCTGACCTCAACCTGGAGACTGCGAGCCAAGCCTTCTCATCCAACATCATTGCCTAACCTCACAAATGCACTTCTGGAAGAATGGTCAAACATTCCCATAGACACACTCCTAAACCTTGTGAGCAGCCTTTACAGAAGAGTTGAAGCTGTTATAGCTGCAAAGGGTGGGCCAACTCAGTATTGAACCCTACGGACTAAGACTGGGTAGTTCCTGAAATATATCATCTGCCGACTGACTTTGAATGCTCATTTTTAACAACAGATATTTATGTCAATTGGTTTGTGAATGTGGAATGTTCCTTTACCGAAACATATTTTCAAGCACTAACCACAAACCTAAAGTGAAATTTAAAAAAAAAATTGTGTCAAATATTTTGATGTCATTATGACATAAAGTCATGGGGATATTAGCAGTAATAGTCCCATCATGGCAAAATTATCACACAATTCAAGTTTTGGTGTACCAAATCTTTTTGCCAAAATCAATTTTGTAGCTGTTGTTACATAAAATGACTGGGTTGAAAAAAAAAAATGTCACAAAATAGAACCTGCTAACAGAAGAGACTTTATATTTATGTATGCCTCTTCCCATTCCAATCTTTGCTCTATTGCAGAGTGACAGCCTTTTCAGAACCAGTATAGTTCTGGGTGGGCCAGATGCTAGCTCTCCCCCTGACGGCTGTGGTTCATTCTGTTGGCACATATAGGGCATAGTAGGGATGTATGGGTCACTGGAAGAAACCACAGTACCTTGGGTAGCAGGCATCTGCCACTCCTAAATTTGGCTCAGACTCACTGAATAACAGGTTGTATTATGATGCAAGAAGGAAAAAGTTTTAGATACATGATACCTTAGCCAATGGATTTTGCTTCATCACCCATCAGTGCCAGGACTGAACAGCTATTGCACTTGAGAGCATTTGAAGTTTAAACAAAGCGAGTTTGCAGGAATTGTTAATTTAAACCAACTGTACTTTTATACAGACATGCTATATTGTTTGAAGGGTCACATGACTAACCAATAAATATCACATAACCGTTAAATCTACACGTTTTTTCAAGCATAAAAATAAACACATTTAATGATAGCATGCATATAATGAAAAGTGGAATTCACTGCATTACTAAGCCCAGTAAATGCAGTGTAATCCCCATTTAATTAAGTTCAAGCCAGCTATATTTACCATTGTTTCACTAAATCCAAGACATTCTTTTTGTAGGTACTGTATATGAAGTCTGTGGAGTTGGTTTACTAAAGCAAAGGAATGTGGACAGCTTACACGCTTTACAAAGCCAGTGGTCACATAGCTTAGTGAACATGGTGAAAATGTGATCACGTCAATTATCCAATCATGCGCAAGCAAAAATTCTGTGTTTTCTTATTTCCTTTTCACGTGATTGGATATTCAAAGTGAATACAGCTATGTCCCATTTACAATGCTAAGTAGTTATTAACCACTTCCCACCCAGCCTATAGTCAAATGACAGCCAAGCGGGTGCTTTCCCATCCTGACCCATCGTATGACGTCCTGTCAGGAAGCACCGATTGCTGGGCAGCGTGGCAGAGCAATCTGTCACCGGCTGTGTCCACGGGACACAGCTGATGACTGATCAGAGTAACGGCTAGTTGCCGGTACCATGTGACTGCTGTGACGAATTACAGCAGGTCACATGACAGTTGTACACAATGGATGGCTTCCTTTCATGCCATCCTTTGTGTACAATTGTGGTGCTGTCATTGGTCAATTTGATCACATGGTAAAGACAGGGCCAATCACAGCCCATCTGCACCATGTGATTAGCTTTGACCAATCACAACAAAACAGACTGACTGAATCAGTTTCCTTCAGCAAAATGCTTGCTTATAGCAATGTAATCCACTGGTATAAGCAAGCATAATGTGTAAAAAAAAAAGCAAAAAAAAACAAAAACTTCCTGATCACTCCCCCAGAGTAGTACAATGTTACTATGTTAACAACAAAAAAAATCGTTAAAAAAAATAATTAAAAAGTGTAATAAAAAAGAAAAAAAAACAATCTTTTTTTTTTTTTTGCACTGTCATAAGTCAGTGTCCCTGATCACTGCCACACAAGTTATATGATGATGCTGTGCTGTACTGGTGACAGTATGTAAAAAAACAAAAAATTGTGAATTTTTTGTAATTTCTTAATTTTCCAAAAAAATTATGACCAAAATGTACAACTTCAAAAAAACCCGCCATGCCTCTTACTAAAAATCTGTCTATTTTCCAAAAAGGGGTCATTTGGGGGATATCTGTACTGTCCTGGCATTTTACGCCCTACACCCTTATGAATGAGAAAGGCCATCAGTACATTAAGGATTGTTTAATTTTCAGATATATACCATAACTTTCCTACAGAGTAAATACTATACACTGATTTGGGTTATTTCACAAAGAGATGTAGCAGAATACACTTTGGCCTAAATTTATGAGGAACAATTATTTATATGCAACATTCTATAACAGAAACAAAGGAAAACGCATTTTGTTAAAAAAAAAGTCAGGCTTTTTAATGTATTTAGCAAAAAATAAAAAACCCAGTGGTGATTAAATCCCACCAAAAGAAAGCTCTATTTGTGTGAACAAAATGATAAAAATCTAGTTTGGGGACAGTGTTGCAAGACCGCGCAATTGTCATTCAAAGTGTGACAGTGCTGAAAGCTGAATATTGGCCTGGACAGGAAAGGGGTGAAAGCGCCTGGTATTGAAGTGGTTAAGTAATGTTCTCTGTAAAAAATACACTAAAATGTTTTTTACTGTACACAAACACAATATCATCTCCACATTTTCCACTAACTATAAAAGATGTCAAGAAAAAATACCAAAGTAAAAAGATGGAATCCCTCCACAACACCATGGGGGACAAATTGAGGGGCTCTAATTGTACCAAATAGAAACAATTCAACAAAATGAAAAAACAGAATAAAATCACCATACAATAAATCATGCATTAAGCCAGGAGGAAACCACCCAAGGCACAAATAACAATTTATATATATGCAGAGTATAGTATCTAATTTTACTTTATTTTATTCAGTTACTTATATAGCGCCGTCAATTTTACGCAGCGCTTTACATATACATTATAAATTCACATCAGTCCCTACACCCTCAAGGGGCTTACAATCTAAGGTCCCTAACTCACATTCATACATACTAGGGACAATTTAGACAGGATCCAATTAACCTATCAGCATGTCTTTGGAGTGTGGGAGGAAACCGGAGTACCCGGGGGAAACCCACGCAGACACAGGGAGAACATGCAAACTCCAGGCAGGTAGTGTCGTGGTCGGGATTCGAACCATTGACCCTTCTTACTGCTAGGCGAGAGTGCTACTCACTACACCACTGTGCCGCCCTACTATCTAGTATAGTACCTAATTTGTATCTAGTATAGTACCTAATTTATATCTAGTATAGTGCCTAATTTGTGTTTTGTAGTATGCATTTACATACACATTTTCAAATATGTGTTGGGGCTGGGGTCTTATTTTTGTTTTTTCTTGTGCTTACAGAGACCCTGTTACCATTTAAAAGAATCTCAGGTAAATGTATATTAAAAAAAAGCAGTTTTCCTCCTTTCCATGATCATTTTTAAATGACTTGCAATGTGCCTCTAAAATTATTAACAAACTGACTCACTACTTCAGAAAGAATCCCTAGCACAGCCTCCTCTCTCTTTGCAAGCCATAGCCCTCTTCTCTTTTAGGGGTGTCTAATTACTATCTTTGTTGGTTTCCCTGCCTCTTCCTTCCCTTCCCTACATAATCTTTTTTTCTTTTCCCATAAAGCTTTTATTCAATATAAAGAGGTAGACATACAAATCAAACACAGGAACACATGTCAGTATAAGATTAGGACAATACAATAGTACCTTTTGAAAAATACAACTAGAAAATGTAGCTTGGAGGGCAATGGCCAGGAACCAAATGAGTAAACCCAAAGATTATCGTCGGAGGGCAGAGGGTCCCGTTATCAAATTTCACCTCCCCCCTGTCCCCCCCCCCTTGACCCCAGCAAGGGGAGGAAAAGCATCATTAAATCGTTCCTGGACCTAAACAAAAACTTGATATAACTTATTAGGGTTTACAAGGTACTAAAATAGGGGTGTCAAATAGTAGGTCATAGTGTCCAAGTTCGACGGGTTCAATGAGTGAGCTCAGAGTACAGAGTTGGAGTCAAATACTCCCAGAGTACGAAAAGAAATGGAGCTGAGGAGAGGTAAAGAGAAAAGAGATAGTGAGGAGAGGGGAGGGAAAGAAAGGAATCTAGAGAAAGAGGGGGGAGGGAGAGCCAGGAGTAAGGATGGGGATAGAGGGGAAGGGGGGGGAGCACTGAGGTTCCACACCCCCCCACCCGCCCAGCTGCTGAATGTAGCCTGTGGCTCGACTCAGAGGTCAAGAAGTAACCTTATTGGGTATACTGGTGATAGATCAGTGGTTGTAAAATGAATCCAGCAGGCCCATATACTTGGGATTTTGTGCAGTCTATCTTGTGAGATATGGATCAGTTCCTCCATATCCTTTATTTTGGAGATTCTCGCAAACCATTCCCTGATCGTTGGAGCGCCAATGTTTGGGAATACATAGTCTGGCTGCATTGACCATATGTATGGCTAAAGATTTGTGATATTCTTTTTTGGATAGTGAGGTGTTATGTAGGAGGAATTGGGCTGAGGTGAAGTCAAGGAGCATAGTACCCACCTCTATCCCACATCGCCAGCAGGTGTCGGGAATGTCCGAAGAAAATTTGTGGAGGGGTGAGGGTGTTCTATACCATCTAGTAATTTCCTTATAGCCATTTTCCTAAATCGCCACATTTAGCGAGCCCTTATGAGCGTAGTCTTGAATTGTATTCCAGTCATCTGTTGTGAGATGTGTTTGTAAGACTCTGTTCCAGGACTCTTGTGAGGACGCTAGAGTTTGGGCTAGGTTCTCCGAGAGGAGTGTGTATATAAGAGAGATCAAGTGTCTTTGCGGGGACCTGCAATGGCAGAGGTACTCAAAGGGCGTAAGGGGTCTCGTCCAGCATGTTTGATGAGCCTGGGTTTCTAGGAAGTGTCGAATTTGCCTGTAGGTCCAAAAGGGGATCAAAGCCCTTTTAGTGGTCGTTCTGAGTTTGTCTAAGGGGATGGGTTTTCCGTCTGAGTAAAATTGGAGGGCTAGTACATCTTCAAAAGGTCAGTCTTGTTGCAGGAAGTTATCTGTTTCACCTGTAGGGAAGTCAGGATTCCCTCTTAACGTTGTTAAAGGACCTGGGATAGAGGCCAGAGTTCCTCCTCGTATGGCCTTACTAATTGCTAAAAGAGAGGGGTGAATGAGCGGGTGAGTCAATAGAGAATGTAGCCAACTTTTTTGAGGCAGCCAAGGGAGTAGATGCAAGGGTCGAGACGAAAAGTCTTTTTCAAGGGATACCCATGCCTTTTTAAAGGAATGGATATTCCAGTCTGTGATCCTTGTGAGATGGCAAGCAGTACAGTAATTATATAAGTCAGGGAAACCGATATCTCCTCTAGACTTGGGTAATGTGAGGCTTGAGTACTTGATGCGGGGAGAGGCGTCTCTCCATAGGAATGTAGAGCAAGCTTTTCGGTAGGTAGAGAAAAAGCTTGGTGGTAAGAGAATCGGGACCGCTTGTATCAGATATAATAAGTGTGGTAGGATAATCATCTTAATCAAGGCGGAGCGTCCAAACCAAGATACGTTTAAACCCGTCCAGTACCTGAGATTTTTTTGTGCGTTTAGAAGGGCAGTGAGATGGTTTATGGAATGGAGTTCTGATCAATTTTAATGCCAAGTTAGGTGATTGCGGTCTTCTCCCAGTGGAAAGGGAAAGACTCCTGGCAGTGAGCTACTTCCTGGAAGGGAAGGGTGATACAAAGGGCATGTGATTTAGTGTGATTGATTTTGAGGTTTGAGATTTTACCGAAAAGTGATAGGTCCTTGAGGAGATATGGTAAGGAAGTTCGAGGTGATCTTAAAGAGAGCAAAATGTCGTTGGCAAAAGCCACGACCTTAAACTTTCTCTTTCTCACTATCTAATCTTGTTAAGAAGGGGTTTCAGGGTCAGTATATAAATTAAGGGTGACAGTGGGCACCCTTGGCGTGTGCCATTGTTTATAGGAAAGGTGTCCGACAGGTGGCCATTGACTTTTACAGCTGCAGAAGGGCCGGAGTAAAGGGCCATAATAGATGAGAGCATGCGGCTCTCCTTCCCTAGATAATCTTTTAAGTAGCTGCCAGGGGAGGAATAAGGGTGAATACTATAAAGTGTCACTTGAGCGTCAGTTCTAAATCTGTTGGAGCTGTTGATATCACATCCATTGGTGCAAATATTGCTTCTGTTACACGTGATGCTGTATCTGGTGGTTATCTAACTTTGTATTCTAGTGACTAGGAAACTAACACCTATTGTTTCATTGATTGTGATATGTTTATGTACCCTTAAGCCTCTTACAGACGATCAGATTGTTCGCCAACAAAACCGTGGAATTTTGTCCGAAGGGTGTTGGCCCACATTTACGAACGTAGTAACGTACTAGACGTACTACGTGTTTTTTCAGCTTTTTAGCCCCACCCTTTGGGCTCCTTCTGCTAATTTCGTGTTAGCAGAAGTTTGGTGAGTGTTGATTTGCGCTTTTCATTTCGTGTTTTTCAGTTTGTGCTTTTCAGTTAGTTTCGGAACGGCCGTTCGTCAACCAGACATGTTGCAGAATTGGAGGAGATAACATTTATTTATTATTGGCCTTGGAGTTATTGCTTTGACATTATCTTCTATATTTTTGGATGTATAAAATGCACTTTTTTGGTTAAGTTCTATTGGCAGATAGCATCTCTAATTTTATTTGTTTTCTTTTTTTAATGCACAATAAAAAATTGTGGAGAATAATACTTGGCTATGTGTTTTACTTCAAATGACAGTTTGAGAGTAGGCAGGTACATTTAAAAAATACAATGAAAAATTAACAAGGGAGACCAACATAGTTGTATCTTTGATATAAAAAAAACTACGGGATAATGGTGTTGTGGTAACTTGACCAAAAAAATAAAAAAACATAATAATATTATTCTTGATATCGCAAGAAAAAAAAAGCCTTTGAAAAATCATTTGCAATAACTCCATCAGTATCACAGCAAAGCAGATTCATTATTATCCCATTAAAGAAGAGAATGTGCGCTGCATTTGGAGATTTCATAATTTGCTACGTCACGAATGTTAATTCTCCATTATGGACGCTAGTTTACAAGACCGACCACTTCTGGCTCGTCCTTGCTTCCAAGCATTCATGTTTGTACGTTGAACTTTTGTCCGACGGACTTGTGTACACACGCTTGGAAAATCCCAAAACAGACATTTGTCCGCGGAAAATGTGAAAACCTGCTAGCCAACATTTTTCTGCGGAAAGTCCGACAACAATTGTCTGATGGAGCATACACACGGTCAGATTTACAGCCAACAGCCTATCATCGAACATTTCACAACGGAAAGTCCGATCGTGTGTACGCGGCTGTACAGTTCAGTACCAATAATATGACTAATATGTTATTTCTGTGCATCCTCAGTGCATTTTTTTTCTACATCAAAAACACATGGAACGTAAGTTATATGGTTTTCAATGGCATATTTCACACCAGTGCGTTCCAGTTCCAGAAAGAAAAGTAGAACATGCTGCATTTTTTCTGCACTGAACTGTACTGGAACGTGGTAAAATGCATCAAAAATGCACCAGAACGCACATAAATGCACCAAAAAATGCACTGGAACACACGTCCTTATTTAAGGTGAATAAAAAAAGGGGGGGGGTGGGGGGAATGCATCGGAAAGCATCAAAAACACGTCCAAAACGTGCATTAAATAAAGCATCTGGAACGCATCCGGACTGCATTTGTATGGTGTGAACTGGCCCTGAGAGTACCACTTACAGGTATTATTAACTCTCAAAGATATCACAAAACCCAAATGACAAGCTCTACATCTGTTCTTATTTCTTGATAGGCAGCACCATTTTTGTTCTGGGCAACATCCATGATCACCATCTATTTCCTGCACTGCGATGCTGGCTCAGAGAGGACTCAACAAGAAAAATCTTGGTGCCTGTGTGATGCTTTGCTGTGTTCACGAATGACACATATCAGCCCCCTGCTGTACCCCCCCCCCCCCACCTGCAACAAAGGTAAAAGTTTAGTTACTGTTATGTAACCATTTGAGTTCCCACCTGTGTTTAATTCTTTTGACCCAGAGCAATTGTTACATTATAGCTATGAATCTATTAATTTGGGATTAACTTTTTCATTACATACAATGTTAATTGTCCGCTCTGAGTGCCACGATTGGAGGATCGCTCCAGGTCCAGTTCAGAACTGTCATCAATGTAGGGCATTACACTGAGATGACTACAGGTTAGCTGCTGGATACAGCTGACAAGGATTCTTGTGTAATTGCCCATACAATGATCCAGGTTTATACAGCTGATTAGCATTTGGTTTAATGATTTATGTATATATGTGAGCGTGGTACAGACATTCAGGATTATGCCCCAGTAGAAGGACGATGGTCCGAAACATGTCGGGTTGCCATAGCCTAGAGATGCTCTGATACCACGCGATTTTATTATATTCTTTTTGTGATCACGTTTTACTCATTATTGTGCGTTACTCAGCACTTTTTAGCTTTTCAATAAAAGCTTTTTTACGGATTCATGCCCTATGTGGAGATCTTTTGTTCTTTCCTCCTTCCATGAATGAGACCTCGCTGAGCCCCAGCAAATTTTTTTCTGCACTTTCATTCCATCTGAGAGAGACATCTCAAGTGGCTGTGGACCTACACACCACCGAACAGCGATTGTCGCCCCGGATGGGACTCCCCTCCAGGACTTCTCCAGCCAGACACCCTTGGGATCGTTGGATCCCTGAAGCCCGTATGACACTCCACCATACGGTGTCTGTGTCCATCCTTTCTGGTAAGGGTATTTATTCTTATCATTTGCAGTTTTGATTTGGAATTTTGGAAGATCTGTGTGCAAAGTGTTTTCTCACACACTCCTAGCTTGCTCCAGCTTCTATCTCATGCGCAGGTGCGACACCGCATATGCTCATGAACCCCCAGTTTCTGTGGACTTATATATGATTCACCATACACCAATGGACTTTTTTCCCTATGTGTTTATTTGTTAAATGTTTATTTATTACACATATTGCCTATCTGGCTTCAGTTTTGTACTTAGCACCCTGTCACATATACATGTACAAGATGTATATGCACATTGTCTAGCGCTGCATGTGTTTTGTATTTTTTATTCCTACAATGTTAATTACACTTATTACATATTTGTTTTAAAGCAATTAGAATTATTGTTCTAAAAATCTTACATGTTGTTCAGTTCTGCATGACAAAGCTATTTACAAATGAAGCAAAGGATGTTTTTTTAATCTTGCATTTTTTTTAATGCACATAAATAAGCAAACCAACAAAGCAATCAAAAGAAAAAAAATGTTTACATATGCATGGTTAAATAATTATCAACAAGTAATACCTAAAAAGGTAATTTTCCTATAATATGGCTCACCTATAGGTACTGTAAATATCTCCTAAACATGCACCATTTAGGAGATATTTACTGTAGATGCAGCCGTTGATGCCACCAGGAGCATGCACTCTAAAGGAATGGGCACCCAGGCCATTCCTTCAGAGTCCTGTGACGTCATCGTGGCTCTAGCCAGTCACAAAGCTGGAGTCCACAAATCTGGGAGGAGGAGAGGGTGAAGATGGGAGCACCTTCAGTGGTGACAGCAGGCCGCTGGAAAGCTTTGTTTTCAGGTAAGTTTCACATAATGTGCTAGTATATTATGATATTGCCTTTCAGGTTTAAAAAAAAAAAAAAAAACACCCAGCGATTTACTATTATAACTAAAAGGCTGAATAAATTTTTAAAAAAATCACTTTTTGCAAGCTCAGTTTACACAAGGACTGTTAAACAGCTTTGTCCTACCAATTTTACAGGGTTGCGAGAGCTCCAGTTTACAAGGTACACCTAGGATAACCAAAGGTCTTTGATACACACAGCAACCACCACACACCCTTCCTATTGTATATTCAAAATGATTTACTTAGCTATATTTTAATTAAAATGAATCTAACACAGCAAAAACCACTTGACGACCAGCAGCTTCAGGCATCATCCTGGTACCATTTTTTAAAGCCGACGGTCGGCTCTCTTGTAAAGGCAATCCTAGCGGCTAACTAGCCACTGGATTGCTTTTTCAAGGAGGAAGGGACGTCCCTCCCTCCCACCGCCTTCCGTGGCTTCCTCCAACTGTCTCGTCCCACCAGGACACCCAATCGAGCAGCCAATGCTTCCACTGGCTGATCATAGAGGCAATCAAAGATTGGAACCGCTTTGTTCATCTCTATGCTATAGGGTACTGGAAGAGATGACCTTACCTCACTTCCGGTTTAGCCAGATGTAAACGGCGCCATTTTTAAAAATGAAAAGCATTTGATCACACTGATCTTGGTGTGATCAAATGCTTTTAAGGGCAGAGAAGGGATACGGGGTCCATAAGGAGTACCTGTCACATGCCCATTGCTGTCGCAAGGGATGTTTACGTGTAAATGTGAATGCAAACGTTGGTCCCGCACTTGCCCAAACAGCTATTGTCCCACACCATGTGTGGTATCACCGTGAAGGTCAGATCATGGGCATTAATTCTAACGCCAGACCTCCTGTGAAAATCTAAAGTGGTAACCTGGAAAGGCTTTTTAAAGCATCGCCTAGGGATAGTAAAACTTTCGTAATTTGGCTCCATTGCAGGGGCGCGCGCAATTTTAGAGCTTGACATATCTGTCATCTATTTACTCAGCGTAACATCATCTTTTATATTTTACAAAAAATTAGGCTATGTATTTTGTTTTTTGCATGAAAATTTTAAAAAGTGTATTTTTTCCCCAAAAAATTTCGTTTGAAAAAACGCTGTGCAAATACCATGTAACATAAAAAATTGCAACACCCACAAATTTATTCTCTAGGGACTCTGCTTCAAAAATATATATAATGTTTGGGGTTCTAAGAAATTTTCTAGCAAAAAATACTGAAATATATAAACAAAAAGTGCCAGAAAAGGCCTGGAGGTCAACTGGCTAATTACATGCTCAAAACAATGATGAGGTGGACTTCAATGCAGAAAAAAAAAAACAAGATACACTGGGACTTTGTGAGTACATACAAAGTAGTGAAAGCACAATAACATTTGGAGAGTTTACTGGCTCAGGTTAGGCTGCTCACAACAGACAAGGCTACTCTCCAGTGGGTACCCCAGCAGGTTACCAGAAAAAACATACACCAATGGAAGGAGCACCACACCAAAGGTTAAAAGATTTATTTATTGGTTTACTACAGATGATGGAGTTACAGGCATGCGATTAGTGCTACCTGCAGCATCCATTTTAAAGTGGAACATCATTTTAAAGTAGCACAAACCAAATGTTATTCTGAATACATTGAGGTTGGATATGAACCTGAGAACTTCCCATCTACTGCTGTAACAAAATGGAGTCAGGCTGAGAACCTCAAGTAATACAAAGCTTCCTCTGATTGGCTGAGAGGGACAGGCAGGCAGATGACATAATGATCTCCACCTTGTCCATTCAGAGGAAGCTTTGTATTTATTGATACAAATTCAAGGCTTCCTGTGAATGGCTGAGAAGCTCTCAGCCTGACTTGATTTTGTTCTGGCAGCTGATAGAAATTCCCCATACAGCTGCCAGAACACAGTTGATGCTACATACAGCACTGACAGGGGCTGCAGCAATTAGTTAAGTAAATAGCTTGTTTTTGGCCAACTTGGCCCAAACTAACTATTTAAAGTGGAACTTGAGGCCAGAATTAAAGATGGGCAAACAGGCAGATTTTTTTTTTTTAATAATAATTTTTATTGCAAGTTTTAAAGTATGGAGTACATAGCAGAGCCTATTGGGCATACCCAGGCTCAAACACACAATAAAAGCCAGAACAAAAAAAAAAACATACAAAACTAAGACTAGGACATACTAAAAACAACCAAAAGATAATACGCTTCAAACCACCTGTGCAGGCTGGATCACAAGGGCTTTTCCCAAACAACATTCAGAGCCTAACTTAATGATGAGATGAACTCTCTCTCCCAAAACGTAGGCACACAGGAAATTATCCACCAGGTGGAGCAGAAATGCAAAGTTCTACTACATGAGAAGTGGTTAATTGCATAACAGAGTATAGGCTAGTCATCAAGAGAATCTGTATTTGTAGACGGGGATTCCACCCATATGTAGGGTTGTCACCTCATCCCTTTAAAACCGAACAAATATTAATTACACAGGTTCTGTGGCTGATTACGGTGGCAATTAAACTCACTTGGTGCCTTATCTGCTTTAAATTAGCCTCAGGACCTGTGTATTTCTTGGCGCAACCTCTATACAGGTAAGTGACCTTGTACTGTATAATGGCAGGGCTGAATTTACTAACTGTTTCCAATAGTTAACTGATGGTGCAGCAGGGGATTTCCACCAGAGTACAATGGCCTTGCATGCATAGTAAAGCAGTGGTTCTCAACTCCTGTCCTCAGGACCCACTAACTGGCCAGGTTTTAAGTATTACCTTTTGGGAGATGCAGACTAGAATACTGCAATCACCGAGCAGCAAATTATATCACCTGTTATGTATTTCAGTTATCTTGCAAACCTGGCCTCTTAGTGGGTCCTGAGGACAGGAGTTGTGAACCACTGTAGTAAAGTAATAATCCCAAGGAAGTTCTGACCGCCCTGTCAGTCAGTGGGACCTGAATGGTGGTAAGAGTTAAAATAAAGAACAGGCAGGAATTTTAATGCAGAACAGACATGCTTTGTATCTTTTGCATTAAAGTTACTTAAAGTGATTGTAAAGCTTAGTTTATTTAAAAAAACAAAAAAACAAACATATCATACTTACCTCCACTGTGCAGCTCGTTTTGCACAGAGTGGCTCCGAACCTCGTCTTCTGGGGTCCCTCGGCGGCTCCTCCCCACATCAGATAACCCCCTAGGAGAAACGCTCTTCCGGGGGGGTTACCTTGCAGGCGCGCTCCCGAGTTCATCATTCGGCGTCCATAGCCGCTGAATGTATGACTTGGCCCCACCCCCCCCGGCGCCCGCGCCATTGGATTTGATTGACAATAGGAGCCAATGGCTGTGCTGCTATAAATCTATCCAATCAAGAGCTGAGAACCCCAGGCAGAGGAAGAGCACGTCCCCACCGGATGAAGTTCCAGGGCTCGGGTAAGTAAAGCGGGGGGCCCGGTCACTGCCAGGTGTTTTTTCATAGGATGCATTACGTTGAAAAAATGCAAGGGTTTACAACCCCTTTAACTGCCTGTCCGCCCTTGTACAGTGAGGCGTGCACATGCAGCTCACTGTACAAATTCGGCAATGCCAAATCTGGCTGAACTCCCACGCATGCATGGGAGTGACATCATCACCACCCAGCCAATGACAGCCGGCAGAGATCAAGATCTAGAAGCCAGCCACCCAAAGGTGTCAGCGTTCAGCTTGGGGGTGCCGCATCACTGAGCCGAGGTGAAAATAGTTCTGCTTAAGGCTGGGTTCACACTGCTGCGGTGCGGGAACGCAGCGAATTTACTGCGGGTTCCCGCATCGCACCAACTCGCACGGCAGTTCACACTGCCATATGCGAACTGCTGGGGAGTGTCATACAATGTTAATGACATCCCCAGTTCAGCCCGCATATCGCACTGCGAACTGACAATTCGGACATTTTCGGATCGCATAGGTGTGAATGCCCATGCGATCCGATTCTGGTCCGAACAAAAAAAAGGGTCCTGTGCGAGTTTGGACCGAATGCGGTGCGATATCAGCCATACTATCTGTATGGCTGATATCGCACAGCACAGACATTGCATGTGATGTGAACAGCAGTGCGCTGCGAATCACATGCGATGTCTGCCACCGCAGCAGTGTGAACCCAGCCTTAAAGTGAGTAAAGGAGTTGTAAAGGCAGAAGAGCCAAATGGCAGCTGTGTCTGAATGGATACACGAAGCTGCAGCTCTGCTCGGCTGACCTGTGCAAAACCAACTGCACATAGGAGGTAAGTATAACATCTTTGTTATTTTTTAAATTTTTTAAACAAGACTTTATAATCACTTGAACCTCTTACCCACTGGGCACTTAAACCCCCCTTCCTAAACAGACCAATTTTCAGTTTTCGGTGCTCTCACAATTTGAATAACAATTACTCAGCCATGCAACACTGTACCTATATGAAATTTCTGTCCTTTTTTTCATACAAATAGAGCTTTCTTTTGGTGGTATTTAATCACTGCTGGGTTTTTTCTTTTTTGCGCTATAAAAGAAAAAAGATCGGAAATTCTGTAAAAAATGAATTTTTCTTTGTTTCTGTTATAAAATGTTGCAAATTAGTAATTTTTCTTCATAAATTTTGACCAAACTTTATACTGCTACATATCTTTGGTAAAAATAACCCAAATCGGTATATATTATTTGGTCTTTGTGAAAGTTATAGAGTCCACAAGCTATGGTGCCAAACTCTGAAAATTGATCACACCTAATGTACTGACAGCCTCTCATTTCTTGAGACCCTAACAAACCAGGGAAGTACAAATACCCCCCAAAATGACCCCTTTTTGGAAAGTAGACATCCCAAGGTATTTAGTAAGAGGCATGGTGAGTTTTTTGAAGTTGTAATTTTTTTCCCACAATTCTTTGCAAAATCAAGATTTTTTTTCTTCTTTTTTTCACAAAATTGTTATATTAGCAGGTTATTTCTCGCCCACAGCATATGCATAGCACAAATTACCCCCCAAAACACATGCTGCTACTCCTCCTGAGTATGGCGATACCACATGTGTGAGACTTTTACACAGCGTGGCTATATACAGAGGCCCAACATGCAGGGAGCACCGTCAGGCGTTCTTGGAGCATAAATTATACATATAATTTCTTGACTACCTCTTATGCCGCGTACACATGAGCGGAATTTCCGTCGGAAAAATCTTGGATGGTTTTTCCGATGGAATTCCGCTCAAGCTTGGCTTGCATACACACAGTCACATGAAAGTTTGCTGAACTTTCGACCATCAAGAACGCGGTGACGTACAACACTACGACGAGCTGAAAAAATGAAGTTCAATGCTTCCGAGCATGCGTCAAATTGTTTCCAAGCATGCGTAGGAATTTTGCGCGTTGGAATTGCTACAGACGATCGGAATTTCCGATCGGAACTTTTTCCGACCGAAAAATTGAGAACATGCTCTCAATCTTTTGCTGGCTGGAATTCCGCCAAAAGTCCAATGGAGCATACACACGTTCGCATTTTCTGACCAAAAGCTCTCATCGGTCTTTTGCTGGCTGAATTTCCAATTGTGTGTACGGGGTATTACACTTTTGAAGGCCCTGGAGCATCAGGACAATGGAAACGCCCTAAAAGTGACCCCATTTTGGAAAGAGAACAACCCAATGTATAATCTATGAGGCATAATGAGTCTTTTGAACATGTCATTTTTTTCTACAAGTTTTTGGAAAATGTGTAAAGAAAATGAAAACACATTTTTTTTACACAAAGTTGTCCATTTATACAAAATTTTTAACAAATAGCATGTACATGCCAAAAATTACACCCCAAAATAGATTCTCCTACTCCTTCTGAGTACAGCGATCACATGTGGGAGACTTTTACACAGCATGGCCACATACAGAGGCCCAACATGCAGGGAGCACCATAAGGTGTTCTAGGGGCATAAATGTCAAATCTAATTTGACTACCTATTACACTATTGTCAAGCACTGTAATGGCATGGATGAGCATGAATGGGGATGGATGAGGATGGCTGAGCATGAATGAGTATATGGGTATGCTGGGTATGGCTGGGTACGGCTGAGTATGGCTAGGTATGGCTGGGTATGAATGAGCATGTATGGGTACGGTAGAGTACGGCTGGGTATGGCTGAGTACAGCTGAGTGCGTCTGGGTATGGATGGGTACGGCTGGGTATGGCTGGGTATGGCTGAGTACGGCTGGGTATGAATGGGTACAGCTAAGTATGGCTGGGTATGGCTGGGTATGGATGGGATGGCCAGGGCCATCTTTAGCGCAGGGCAAATGGGGCACTTGCCCTGGGCCCAACCTTTGTTGGGGGGCCCGCGCTACCCGTGAATTGAGGCCCCGATGACAGCTTTGCAGAGCGCACAGAGGACATGGGAGGATGTATTCCCATGCTAGCCAGCTGAAAGGGGGCAGGGCCGGGAGCTCCACTGATGCTCTGACCCCGCCTACGTGCAACCTGTATACTCGGAACAGAGAGTCTGTATTGACTAGTGAGAGCCAGTGATCGGAGTGGGAGCGTCAGTGGAGCTCCAGGCCCCGCCCCCTCTATACTGGCTGGTAAATACAGAGGTCCGGCGACAGGGCCAGGAGCTCCACTCATGCTCCCACTCCGATCACTGGCTCTCACTACAGTTGCTCTGTTCCGAGTATACAGGCTGCATGTGGGCAGGGTCAGAGCGTCAGCGGAGCTCCCGGCCCCGCCCCCCCTTAGCTGGCTAGTGCGGGAATACATCCTCCTGTGTCCTCTGTGCGCTCTGCAAAGCTGTCATTGGGGCCCCAATTCACGGGTAGCGCGGGCCCCCCCAACAAAGCGTCAGTGGAGCTCCCGGCTGTTGTAGTGACAGCAGAGAGTGAAAGCCCCACCCACAGACCTGAATGTATTTAGTGAGTTTGGCTAGCCAGGTATGTCCTTACACACATAAAATGCCTGACTGTTTAAACCCTGAGCTGTGTTATTCAACTGTAAAGCTGTGCATTGCTGAAAGTTCTCTGACCATCACCTATATAATGTCTGCAGTCTCTGTCTCCTGTAGTATGTCCGCAGTCTCTAGTAATCTCCTGCAGTATGTCCGTAGTCTCTAGTAATCTCCTGCAGTATGTCTGTAGTCTGTAGTAATCTCCTGCAGTATGTCCATAGTCTCTAGTAATCTCCTGCAGTATGTCCGCAGTCTCTAGTAATCTCCTGCAGTATGTCCGCAGTCTCTAGTAATCTCCTGCAGTATGTCCACAGTCTCTAGTAATCTCCTGCAGTATGTCTGCAGTCTCTAGTAATCTCCTGCAGTATGTCCGCAGTCTCTAGTAATCTCCTGCAGTATGTCCGTAGTCTCTAGTAATCTCCTGCAGTATGTCCGCAGTCTCTGGTAATCTCCTACAGTATGTCCGCAGTCTCTGGTAATCTCCTGCAGTATGTCCGCAGTCTCTGGTAATCTCCTGCAGTATGTCCGCAGTCTCTGATTGTCTCCTGCAGTATGTTCGCAGTCTCTGATTGTCTCCTGCAGTATGTCCGCAGTCTCTGATTGTCTCCTGCAGTATGTCCGCAGAACCTCTCCTGTAGTATGTCTGCACTCTCTGACACTCTCCTGTAGTATGTGTATTAATGTGCCCCTTTACTTGCTCAATTATTTGGGATTGCTCCACTGCTCAGCGAGAGGTAATGATGTGCATTAACCTCTAGCAACCAATCAGTAAGTGGTAATGATGTGCTGTAACCCCTAGCAACCAATTAGTGTGCGCTATTAATGTACATAAATCTCTAGCGACCAATCGGCAAGCATAAATTATGTGTTGTAACCTCTAGAAACCAGCCAGTGAGCAGTAAGGATAGGCTGTAACCTCTGGCAAACAATTGCAATCGCTGCGTGATCTGCTGCAGAAAACTGATTTTGAGTCTACCTGCTATTTTTTGTATGTCTCAGAATGGGGGGGGGGGCAAGAAAATGGCCCAGGGCCAAATCAAAATTAAAGACGGCCCTGGGGATGGCTGAGCATGGATGGATGGATGAGTATTGCTGAGTATGGATGGATGGATGAGTATTGCTTAGTATGGATGGATGAGTATTGCTGAGTATGGATGGATGGATAAGTATTGCTGAGTATGGATGGATGCATGAGTATTGCTAAGTATGGATAGATGGATGAGTATTGCTGAGCATGGATGGATGGTTGAGCATGGATGAGTATTGCTGGGTATGAATGGATGAGTATTGCTGAGGATGGATGGATGACTGAGCATGGATGGCTGGGTATTGATGAGGATGGAGGGCTGAGTATTGATGAGGATGGATGGCTGAGCATGGATGAGGATGGATGGCTGAGCATGGATGAGGATGGATGGCTGCGTATTGATGAGGATGGATGGCTGAGTATTGATGAGGATGGATGGCTGAGTATTGATGAGAATGGATGGCTGAGTATTGATGAGGATGGATGGCTGAGTATTGATGAGGATGGATGGCTGAGTATTGATGAGGATGGATGGCTGAGCATTGATGAGGATGGATGGCTGAGCATGGATGAGGATGGATATCTGAGCATGGATGAGGATGGATGTCTGAGCATGGATGAGGATGGATGGCTGAGCATGGATGAGAATGGATGGCTGAGCATGGATGAGGATGGATGGCTGAGCATTGATGAGGATGGATGGCCGAGTATTGATGAGGATGGATGGCCGAGTATTGATGAGGATGGATGGCCGAGTATTGATGAGGATGGATGGCCGAGTATTGATGAGGATGGATGGCCGAGTATTGATGAGGATGGATGGCCGAGTATTGATGAGGATGGATGGCCGAGTATTGATGAGGATGGATGGCCGAGTATTGATGAGGATGGATGGCCGAGTATTGATGAGGATGGATGGCCGAGTATTGATGAGGATGGATGGTTGAGTATTGATGAGGATGGATGGCTGAGCATCCAGCCCACAGCGTTGCTGCATCTGATCTCTCCCCTCTCTGTACTGATCGGTACAGAGAGGGGAGAGAGGAACCGGACTTGATGCCGGTTTGTTTACAAGTGATCGCTCTGTCATTTGATGGAGCGATCACGTGGTAAACAGCCGATATCAGCGGGCATTTACCGTGATCTGCAGTCAGGGATATTCCTGGGGGAGCGCAAGTCTGCGAGGACGTCAATGTACGCCCTCCCAGAGTTATCGAACCGCACTGTAGCCGACATTCAGCTATAGCGCGGTCGGCAAGCGGTTAAACATAGGGTTACCATCTCATTACGTTGGTACTTCTATACAACCAAAACTAGTTGTTCTGTGCGCAATATGATAGAATAAATAGGTTAAACCCTTGTCTAATTCCTGTACTTCCTTGCAAATAAGCCAGAGCTGTTTCTAATCATCTCATATCTCTGATGCATGCATGGCTTAAGCCTAGTACACGCGGACCGATTGTCGGGCGTCTCATCGGCCAGTTCAATAAAAGCCAGCCGACATTCGGCCTGTGTGTACTGCAGCAAATTCCAACAGAAGCCGGCCGTTCAGCTTCTGTCAATGGGGGATGACCAGAAAAAGGTCTGCTGATTGGCTCCCAGAAGCTGGGGGGGGGGGGGGGGCAGTCCCCCTGTCAGAACACAATAGAACAGCAGGGGAGATCGCTGTACAAACATCGCATGGTTAGTACAGCAGCTTCTGCTGGGTTAAAAATAACTACTAGTGTGTACCAGGCTTTAGTCAAGTATATACGTTTAACAAGTCTCTTTTGTCTCTAGGCAGTCAGATTAAGTTTACATGTATACAATACCCACCTTCTTATGACTATACAGTAGGTATCTTAGGCGGCCATATACAGTGCAAATTTCCATGGTTACAGGAAAGAAATTTGCTTGATTCCCCCATCAATCCCTTCTGCTGAGCCATTGTCTGGTCCCAGGGGGGGGGGATGGGGGAAGCTATCCTCGCCAGGAGAAGACTGTGATTATCGCTAGCGGCTGGTACAGTAAAGTAAAATCTGGCAGGCTGGTTGTACTCAGGTTGATCGATCGATCAACTTGGTAATTCAGCCTGCCCATACACGGTTCGAACCTCGGCCGGATCCTGCTAAACTGCCAACATTTGAATTGTCTATGGCCAGCAAATAAACACACATGCAGTTCTATTAGCTGTATTGTTGGGGAATATATTCCTGATTCATTGGCATTGTATTTCTTGTTAATACAGTGTGCATATTTGCTTACTAAAGCAGAGGCAGTGTTATTTAAGTGGATGATTGAGTAAACTGTTTACATCCAGCCTTGCCAGATGACCTTGGATTCAGAGAGCCTGAGAATAGCATCTGTGAAGGGAATATTTTGCTGGCATCTAACAATGACCCTACATGACTGACAGGACCACAGCCACAATGAAAGCCTCCAGAAGATCTAATCTGACCTAGCACAAATAGAGATGGTATACTTTGCCAAAGGGGGTCAGCACAGGTGCAGTCTGTGTCCAGTGGGCCATGGATTTGTGCCTCAGAGGTATTTCAGCAAATCCACCTTTAATGAGAGAGACAAGGGGTCATGTTTAGGTGCACATTTTTGTAAGACTTTTCTAGGAAAGGTGAAACAGCTGACTCTCTGTCAGAGCCCAGTGTACAGAACAAAAATAATTGCCACAAATAAGGCAAAGGCTTATTGTCTAAACAAATGACACCATTTAAATACACATTTTCTTTATACCGATCCTTTATTTGTGAGCGTGCTCATGCATAGGTTTATTTTGGAAATGTTAAAAGTTTATTAGCCATGTTCTAGAAAAGTCAACAATAAAAACTAATTAAAAGTTAATCAAGCCTGATATAGTATGTGACATCACAATGGAGCAATGCTGATTTTAGACAAATGTTTCAAGGCTCATTAGAAACCGCAGAGATAGCAATAATATTACGGAGGGAGGATTACTGTAAGTGTGGTACCTGTCTGTCATCACATCATTTAATTAACATACTGTAAGCTGGAAACAAAGAATGCCAGTAACATTCAACAAATTGACTTCCAGCGGCAGCGTGAAGACCTTTATTTCCATGCAGCTGTTACAGATTTGCCTATTTCTCACTCATTTTATTGGTTCAACTCCATTTAATTCTTACAGTTTGCTCAACTTGTAAATCTATAGAATCATTTTAAATTGGGTAGCTAGAAGTGTCTGGGAAAAAAAAGTAATGTTTTCATGTGTTTTCACAACAGAGCCGAGCTCATTAACCCCGTGGTTACCAGTTTTGGCAGCCATATTAAGCAAAGAATGGGTAGTAATGGGTATTAGGATGGGCTTACAAGGCTGAGCTGCAGGTCACAGGTGTACCATCACTAATCTGTGAAAAAATGGGGATTTTTATTGAAGGAAAGGCTGGTTGGTCTGTAAAAAAAAAAAAGAAGTATATTAGCAAACTTTGATATCAGTATAATGCTGACATCTGGTGTCAGTAAGTGTATAATGACAATCTGAAATGTTAGCAAAAAAAAGACAGTGAAAATACATAGCAATTTCCTATGACTGGGCCTATAGCAACTGCATTAAAGGGTTAGTTCACCTTGTGCAGGTAAGGGGCACCTGCAGACAAAAAATTAACTGTGTAGCTTTGACTAAAGTTAAATAATGATGTAGGACATTTACATACCTCCGTAATCTTGGCCAAACAACTCCCAAAGCTGGCATTATCCCATCCTGCCTTGTTGCTAGGACATTACTAAGATACTCCCACCCAATTCAAACCCCTTCACATGTGTTCTCTCTCTCTTGTCATAGTAGCTCTGAGATCGGCAATGCTGCAATAGAGGAGATAGTGGACCACACATGTGTAGGGGTTTGAGAGCTCATTCCTGTGATGGTGGAGGTGAGCAGTAACAGCTAGGCATGTCTTAGCATGTCTTAGCAATGTCCTACCAACAAGGCAGGATGAGATGATGCCATCTCTGGGAGTTTTTCAAACAGGCTTTGGGAGATACATAGATAACCTACACCTAAAGCAAGGGCATTATTCAACTTAAGTCAAAGCTGCACATTTTTTTTTATCTATCTACAGGCACCCCACCACTGCTTAAGATTTTTTTTGGTAAAGGTGAACTTAAACTTTGAATGACCTTGTTGGGCTCTACAGTTTAGTTGAAGCAATATGCAACCAATGAGTGAAAATGCCATTGTATTTTGCTCAAGTATATCAATAAATTTATGTAGGTATATGTAGGTCACGGCGCAAAAAAATGTATTAATTGTGTCAAAAAAACATAAAAACATAAAAAACTAGTTGCTGCAGTCAAAGATAAACTACTCCAGTGGATTAAAGAAAAACAAAGTGAATATAGTGTTGACTGCTCTACCCCAATGTCATAACATTTAAAGACACCATTCCTTATTCAATTGTGAAATTAATATAACTGACCAAAAATACTTGTGCAATGGTAAATGATCGTTTTCACATACTATCAATATTCAATTAGTTCATATCCATAAAAAACAAACAAACCCTAAATATATCTTAGCATAACACCAATATAAACGTGCAAAAAATTTAAAATTGTAGTGTCCAATTATTATTAATAAAGTGCAGTGTGCCAATCTACACAGGAGGTCCTTGTGTGGACTATCCTCTTGTTATGACATTGGAGTAGCTCAGTCAATATATCGTAATATATATATTGAACTATATATATTGAACTATATTCAATAAATTTATGTAAATTGAGTCCTAACAGTCACCTTATACAACAGGAAACCTTCAAAATAACTTTGCTAGTAGGTCACCTGAAACTAACGCACATAATAATAATAACAATACATGAATTGGTGCTGTTTGAGCCTGGGTCCACAGGGACTTTCTAGCTGGGACAATGTATGAGTTTACTTTTATATATATTTATTTGTTAAATAGTAATTGTTTTCCTTTTCTATGTTTGCCAGACACGATATTCTATGCTCCTGAAGAAGCGTGAATGCACGCGCAACATGTTGAGCCGATTTCAATATTGAACTACAACACTTTACCGCCTGTCTGTATAGCCATACTCTTGGACTCTCGACATTATGGAATGACGCCCACATCTTCCAAGTCTTCCTGTAGTTGTATGGTCTGGTACAGCAGCGGTCTTATCTAGTATATGTGTATATAGGTCCATTGTGGCTTTTTATGGAATTGCAATTTTAGATGTTTTCAAAATAAAATATTTTTGTATTAATAATCGATTTTTGTGTTACTGTGCCTATAAAGTCCAAAGTCCCTCCTTCCCCCCTCTCTATATAACAGTAAATGAAGATCATAATAATGCAAAGGGACTTCCATACCTTCCTTTACAATAACAGTAGGGATCGCAGCTCACGCACAATTTTGACTTCAGTCTTCATTGTGACCCCATAAAGATACCAAATAGAGCATTACGATGACCATTACAATCCTTCAAATGCAGCAATGCACAGAAGGGACCCTTAAGTCTTTCAATTGGGTACTTATGATTATTAGTTACTAACGGGAGTGGAACTTTGTGAAATTGGTCTCTACAAAATATGGGAATAGGGTAATTGTATGAGGAGATAAAAGCTAAACTACAGGTGAACGGCTGCATACACAAATGAAATACATACATGAAAGTTGTTTTACCTGCCAAAGAATTTGTATTTCTATTGATCCATCAAGTCCTTAGATGTACTTTGCACTACACCACAATAAAAGCTTTTTCTTGCAGGAGAGGGAATCAGGACTTTCTCTGCTGCAGTTTAATTTTTACTCACAGAACTCCACTCCTCCCCACCCTTTGAATGTACAGTGAAAGGAGAAGCAGCACAATGATGAGCTTATCTGTCTGTTACTCTGCTCTCTCATCCCATCAGCATGTTACTGCAGCACATTTCCCTCCCGCACTTTGAGCTCTGCTGTACAGACAGTGGATTGCAAGATTGTGATACCAGGTCAAATTCAGGTATTTACACTACTTGCATTAACAATTTTTATATTTTTTATTTATCAAATATCAAAATTGATATATTATTGATTACAGATTTAATTTTATGTGTGCCTTTTATATCTGCTTGAAGCTCAGCTTTATTAACAGAGCACAAAGGGAAATCATTGTTTTTTGTTTTTTTGGTCTTTTTTTGTTGAACTAGATGGACTTGTGTCTTTTTTCAACCTAACTATATAGTGCATAACCAAAAGTGCATATCATAAATTATTATGGCAATATTTACAGAAATTACATTTTTAAAAGTGGCTGCCATATATTGACGTGCTTGCTGCTACATATATCTAGAATTTTTTTAAAGACTAAAGTTTCAATTGAAAGAAAATATCCCTTTTGAAACAGATTAGTCATCACTGAGATTAATGAAAGTTATAACATTTTCTTTCCACAAAACATTTGGCACAGCCTTTGTCTGAGAGCCAGGCCTCCTGTGTCCATTTTGGACTTTTATTCTACATGCTTTTATTCTGTAGCAGGAAATTAGTAGTTGCTTATTTTCCCCCAACCCCCCTCCCCCTTATCCCGTTTGACCCACCTCAAACTGTAGCAGTACTGCATAAGTATATTTTTCTTCAGTCATACTTTACTATCAGCTACCCATTACCTTTTGATGTCTGGTTTTAATTTCCCTCTTGGCAATAAAGGTACTTAGGCAAAACTAAAAACTTACATCTTGAAATTGCCACCAGCAATCTTAATTCAACTGCTCTCCCTCTCATCTTTCTTGTTTGGTTAGACATCATCTGCCAGCACAAATTCTGCATTACAGCATGGCCATGTTGTAGCACACACTAAAGTTCAGTCCAATTCTGGGTTCAACGCTGGCTCAGTGCACTGACTTACTTGAGTACATGAGCATCTGTTACTTTGTGGAATTTTACATGTGAAAACTTTTGGACTTTGCACTTTTATGAATCAGGGCCACCCTTTCTTTGAACAACAAACAGTAACTCCAAAGAATAACCTACTAATTATATGAGTGGTTCAACCACCTACCTGTGGCAACAAGCTTAGCTGAACTTTTTTTTTTTTTTAACAAATGTCGGTAGGTAAAATATTTGATAATATATCAACAAAGCTATATTGAAGTTCTGATCCGAGCCACATTTTAAAAAATGTTCCACAGGCAGAATAGCTCATGCTACAATGCTCAAATTCTGAAAAATTCTGAAATGCTGAATGTCACTTAGCATCAGTGATGACTGAGGAGATATGGTGAGTGCAGGGCATCAAAAGCCCATCCCTGAGGAGGTGTTACCACAGTGCCCTTCATTGACAGTATACGGAGAATGTCACTGACGTCAGGTCAGCACCACTTTTTGCATTATTTTCCAGCCTGGAGAAAAGTCAAAAAGGAAAAGCATCCTGTGGTGTAATGTGACTGGCCTACAGTACTGTGCAAAAGTTTTAGTCAGGTGAGAAAACCACGCTCCTGTTGATGTCAAACGCATGACAAAATGCAAACCACGCCACTGACAAGGTCATATGTATGACGTAACACGTATGGTGGTGCCTTACATGACATCACCATGCACAGCAGCTAGTACACAGGAATGTACTGTGGATGTTATCCTTGCTGCAGCATAAGGAGTTTTAATGCTGATTTGTCTTATACAAAACAGGAGTGCATTTTTATATACTAAAAACATTTAACATAAGGATATATTGCATTATAAGTATCTCTATTCTATATGTTTCTTTTGGATGGGAATGAAGGTGAAGTGGAGCTGGTGGTTATAGCGCTGTGTTATCATTCATCGCGGCTTTGTTGGGATTTATCCCTAATGGGCTGTTCTCTTTTCATTAGTTTGAAACATATTGGATTCAAGTAAGCACCCAATCACGCTTTTCTTTTCTTCCGAATTCCTGAGGTGTCCTTTCTGCAAGCTCAGTCCTATTGAAGCTTTGGGCGCACTTTCTGCAGTTTTGGAAACATCTCCTGCACTATTGTGGACTTTTACTTAAACACTTGAGAAAAAACTATTTTGGAAAAGATTTTTCACACACATGTTGAATATTGTTTCACTTTTATATGATAGCGCTGCATTTTGTTTATAGATGAGGTGTGAAAAAATGCTGTAAATTAAGAAAGCTTTAGAGATAGAAATGTTAGTAGTTTATTTTTTGAAATTAACAAAATGAGTGAAAAAAAAAAAAAAAAGTAAATTAACAGAAGAGTAATCCAAATCGAATCAATATTTGGTTTGACTTACCCTTTGCTGTCAAAACAGTATCAATTCTTCTACATACACTTGCACACCGTTTTTGAAGGAACTCTGCAGGTAGGTTGTCGCAAACATCTTGAAGAACTAACCACATATCTGCTGTGAATGTAGACTGCCTCAAATCCTTCTGTCTCCTCATTTAATCCTAGACAGACTTGATGATGTTGAGATTTAGGGCTCTGTGAGAGCCAAAACATCACTTCCAAGACTACTTGTTCTTCTTTATGCTGACGATAGTTCTTAATGACATTGGCTGCCTGTTGTGTTCATTGTCCTGCTGCAGAATAAATTTGGGGTCAATCACACACCTCCCTGATGGTTTGACATGATGGATAAGTATCTGCCTGTATTTCTCTACATGGAGGACACCATTGATCCTCACTGAATCTCCAACTCCATTTGCAGAAGTGCAGGGAAATAAGGTAGTCATTTATTTTGTGGGGTGGTGGGGGCAGTGAGCCTAAGGTTGAGCTTCAAGTACATACCAAGTGACTATTTGCAAACACATCTACATCATTTCTACTTTTTGGATGAAGTAGTGAATAAGTAGAACCTCTATCAGGATTTACTACTGTGTCCCACTTGGGAGATTTCCCCTTTCTTCCTGTTCTTGTTATCACCGACTCATTAGTGGGACACACACACAGAAAAGCACTTTCACAGAGTTTAAAAAACTTCCCTTATTCTTCTAAAATAAATCCTGTAGAGTGAATGCCTCATTAATGATGGGACAGACAGCAATAAAAAAAACACAGGTTCTAACCCATTCACACTAAAACAAAGAAAAATATTTTGGCTGGAATTCGGCATTAAATATGCCCAGACTTGAGATTTTAAAACGTCAGGAGGTATGGAAGTAAAGCAACATTTTCAATTCAGTAGTAATAATGTTGGCACTGGAACACGCGTAACTGAACTATGAAAAATAAAATAGCAAGTGTATATGTGATCGAGTAAATACCTGCATTTGAGCCTGGAAATTAAGTTATTACATGCTCCTTACACTGTACAGACCTAAATCCTTTGTAGCAGATTTTAGTTTGTTTCCATATGAATATATAGGCATATCCTGAGTGCCAAGAAAAAGGAGGCCACAGGGCAAAATCATTTTCCTTAATGTACCATATCCTGCCTAAGCTCAGAAATGAAGGTTTTGGGCTGGGTCAGCAAAGAATTACTGTTTACTGTATGTCAGTATATAAGCGTAGCAGGGTGCCCTCTGCTCAGTCGCACAAGTAGAAGCATACCATATACTTGCTAGGGTCTGCCATTAAGTGAAAAACTTAGCAGTAATTGCAAGGCAAATATCATTTAAAAAATAAATTATGCTGAATCTGCATTTACGTTTCTCTTCGAGATGTGTATGGATACAGATGTTGGTTTAATTGGGCCATGTGTTTTCAATTAGACAAGTGTGTTTTTAATGTAAAGAATTAGTAAGGAATTGGGAAAAAATTTCTGTGGTTTGGGAGTTTTCAAGAAAGAAGAATAACATATAGCTGGATAAAGACTAAGTGTTGAGGGTAATGAAAAGCAAAGGCTTTTTAGCTATGGAAAGACATGCTAATGAACTGAATATTTTAATGGAATTGGTTAATGTTAGCATGACATAATCAAGTTCATGAAAATATCAACACTTTTTCGTAAAGCAAGATACATGCTGTTAAATCATCAACAGACAGAATAAAATCTGAAATGAAACTAGGCATTGCACAGTGTATTGCATAAATTCTTAATTCGGAGATGCACCCACAAATGAGTTAAAGTTATACTTCTGGAAAATAGATGAATACACAGATCAAATAACTATAAGAGAGGCTCTTTTTCTCTTTGGAGCAACCTTCTGGCCTACTGGACAATTCATCTGTAGCATATTGATGTTTTTTCATAGAGTAAAGAATAGCCAGGTTCTTCAATAGTATTACAAATTAATTAGCAGTTAAAATATTTCATATATTTAACCAATTTAACTGTGTTTAGTTATCTTTCTAGAGTTTTACTTTACTTTAATACCTTTCTTAACTAGACACATTGAGAAAATACCCTATTGCCTCTTTTGTTATTACCTTACATATTTGGGCACCTACACACATACTTACAGCCTTCCAGAATAGGAAGAGTAATTGATTTCTTTTAGAGTGGATAAAGCTGATAAAGCTGGATAAAGCTGAAATCTAAAGAAAAAAGGTAAAACTGCGCATAGGTAAAATATAGACAAATTGTATAGCTGCAATCCCTATGTGTAACACAAACATAAATTAAACCAAGTGAAAAAATGTGATTATTGCGCTAATAAAAACAAACTGATAAAATGACAATTGACCAACATGAGGTGCAAAGAAATTCATGTGAATATATAGAGCATATATAATTGCTCATAGAAAATATGTAGTGTGTCAGGGTGTGATGGTGATGTGTCTTCCCCTGGCCTGGTGAGATCAGATCGGTGGACGTAGTGTGTGTGTGTGTCCTGTACAGTGACAGAGGAGACCCAATCGGGGAGAGGTTCAGCACCTACCTGCTGTCCACACAAGAGCGCAACTCCTGGCCCAACTAGGAACTGCAGCTTACCTACTGAGAGCAGAGGGTTTGCCGCCCCGTTACTGATCCATCTGACATCAAGGCCCCCAACACAGCGGAGTTATCCTGTTTTTTTGATGGTGGTCCAGTATGATTATTCCTTAACAGCTTACCCAGACCCTCTGTAGCGGGGGGGTCATGGGTCTCTGGTAAGCGGACAGCTTTTATATTTGGTGACGGTGGACCTGACACTTCATATTCAATTATCAGCAAATTTCCAATGCTTATCAACATTTGGGTGATCATTGCATCAATTATATGGACTCTTAATATGGTTTAAAAATTTGCACTGATGCACATGATTATGCACTTTTGTATATGTATTGAATGCATATTTTCTAAAAGCTGAAATCTAGCCTTACAGTTGCCTCTCCTGTACTGAAATAGTTTTACTTTAATTTCAATACACACTAACAGTGTGTATAAAAAGGTGCAGAAAGCCAGATAGAGCCTGTCCCATTTCTGGACTAGAGAATGTCCAGCATCATATAGTGCATTCCTTCCCTTCTCTCATGCACTCTACCCTCAGTCAAAGTTTTACACTAGCCTTAAAGTGAACCTATGCTCAGACGATGCATATTATTTACATGTTCTAAAAAAGAATTTAAATCACTTTAAAACAAGTTCTCATTCACCTCTGTGGCTATAAGTCTTTTGGGGAAATTCAGTTTTAAATTTCAAAACAGTGACAAAGACGTCAAATTTTTTTTTCCAATTGACTTTCTATGGAGAGCTGAATTCTGGCAGCCCACCCACCCTCTAATATAAACACAAACCATTAGCTTATAAGCTGAAACTACTGAAACCCAACATTAGAGTGTCTGTTGTGGTCTTTGAGGATCTTTGAGAATTAATTACTTCCGCTACATGCAGCTAGAGAGGTAGATGATGGCTTGTTTCAAAGCTCTTTTACTACTTGTAAAGAATATATAAATAGTATAATATTTATAGTCTAGGGACAGGTATACTTTAAGTCACACAGGCCACTGCTTGTTAACACTAGTGTGGAGAGCAAGGTTTCCAAAAAACCTGGAGCAGTATGAAGAGTTGACAGTCTTGTGTAGGCAGAGATATGTTTTTTTTTTTTTTTCACAATTTGGCAGTGGTACACGTTCCCTCTTGTTTCTAATGCTCTTAGTTTGGCAAAAGCTTGCTAATTGGCCCTACAAATTATCAACAAGATTCACCTTCCCATAGACTTCTACTGGATTCATTACAAAGCTCGCAAATTTCAAAATCTCCCAAATCTGTTTGTGAACACTGCCAGATTTGCTAATCCCTAAATAAGAACTATTAGACAAGCGGAGGGTGGGAACTGAACCATGGGGTGGTCTTCAAATGACAGTCAAGTTGGGACAATGGTAGCAACCTAAATTACTACAATTGCCAAATTATCCTGTTCTGACAACCCAAAGCAGCTCATATACATAATTAAAGGTATTCTGTATATTATTTCTGTTTTTTTTTTTCACATACCTTTTATTACAATTTTGTTCACATTTAAATGCAGACAAGGATGTTCAGAAAGTGGGAGGGTGACAGAGGCTAAAACAAACTATACCAATGGTTTGTTATATAGTTAGGTTAAAATATTCACATGCCCATGAAGTAAAAAAGAAAAATGCATCCTTATAACCCTACACTTGAAGTTTATCCAGGAGAAATATAAACTCCTTTATTTTTATATTTATCCTCTAGGGAAAAATAAACTCCTTTATCGACCTCAAATGCAATCGGACAGCTTCCTGGAACAACAATTACAATGTTATTTATAAGCATTAGTCACCGGTGATATTTTGTGCATATAGAAATGTTAAGTTTGGTTGCCTGTGTCCCCGTTGAGTAGTTGAGTACTGTACTGTGGATCCATCCTCCAACCCATCTGTCCCTAAAGGACTCAGTAGTGATGTAGGGGCTGGAGGATGGACCCAAATAGTGTGTCAGGGGACACAGCCCTCTAAAAGTTCCGGGGGGGGGGGGGGGGCGTAAATGCTAAAGTGTCTATGGAGGTTGCAGCGCTTGAACACAGATAAAGTAGGAGACCCCCCCCTTGAGAGGTAAGTTTAAAGTACCATCTCAGCTCCTCTTCCTAGAAATGTGTGTATATACAGTATATATTATTTTACTTTTTTTCCACTTTTACTTGCAGCACTCTAAAAAGGTTCACATACCTTTATAAAAGGAAGGTAGAGCGTTCCTTGTGGAAATGTATTTAATGAAACCATGAACAGTCTGCATTCATGGAAACACAGTTGTCAGCTCAGAAGCCAGCTTGAAATAATTATGTCAAGGGTGTGAAGGTTTATAAAAATAATCAAGCCTAGTAGGAAGTTTATGTTTGTAAAGGAGACACTTAGTCTAAGATAACGCATGAAAATAAATAGACAGAGCAGCTGGGTAGCATGGCTGTTTTTAGATAGAGGATTGCTCAAAAAAATAATACTGATCTGTAGATGAGAGACTAAAAATGATACATAAAAAAGTAAGGAAGAAAAAAGACAGAATTGGGATGCATTGAGCAAAAAAGGAGAAGCCTAGGGAAGATTATTATCATTTTTCCCTAGAAATCTTCATGAGAGTTAGGAATTTATATAAATCCATTATTATTCTACCTAAATATGCAGTGTGGAAATTGAATATCATGCTTTGCTGCTGAAATCATCTCTGAGGCGACAGGACATCAATTAGGGGCTTTAAGAGGCTTTCCGCAGCAGTCTGCTGCAACATATTTTTACAGCGAACTGATTTTTAATATAATGTACCCTCTCAGGGTGAAATTACCTGGAAACTTAAACGTAAAATTCTCCTATGACTCTTAGGTGTGCAATAAAAGGCTTGATATAACCCACTCTGCAGTGTGCTACGCTGCATCATTTGTACTGTCTGAACCATACTGTGTGTTTTTTTATATAGCCTGCATAACCCTTCTAAAGAAATACAGCTAAAAGGAAATTAGGGTAATTGAATCTCCCTTTCTGCATCTATTGTGCCAATTTCCTCTGTAACCATCAGCAATAAAATGTATAATGCATTGTGGAGTTGTAGATTCAATTGTATGGATGAAAATGAAATGCAATGGTAGGAAATCAAAATGTATTGTGTAGACTGAGCTATGTTATCACTGTTTAAAGCAGGCCTATACTCAACATAATAAGCATTTTTCCAGTAAAATGTAAATATTAAAATATATATTAAAATATAACTAAAGTAATTTTTATCGTTTTAGACAGAGTAGAGAGGGATTAAAACACCTGTTGTTGGTGGTGTTAAGAGGAGTTTCCCCTCTCTATTTGTCTATTTGTGCTCACTATTATCATTGAAAGTAAAAGAAAATCACAAATTTTGGGATGTCCCAGAACAGGAATAGAAAGTGAAATCTTCTAATGGGTATACTAGTTCTGGTGACCCTGGTGATAACCCTCACTTTGGGGAACCAGATAGTGTGTGAGCTGATAACATCCTGTACTGGTAGGCTGCAATACTATCAATTTTTGTTCTTGGGTTTAGATACTTTTGGAGTAGAACAAAGGGCATTTTTTTTAAATTTCAATAGGGTGGAGAGGGAATAAAACACCTGTCAGGTGTTTACTGCTGTGTTGCTGTTGGAGAGATTCACCCTCTCTATTTGTCCTGTTTACTGTTATTGCTGAAACTGAAAGACAAGCCCAAAATTTTGGGTTGTCTCCAGAACAGTAATAGAGGGGAAACTTGTTCTGGTGATCCAATTGACAACCAGGGATTTCCTTACCTTTGGAGAGATTTCCTCTCACTTCCTGTGTTGGCTATGGGACTGGAATTAAAGGGAAATCTCCCCAATGGGACACAGGAAAAAAAAAACTGACACGCGTTATAATTCAACTTTACTCTTTGCAAACGGAAAAAAAATAATTGGCTTTACTTCTATTTTAATGTGCTAAATAAAAGTTTTCATTGCTGTACTAAGTAGAATACTTTTGCCAGCACTGGATGTATTTGATTTACATGGCCTTTGTGCAAGGGGCCTAAGGGACTAGTCCACAGAGGGCTGGTCAGCCAGCTGGTCTATTCCAGAACTATGGTATAAGGGGGGAGGTGCTGCGCTAACCAGAAGAAAGCTGTAAATCTCTGTCTGTGGTCAATTAATAAAATGACATAAAATCGCATAATAGCATAAATCGCATAAATAAGTGTTGGCACTAAAAAACATTCAAGTCTTAATAATCAGCATCATGTGTATGTGAAAAAAAGTGCATAAAAAATCCTTTTCAATTGGTATATACTAAATGACAAAAAAATCGCATGTAAAATCGCATAAATAAGTGTTGACACTAAAAACATATAAATCTAGATAATCATGTGTTGGTGCACAAAGGGACATAAACACTACTTCATGTGAATAATTCTAAATAAAAATACATAGAATAAATCAGAAATAACCATCAAAAACATATCCTTATAAATGGTGCAAAACATACAAAGTGCCAGTGCTTAAAGGTGATCTAGATATCGCAAATAAAACACATCGATCCAACGCAATATGGATAATAAATAATATAAATAAATGTCCCAATAATAGTGATATAAAATATATTGTGCTGGCCTGCGAACCAAATGACCAATGACATGCCAGTAAGTGCAGCAAACTTAAAGTGCCAGTGTAAAAGTCATTGAAGGTGCAAAAGCAAGTTCTGGTGTATTCAACAAAACAACAGTGAGGTGTCTGGGATGCAATTCACTCAGTGTCCTCTTCGTGCGTAAAACACTAATGTAAGCAGTGGCCCCTTACCTAGCGGTGCCAGGTCAACCGCATGAATTGTAGCTAAAACGCCAGGTCCTGAGCCTCAATCGCATCCCTATATCCACGCTTGCCGGTGTTGGGTTATCCTAATGGCAGCTGATTACAAGTGGCTATGGTCCTATCAGGGGTCCTGGACCAGCGCGGATCCTAGCTCAGCCTCCACATCTCAGGTATGTATGTACAGGAATATGCAGGACAAAGGTACTTGATAGTGAAGTATGTATTAACCAGGTAATGCTTTATTAAAAATCTTTAAGTAGATGTACTCACATAAAAACAATGCAGAGCAAACCTCTCTCCTACGAGCAGCGAACTCGTTCTGTGTCTAGCAATGTGAAACAGCCTATTCCGTCCCTACGCGTGTCATCACCGATCACGTGACTTCGAAGAAGTCTTTTTAATAATTTTTAATATTTTTAATAAAGCATTACCTGGTTAATACATACTTCACTATCAAGTACCTTTGTCCTGCATATTCCTGTACATACATACCTGAGATGTGGAGGCTGAGCTAGGATCCGCGCTGGTCCAGGACCCCTGATAGGACCATAGCCACTTGTAATCAGCTGCCATTAGGATAACCCAACACCGGCAAGCGTGGATATAGGGACGCGATTGAGGCTCAGGACCTGGCGTTTTAGCTACAATTCATGCGGTTGACCTAGCACCGCTAGGTAAGGGGCCACTGCTTACATTAGTGTTTTATGCACGAAGAGGACACTGAGTGAATTGCATCCCAGACACCTCACTGTTGTTTTGTTGAATACACCAGAACTTGCTTTTGCACCTTCAATGACTTTTATACTGGCACTTTAAGTTTGCTGCACTTACTGACATGTCATTGGTCATTTGGTTCGCAGGCCAGCACAATATATTTTATATCACTATTATTGGGACATTTATTTATATTATTTATTATCCATATTGCGTTGGATTGATGTGTTTTATTTGCGATATCTAGATCACCTTTAAGCACTGGCACTTTGTATGTTTTGCACCATTTATAAGGATATGTTTTTGATGGTTATTTCTGATTTAGTCTATGTATTTTTATTTAGAATTATTCACATGAAGTAGTGTTTATGCCCCTTTGTGCACCAACACATGATTATCTAGATTTATATGTTTTTAGTGTCAACACTTATTTATGCGATTTTACATGCAATTTTTTTGTCATTTAGTATATACCAATTGAAAAGGATTTTTTATGCACTTTTTTCACATACACATGATGCTGATTATTAAGACTTGAATGTTTTTTAGTGCCAACACTTATTTATGCGATTTATGCTATTATGCGATTTTATGTCATTTTATTAATTGACCACAGACAGAGATTTACAGCTTTCTTCTGGTTAGCGCAGCACCTCCCCCCTTATACCTCAGTTTGATTTTGGGCTTATGTCTGACCCTTGCTTCGGTGCATGCAGCTGTCCAGTCGCATACGTGCGTTTTTACTATTTTTCTGAGTTCTTGTTTTCTTTTCTTTTTCCAATTGGGTAGCGCAGGAATATTCTTATTATATTCCAGAACTATGACCCTATCCTTTAGCACAGTGACTACCTGAGACAGCCTGGGTTCTAGTTTTTACAAAAAAAGATGTTTCTGTTTTTATATATAATTCTTGATACATTTTAAATACAGTATATTTAGAGTATAAGTTCACTTTTAACCACTTGAGACCCTGGACATTTTCTCCCCTAAATCCCTTGGAGTCTTAACAAGCTTTTTTTTTTTCTGGGGATGTCTCGGTTTGGCATAATATGCCTTTTGATAGTTAGTAGTAGTCTACCTTAAAGGGGTTGTAAACATAATTTTTTTATTTGCTAATTAGCTTCCTTTAAGCTAATGCAGTGCTAGTTCACTTACCTGTTCCTTCTTGTTCTCTGCCAAATGTCAGAAATCCTTCCTTGAAAAGTGCACTTCCTGTTGCTCTCCCTGTAGCTTGCCACCGTCATCCGAGCCGTTGCTCCTAGTGGTGACTGAACGTGCTCGCCCCCTCCCTTGGACTACAGCCCTGCGTAGAGACGCTCTCTACGTTTCAGAGAGACACAGGGGCTGGGAGTTAGTGGGCGTGTCTACGATGCTGCAGTGATACGCCTCCATACACTCATCTTCACTGCCCCGCCTTAACTCCGCCCCCTTGCAGTCCTCATACTTGGATTCCTAAATCCATACCATTTTTCATTTATGCTCGCAGGGAAGGCTGGGGAGGCTGGGGAGGCGGGAATGGGCGTGTTTAAACTGTGCAATGTGTGAACGAGAATGTTGCTCGTTCTCGTTACAAGAAAAGTTTAAAAACGGCACTGCGCATGCGCAGTGCCGCTAAGCACACTGGGAGATGTAGTTCCGTGGTTGCGGTGAAGCTGCTTTAATGCACGCGCACCGCAAACCAGGAAGAAGAAGCCAGAATCACTGTGGCATAGACGGAGGCGATTTTGAAACACATATTGCACTAGTAAGTAAAGATTTTGGCTTGAATTCATACAATTCTTTGCAATAAGTATACAATTAACAGCGGAAATATATTAAAAAAAAATTATGTTTACAACCCCTTTAATGCATTATTTTTTATGACAGATGAGGTTTTAATTTGGTAGAAAATCAGGATATATACAGTGGGGACGGAAAGTATTCAGACCCCTTAAATTTTTCTCTATTTGTTATATTGCAGCCATTTGCTAAAATCATTTAAGTTCTTTTTTTTCCTCATTAATGTACACACAGCACCCCATATTGACAGAAAAACACAGAATTGTTGACATTTTTGCAGATTTATTAAAAAAGAAAACCTGAAATATCACATGGTCCTAAGTATTCAGACCCTTTGCTGTGACACTGATATATATTTAACTCAGGTGCTGTCCATTTCTTCTGTTCATCCTTGAGATGATTCTACACCTTCATTTGAGTCCAGCTCTGTTTGATTATACTGATTGGACTTGATTAGGAAAGCCACACACCTGTCTATATAAGACCTTACAGCTCACAGTGCATGTCAGAGCAAATGAGAATCATGAGGTCAAAGGAACTGCCTGAAGAGCTCAGAGACAGAACTGTGACAAGGCACAGATCTGACCAAGGTTACAAAAAAACTTCTGCTACACTTAAGGTTCCTAAGAGCACAGTGGCCTCCATAATCCTTAAATGGAAGATGTTTGGGATGACCAGAACCCTTCCTAGAACTGGCGGTCCGGCATAACTGAGCTATCGGGGGAGAAGAGCCTTGGTGAGAGAGAGAAGAAGAACCCAAAGATCACTGTGGCTGAGCTCCAGAGATGCAGTCAGGAGATGGGAGAAAGTTGTAGAAAGTCAACCATCACTGCAGCCCTCCACCAGTCGGGGCTTTATGGCAGAGTGGCCCGACGGAAGCCTCTCCTCAGTGCAAGACACATGAAAGCCTGCAGGGAGTTTGCTAAAAAAAACACCTGAAGGACTCCAAGATGGTGAGAAATAAGATTCTCTGGTCTGATGAGACCAAGATAGAACTTCTTGGCCTTAATTCTAAGCAGTATGTGTGGAGAAAAACAGGCACTGCTCATCACCTGTCCAATACAGTCCCAACAGTGAAGCATGGTGGTGGCAGCATCATGCTGTGGGGGTGTTTTTCAGCTGCAGGGACAGGACGACTGGTTGCAATCGAGGGAAAGATGAATGCGGCCAAGTACAGGGATATGCACAATTACAGAAATTGCCTAAAACAAGTGTAAAAATTCCAATCTTCAAAATAGTGAATATATATAGCACAGCTAATACGTGTATTAGTAATAATCCATACGTGTAATAAACCGTGACTAAAGTGCTAATATATTAAATATAGTGTGACCAATTAAAGTGAACATGCGTAGATAGCAGATCCGGTACCTTTCGTGATGTTACATCAGTGCTCCCAGAACTCTCACCTTGATGACACAGTATATGTGCCTGTATAAATCCTTTGGAGATATAATCCTTGTGGCCGGGTTGATAATAACGATCCGTTCCGTTTCCCTCCCTAGGGTTGGTGGACTCCACATAAAAGGTAATCAAAAGGGTCTCCAATAGGGTAATAATGTTTTGCCAAAGATTTTTATTAAAAATATCCGCTTACATTCAAATAAATACTGTTGCGCCAAACATTAGCAGAGAAACAACGTGGTAATGATACCCGCTACGTCACTTCCGGTCTGCGCTGTGTATTTCCGGTTACGTCCTACGTGTTACGTCATATCACATGACTTCCTCAGGCCCTGGGGTGCTGTGTGTACATTAATGAGGAAAAAATGAACTTAACCACTTAAGGACCAGCCTCGTTTTGGAATTTAGGTTTTTAAACATGTTTAAAATAGTTTTTTTTTGCAAGAAAATTACTTAAAACCCCCAAACATTATATATTATTTTTTTATAACACCCTAGAGAATGAAATGGCAGTCATTGCAATACTTTTTTTCACACCGTATTTGCGCAGCGGTCTTACAAGCACGCTTTTTTGGGAAAAAAATTCACTTTTTTGAATAAAATAAGACAACAGTAAAGTTAGCCTAATTTTTTTATATCATGAAAGATAATGTTACACCGAGTAAATTGTTACCTAACATGTCACGCTTCAAAATTGCGCCCGCTCGTGGAATGGCGTCAAACATTTACCCTCAAATTCTCCATAGGCGACATTTAAAAAATTCTACAGGTTGCATGTTTTGCGTTACAGTGGAGGTCTAGGACTAGAATTATTGCTCTCGCTCTAACGATCGCGGTGATACGTCACATGTGTGGTTTGACCACCGTTTTCATATGCGGGCGCTACTCACGTATGCGTTCGCTTTTGCGCGCGAGCTCGTCAGGACGAGGCGTTTTAAACATTTTTATTTTTTATTTTTCTTATTTATTTTACATGATTTTATTTATTTTTACAGTGTTTAAAAAAAAATTGTGTCACTTTTATTTCTATTACAAGAAATGTAAACATCCCTTGTAATAGAAAAAAGCATTACAGGTCCTCTTAAATATGAGATCTGGGGTCAAAAAGACCTCAGATCTCATATTTACACTAAAATGCAATAAAAAAAAAAAAAAAAAGTCATTTAAAAAAATGACATTAAAAAAAATGTGCCTTTAAGACGTACGGGCGGAAGTGACGTTTTGACGTCGCTTCCGCCCTGCAGTGTCATGGAGACAAGTGGGCGCCATCTTCCCCTCACTCGTCTCCATGCACAGCTAGGCAACAGACGCGATCGCCTCCGCCGCTGCGGAGGAAGCGGCGGAGGGCACCGGATCGCGGCGGGAGGGGGCCCCTCTCCTGCCACCGATAAAAGTGAATCCGCCGCAGAGACCACTTTTATCTTGTAGCCGACCGCCGGCCAAAAACGGGGATACCGGGGTTATGGCAGCTAGCTGCTGCCATAACAACGATATCCGTCCCCAAAAAAGGGATGTACATCGGCGTGCAGCTGTCGGAAAGTGGATAAATGATTTTAGCAAATGGCTGCAATATAACAAAGAGTGAAAAATTTAAGGGGGTCTGAATACTTTCCGTCCCCACTGTATATATATATATATATATATATATATATATATATATATATATATATATATATATACATATATATACTATTTCCTTGTTTTTTTTGGTTTTAAAAATAGATAAAAATGAAAAAAAATGCATTTTCCTGCAAATTTTCCTCAATGTAATGTATACATAATTTGGGCACCCCCATATATTTATTGCAAAATACAATTAACAACGCCTGCTGTTTAAAATTATATAAAATTAGTGTGACCTCTGTATAACATAGCGGAAGGGTAAAGCTAAAAGTAAACCATTCCTTTCACTTTATGAGAGCTTTATTGTAATTTTGATGTCACACAGGGGGTAAAAATATATGTAAAAATAGAAGCACAACATTAAGATAAGATCAAGTTGGGTTGATGAGGGCACAAATTGGCTTAATGGCAAACATTTCATGGGTTTCCAACTGCAAAAACTTCAAATGACATTACATTCTCTACATGTGCAGTGAAAACAAATATCATCAAGATCATCTGACAACATTGTTGGGACTTGAGAATTAATCATAGGAGGGACACAATTTATTTAATTTTAGAATATATCTTCAGTAATTATACATTTTTTTACACTTTTTTCTTGGGTGATTGGGTCTGGTCACTGGAGATTCAGATTCCTCTCGTGAATACCAACAGATTAATATAGCTGGTCTCTCAGCCTCTGTACTCAGAGGAAGTGTTGAGATATCATGCAAGATGTCACATCCCTTCCAATGTAAACAAAATGTGGAACAATTTTAGTAATGGTGATCTCCTACAGATGCTCTTATGAAGCGCAGAGCAGTAATTTTGGGAGCCCAGGAGCTGATCATTTTAGCTCCTGGGTTTAGCACTTGGTCCCAGCTGCCACAGACAGTGAGAGATTCCAGGGCTAAAATCACTGGGACCATCAAAAACCACTGAGACAAGCAACCATTTTAAAACAGTGCTGGGTTACTCTGGGACAAACACCCGATATCCCTGTGCTGTTTAAAAACACCTCAAGGGACTCAAGTTGTTAATAGCAAATACAACTCCTAGTAACTACTAAAGTGAATCAGTGAACTGCTAATGATATCCAAGAAATACTGCCACAGTACTAAAATTAGGAATTTTACTTTGCTCACCAAGAGCAGTCTACTCTGTTCAGCCAGTTGTAGGTGACTGTTTACCTAATGTCATCTAGCCAGTTTACCCAGTGCCTACCCAGTGTCTACCTTTTAGAAGGTGCAGTCTATCCTGTTCACTCTACATAGACTACCTTTTACCCATAGATTCCATGGATGCCAGCTGTCCTGGATTTGCCAGGACAGTCCCACATTGCTGTACTCTATCCAGATAATGCTGTGTTCTAGGTTGTGTCCTGAGATCACAGCATTCCCCTATTTGTGTTAAATGGGCATGATTTGGGTGGGGCAGCCAGTAGTGTATTTAGGTTTTGTGCTGCCCCGGGCCTGACTAAACTCATGCACCCCCTAATTTAAATATGACCCATCCCTTCCTGTCAAGGCCACACCTCTTGCTGTTTAAGACCCGCCCTGAAATTTTCGAGTGGGGACATTAGTTCTGAGGGCCGGGGGAGGCAATGGATTCCCTTAATTTGCATAGATTTCCTCTCACTTCCTGTTTGGCTCTGGGGTAGGAAGTGAAGGGAAATCTCTGCAATGGGACAGGGATGGTAAAACATAAACTGACAGGGGTTATAAGCCTCCCTTATTCTATCCAAAATGAAAAAAAAAAAGTGTTGTCTATAGTTCTACTTTAAGCACAAATTTCTGATAATTTTATGGAGAGGAGTAAAAAGATATAACCATGCCAATGGTACAGCAGAAAACATATAGCACAGTGAGGAAGGTTTGTGGTCCAGGATGAGAGGACAGTCAAAATTAGAAGCTGTACCCCCCACAGTTGCGGAGTGCCGGCCGCCCACTTCCCGGAAGCAGTGCGGCGGCTTTATGGTGGTGCTAGACTAATTGCCTCTCAGCCAAGTCTGCCCCATAAGACTGGCACTATGCTAACAGGGCAAGACGGCGGGGACTCTTTCCTTCTGCCCCGCTGCAAAGTGCTACCCTAGGCCTGGGCCTTGTCAGCCTAGACAAGGATACAGCATTGGGGGCAGCCCAGAAGGTGGGCATGTTGAGTATGGCTCATGGTTGGGGGTAACAATGTCCCAGGGTCTGGGTCAAATATGTTGGTAAGTTTACAAATGCAGTCTTTAGGACAAAACTACAACCTGTTTCTAAGCATTTCTAAGCTGTGCAGAATGCTCCAATGTTTTTAAAATGAAACTGTAGTCTTATAAGGCATGCCTTAAACAGCCTGTAAACAAAATGTAGATTCAATTTTCACATGGTTAGATTCAGGGCAATCCAGAAAATTTGAATACCAGTAACTGTGTGGCTTTTATCTAGCAAGACATCCACCTCCATTATTTGAATGGAAGGATGAAAAGTATACCTTTTTTGGGATGACTCATTTAAGGCCAGAAGTGGGATTGTGGTCTTATATGTGCTTTAATTTGGCTTAAAAGTATAGATCCACAGGTTGTACAAATGGAGTTCTAAAATGCATATTTAATATTACAACGCTTTTTTTGGCTTCAAACAAGTAAATTTTGATTGGTTGATACAGATTATTGCACATTGTGGTTTGCATGCTTCGTTCTTTAACTGAAAGAGCATGTAAGACTGTCCTGTAAATTTTGTAATATATTCTATATTGCAAAATATTTGTGAACAAGAACACATGTTTGTTCACTCAGAATGTATAAACCATATTGATTTGGAATGTTGCTAATATAAAAACTATACTCTGAAATTATTTTCAATATTCCTAAAAGAAGAGTGCCTTAAGTTTTGATGCAGTACATTAGTACAATATTTTTGTTTTTTTTTTGCAAATTCTTTTTTTTTGGAATTTAGAAAACATTATTACAATATTTAATGCATTGCTGACCTCTTCAGGTTAAATAAATACTTTAATTCGTTTTAAGTTTTCTCTGAAATACTTGACTTTTAACTGCAGAAATAATTAACAGCAGGAGAAAACATTAAATGACGTGTAACGTAAATGGAAAAATGTTGCATAATGTTACATTTTAATGTTTTGTATTATGCTGTTGAATATACTAAATGGGGAACTTGGACACTACTGATAGAAATTCCAACATTTCTTTTAATAGTATCTTATATTTGTAGAAAATATCTTAGAATATCTTTAACAGACTTAGGCTGGGTGTGGCTCACAGAAGGGTTCCAGTGTGTCTCTGTTCACCATTTCAGGGACGAATCCGGGATGAATTTTTGCCTGAATTGGGCCCTGAAACAGAGTCAAAGATGAACAGGACCTCTGTGCAATACGCTCTGCTGCTTCCCTGGAGATATGTGAACTGGCTCCATAGTTCGCACTAATGTGAACCCAGCCTTAAGCCCCGTACACACGATAAGAATATCGTAAAGAACGTTCATCCAAATATAATTGTATGCAAGTCTAGAATCGAATCGTCTCCGCGTACACACGTTTAGAATATCGTACGAACGGTCTTCCAAATATAATCGTATGCGCGTCTAGAATCGAATCGCCAGCGTAGTTTATATCCGACAATTCCCGTACGATCAACTCAAACGTCCCCTGTGCGTAGGCACGTTCTGCAGCGTACTAGCGGAGGTGATGTCAGAAATTGACCTTGTGCAGGCCACGCCTTTGGGTTCGTAGTGGCGGGGAGATCGTAGCATACAGACGTGTGTTCGTTCGTGATAATAATATTCGTTATATACGATTGTTCTTTTCTGAAAATGGACATCTACATGGAAGAGCAAACACTGCCACTGGTAATGCTTGGAGTTTTGGCCATCCAAAATGGTTTAAAAAAGAAAATGAAGAAAAGGAGCACATGGTCAAAACAATGGCTACAGAACAGAGAAAACTATTCTCATATGACCTTGCTTCGAGAATTACAAGAGAATAATCCAGACGACTTCAGAAACTACCTCAGAATGAACGATGAATGTTTCCAAGCATTGTTGCAGCTGGTGACACCAGTAATAAAAAAACAAATTACAATTATGCGGCAGCCAATAAGTCCAGAGCAGAGGTTAGTCGCAACACTAAGATATCTCGCAACTGGTAGAAGTCTGCAGGACCTAAAATTTTCCACAGGAATTTCACCTCAATCACTGGGGAGAATAATACCAGAAACCTGCAAGTCCATCATCGATGCGCTCCAGACAAACTATGTCAAGGTAAATTATGTGAAGTTACCTATATTAACTAACTGATACCTTTGTTATTTAACCACTTCAATACAGTGCATTTTTCACCCCCTTCATGCACAGACCATTTTTTATTTTATTTTAAGCGTTGTCACAGTTCGAGTGAAAAATGCGCCGTCATGCAACACTGTAACCAAATAAAATTGATGTCCTTTCTTTCCCCCAAATAGAGCTTTGTGTTGGTGGTATTTGATCACCTTTATGTTTCTTATTTGTTGCACTATAGAAAAAAAGTTTTTTGTTAAAATTAATTGGGATATTTATTATAGCAAAATTTTGGCTCTTCTTTTCTTTAAAGTTAAAATATTTAGGTTAAAAAAGCACAATAATCATATATAGATTGGTTTGCACAAAAGTTATAGCACCTAAAAAATGCACGATATATTTATAGTTTTTTGTTTAATTTGAATGTATTTACTATTAATGGTGGAGATCTGCGATTTTTTTTTTTTTTTTTGTTTGGAGTGTGACATTGCAACAGACAAATCGGACACTTTTGACACGTTTCTGACCATGCACATTTCAACACTGATCATTGCAATAAAACGACAATGATGTAAATGTACTGTGTGATCACAGCAATTGCTGTTTCCCGGCAGACATTGCGGGCGCCTGGCACGCGCACCGTGTCACAAGCAACGCGCGCATGCCCAATAGAAGGCCGTGTTGATATATGTAATAAAAAAAAATTAATAATTTATTTAAACACTATTTTTTTTTTTTTTTCTTGTTACAGTTTCCAAGCAACCCACCTGAGTGGATGGAAGTTGCTAATAAATTCAAAGAGCTGTGGAATTTCCCCAATTGTGGAGGAGCCATTGATGGTAAACATGTGCGCATTGCTCCACCACCAAATTCTGGATCCTATTACTTCAATTATAAAGGTTTCTACAGCATCATAATGCTAGCTGTAGTAGATGCCAAATACAACTTTATATATCTGGATATTGGGAAAAATGGCCGGAACTCTGATGGCAGTGTAATCCAGCAGACAGAGTTCTATCACCGTCTCCAGAATGGAACCCTTAACCTGCCCACACGTGACGATACTTGTGAAAACATGAACTTTGTGTTTGTTGCGGATGATGCGTTCGCATTAAGTGAAAACGTATTAAAACCATTCCCTATGCGTAACCTGACTCCCGACCAAAGGATCTTCAATTACAGATTATCAAGGGCCCGCAGGGTTGTAGAAAATGCATTTGGAATCTTGGCCAACAGATTTCGCTTGTTTCTAACAAGCATTAATATGTCCATTCCTAAAATCGACATCATTGTGCTGTGTTGCTGTGTCCTACACAATTACTTACGTCAAAATTCCCCAGCATACAGCACCCCATCACCAAGGGATCCTGACACAAGCGGCGTGGAAAGACAAGAAACTATGGAGGTGCTCACACCCTTGAGCAGTGGTCATCCCAGACTGCCAACATTGAATGCAAGGCAATGCAGATTGGAATATCTGAACTACTTTTCTGGAATTGGGGCAGTGCCCTGGCAGTCCGATACGTAATAGAATATTAAAGAGGCTTCATTTTACATATAAATATACCATATTACAAACACACATTATAATTTATCCTTTATATTCTTGGAATAAAAAATGATTAAACGTGTGAACAATGTAATAGTGATAGCTTCAATACCTTTCAGTATTTGTAATAAAGTTGTATGTTCATGTAGTTGTGAATAACGCACAGTTTTACAACCGTTACGTTAAATAATATAATAAATGTTTTAACATTACAATCAATAAGTGTCTGTGCAGTGTCATTACCCGTTATACCAAGTGAAACATTGCCTGTGGGGGGGAGTCAAAATTACTTCCTCAGTCACCCTTTCATTATCTGAGACCTCATTCTATCTATTGCTAATCTATCTTTTGCTATTGCTATTTCTATAAAAATCGAAATTCAAGTACAAACAATTAAAATAATAAGAAAAACATCTCATAACAACTTTTTTTATTGCACTTCAATCAACAACTGTGTTTGTGCACATAAAGCAACATTAGATCCATGATTCGACAAGGAACAATTTTTATTTTTTAAGAGAAACATTATAATTTTTATAGTTTTCTTTTTGCAGGATTTACATATTGTCCTGTAATCATGGACATGCCTAACATTTTTGGTTTTCATAGGCCTCTATAATTAGAGGAAGATCTATAACATGGATATGCAAGTAACGGACCTCCATCTATTGCACAACTTAAGTCCCATGAGGTATAGCAAGACTATGACAGCTACAATCATGACACCCAGAGGCAGAGGCATTATGGGATTTGTAGTTTTGTAACAGCTGGAGGTCCGCTATTTACATATCCCTGATCTAGAACATTTCCATTCTTCATATACTTTGTACATATCTATACCAAATTTAAAGAACGTAAAAATTTAGTTAAAAGAAAGCTGACAAACAAGAGCAAAGGTATTCCACAAAGAACAACTTGGATTGAGATTGCAAGTAAACAGTTTTAAACGAATCACAATACAAGCTATTACGTAGCAAACATTCCAGATCTGCTTTGCCATTGTCGTCTCGCAAAACTAGTAGGAATGCGTTGTGCAGTACCATGTGGTCAAGAGGAGTGGGGGTTGCCGGTGACACTTGGAGCCGTTAGGATGAACCTGTTACCAAACAATTTGAAAATCTATACCGGTGGTTCCCCACCACCCATGACCAAATGATGTACTGTAAATAACAGAAGTCATTGTGTAACGAATGCTATAGTTTTAAAAACTACAAATATGCATAATCAGTTTCATATGTCAGTTCTTTGGATAACAAGCATTCTACTGGTACGGCTCATGCTCATAATCCAAGGATACACATTATTATTTTTAATAACATTTAAATATAAACAAACAAAACATAAAAAAGTGCCATCACAACTGTATATATTTTCTGTCACAGGCTGATTCAATACGATTCAGCCCTGACATCTAGCGCAGTTCAATATGCGTCCTCATGCCAACCATGACTATGTGCCAATGGCCCGCATATTGTACAGCAAAAGCGCCCACAGTACTGTGCCGATATTGTGCGTCGGCTCCACAGTGTACAAAAAAAATAAACAAACATAAAGATGCTCAACAAACACAAACAACAATACTTTAAACCACTGCGAGGAAAAGGAAACATGTCTATAAAAGATCTATAACAGATTGCAAGCGAGACATCATTGATGAAGTGTAATCCTTAATTGTCTGTAGGTCCGCACAGCACTGCATTAATGCAGATGACATATCACCAACTTTAGATGAGTTGAATACTTGTCCTGTAAAAGGTGAAAAAATGTGTTTATTATCTTCTGGAGAAAGGTGTAAAACAAGTATTGGTAATGCCGGGTTAAACAACCTAGGGTTGACATCTACCTGAACAACACGAAAGAATTCAAAGATCACTTGGGCTTTTTACAGTCTACCTTGTTGCTAATGTACAGTATGCTTTGTATGTCAGATCTAGGATTTATATCATGTGTGGATAAGAGAAAATATTTTCTTCTCCCCACCTAGGATTGTTTTTAACAATAGCAGGGCTTGATCAAGCAGCTAAAACAGCATAATATAATAAAAGTCTATAAGAATCTATGGCAAGTGCAACATACACGCGGAAAAGCTGCAGATATAGCGCACTGCCCTTTTTCTTTCTTCTAGGATCCCCAAAAGACCTTAATTTAAAATCTCTACAGTCAAATACTTGATTAGAACTCCTGCTCGTGTGTCATCATATATTCAAGACATCAAGTAGAATTGATGTGCATAATATATGCAATGTACATAATTATAATTTTATATAAAATAAATAGTATAAATCATGGATAAGCAATTAGCGGACCTCCAGCTGTTGCCGAACTACAAGTCCCATGAGGCATAGCAAGACTCTGACAGCCACAAGCATGACACCCAGAGACAGAGGAATGATGGGACTTGTAGTTTTACAACAGCTGGAGTTCCGCTAATTGCATATCCCTGGTATAAATAAACGTGCACAAGAGCCTCAATCAGCAGAAGTGGAGAAGGAGGGATAGTGGCTTGCATATTACGCCACCGTCATGTCTTCTGTATTTGCGGAAAGGGTACCTGTCAATGACTATCTGCTCCCCTCTCCTTTGGGACTGGGTTACCTGCCAATGCCTACCTCCCAAAGGTGACAAATGTGAAACCGGGGGGGGGGTGGCAGTTCAGCGAATATTCCTCAACTGGGTGCAATAATGTTTGAGGCTCGACACTCTATAGGTTTCACATACGTTTATCAAATAAAGAACTTGGTGAATAATAACTTACGTGAACTTGACGAGCTCAAAAGATCTTCATGATTCTTTGTGGACATTGTATCATCACCATCACTAGGTACATCTTGTATGTCCTGATCGTTGTGAACGAATATTATCTCATCTGACAAAATAACAACATAAACTCTATTAATGATAATATTTTTATTTTTACATTTACTTAGCACCTGTAATATAAATGAATTATTGAGTTTTGTCAAAAATTTAAAGAATAACTAGGAAATAGCTTCCCTGCTACTATTCATTCTTTACTGTTCTAAATAAAAGAACAATTCTAGCATGAGCTTTTTGTGCTTCTCTTCTAGGTGACAGGAGTTCAATTCATTATGAACTCCAGTGACCAGTAATCAACAGAGAGCGGTCTGTAATATGTTCTCCACTGACGTCACTACCATCATTCAGAATAGCGTTTCATTCAGACTTCAAAGTCTTTATTCGTCAGCTGCCTTGATTTATGTCAGTCTCAGTGAGACGCTGAAACACTGCCACGGGTGCTCTAATGAGCGCGTAAAAGTGGAGGAGTGAGAATTGAGCCATCAGCGGTGTTCTGTGGCTCAGTTCCCAGTTTATAGACAACAGGGGACAGATGAAGCATCAGCCTGATGCTGCATCCACCAAGGTAGTCGCTAAAAAAGAAGTATTTAAAAAAAAATTAATAAAATTAAAAAAAGAAAAATAAATAAATAATATAAAAATCCTAAAAAATAAATAAATAAAAAAAAGATAAAAAGCAATTTAAACGAACATAGGTATTAAAAAACATAGACATACCTTCTTTGGGTAGATCATGACTTGATGATTCATCTAAGGTCATATGACCACTGTCTTCCTCTTGAAAGTTATCTATTTCTTCAGAAATACATAGCCCCTGGCTTGATTGACAAAATACCACATCTTCCTCCATTGTCAGTCTTTTCTTTTTACTATGATCTGTCCATATTAGAAATGAAAATAGACAAGGTAACTTGAGTTAAATTGTTTATTAAAAAAACATTCCATAGCACTTTTATTTGGAACCGTTATTAACAAATGCATTACCTTGTGCAGTTGTCGGTTGATCATGATCTGGACCTTCTCTATGCACTCTTCTGCTTTTTCTTTTCTTTAATAACTTTAATTTCCTTCCTGTCAAACATAATGTAATACATTTTTTTTAGATGCATGCAATACCGAAATATACATATTTTCACATAACATACATAATTAACATTTGCAAAATGCCAACGACCTTTGCATAATGATGTTTATTATAAAATAATGGTTCCTTACTTTTCTGAATGGTAACGTGAATTTGATTGAACTGCTCATGTTCTCGTAGCTTCAAGTCTGACCATCGCTTTCTTATTTGATCCTTTGAACGGTTCACTTCATGTTTCTTTTGTAGGAGTTCAATCACTTTTTGTAGAATAAGATCTTTCCTTGTGTTAGGCCTCTCATAGTTTTTCTTCTTCCCATCGTAGTCATGCTTTTCCAGCATAAACACCATGTCCACCATCTCTGCTCTGGACATGGGACTTGCTTTCTTTACTGCTGGACTCTGCTCTTCTCTGTCCTTCTGCATGGAACCCCCATCATGGCGTTTGTCCGTATTTTTCGAATATTTTTTTGGACTTTTCTCTATAGCAATGTCCGCCATGCTGCCTCGTGTTCCGTTCATTGCCTGATGTCGCATTTGGCGCATCACAATGACGTGTACAATGCTCCGCGAATCAGTAGACAGGGGTGGAGCTAGGAGCACACGGACAGTCGCTTGCTTCAATGATCTTTCAGACCCTACGATCTTTCTGAACCAGCGATCTTCCAGACCCTGCGATCTTTCTGAACCAGCGATCTTCCAGGCACAGCGACGTTTCAGGCACAAATATCTTTTCGGCCCAGCGATCTTTCTGGCCTAGACCTTTTAGAAAGAAGGTAAGTTCCGTTCTGTTCACTTTTAAATTGTGTGTGTTATAACTAATTTGTTTCCAGTGTAGTGTAATGACAGATGACTGCATATCATTATATATATATATATATATATATATATATATATATATATATATATATATATATATATATATATTTATTTTCTAAACGGATTTCAGTGATAATACCTAATACACACACCAAGGACATATGTCTAAAAATGTATTGCAGGTATGGGAAAGAAACACATGCTTTTATTCCAAGTTAATTACATTAACAATTGCAGCAATGAAGAACTGTATATTTCATATTTGAATAGATATATCTGAACAAAATGGGAAAAAAATGAGGGTAAAAGTGTAATAACACAGGAAATTTCAGTCCCTCTGAATCATGCACACTTGGTAGATATATATGTCCAAGCATGTTATTTTGAAAATGCTGAACATTTCTTTGCTTTTCCTAGGTATGGCGGATAAATTCACCAGACCTGATTTTCTGATACAATTTATTGATCTGTACAGAGAACTTCCTTGCCTTTGGAAAGTTAAATCAAAGGGATACTACGACCGTAACAAAAGGCATGAGGCACTGGAGAAACTGATTGAATTATGCAAAGCTGTTTGCCCAAATCCAACAATTGAATATGTTACGAAGAAAATAGCGAATTTGAGGACTGTATTCAAAAAAGAACTGAATAAAATAAGAGCATCCCAAAAATCTGGTGCAGGTACAGATGAGGTCTATGTACCACGGTTATGGTACTATGAAAGTTTAATGTTTCTTAAAGAAGAGATTGATGCAAGGGCTTCAATTAGTACTCTACAATCAACCTCTGCAACTTCACCAGTACCTGATTGTCTCTCCCTGGAACAAGATATTGAAAACTCTGGTGAAGAATTATTGACACAGGTAACTAAAATTATGGTTCATGATGAATTTTATTATTTAATGTAGGTGTACATATTACTAAATTGATCAGTTTTATATAACACCTAGGAAAACCCAGAGCCAATTACTACTACCAACGTTTCACCGTGTCCAACACCTGAGGCAAGAGGAAGGAAAAGAAAAAGTTCAGATACTACATCTGCATTTCTAGCGCAGGCAGCTGCTGCATTACAAAGGAAACCGGATGACTCTGATGGCTTTGCTATTGTTGTAGCCAACAAACTTAAGATGATGTCTACTGATCAAAAACAATTGGCCGAGATGTTACTCCTAGAGGTTCTTCACAAAGGTGTAAATGGTAGATTAACCCAGAAGACCCATTTGGAGGAAGAACAAGCTTTTCGACCACCAACACCTTCTGTTCCTCCCATGGTGTCCCAACATTTGCAGCAGCAAGGCACACATTGGCAATATGCTCCTGGGGAAAGGCCACCTTCACAGTGGTCACATGACTACAACTACACACAGCTGTAAATTAATGTCCATTATTATTATTATTGTTGAGCTATTGTTTTGTTTTTGCTCATTACTTGTAATAATCTATACAGTTTAATAAAGTTATCAGTTTTGAATTGTTACTGTGGTGATCATATTTTTTTAAAATATTGATGATATGTGTATATCGTATAAATTACAAAAAGCATTACGTTATAAAATCATATGTTAATATATTATGAAACAGGATTAATATATTATATTATAAGTGCCCATCAGTGCTGCATATACATTAGTTGCCATCTGTGCTACCTAATCTATATACCATCAATCTATTGCCACCAGTCATCCTCTGTCATTTAAATGATTGTGATCATGGCCTCTCTGCCCACAAACAATGCATACACCCCTTTAGCTTCCTATTGAATATGACAAATAGCAGTATGTTTGTTTACTTTGGTTTGTTTTGTTTCCGGTTCGTTCGTTGGTTTCCGATCATGCGCACTACTATTCCCGATATTATTATTTTCGTACGATAACCATACCATTGATACAATTATCGTTCGTTGTGTTCACAAACGGAAAAAATTTTCAATCTTGTTCCTTCTACAAATTTCGTACGACTGGCCTTAATCGGACGCGACAGACCTGTACTAATGATTAGATTATCGAACGATATATCCAAAAGCGGGATTTTTCGTACGATATTCTTATCGTGTGTACGGTGTATTAGACTTGTAGTTCTCCACATAGTTTTAATACAATTGGGAATAATGTAGATACCTCGTGATCTGCAGTAATTTTTATATCAAGGACCCAAATTCCAGTGTATTGTATTCTAAGAACAGAGATTAAGGGGGTAAAAAGTTTCACTCTAGCAGAAATTCACTCAATCTACTCTCATAACCTTAGAGGTTACTCCTGAATAAGATGAGCAGTGGTGAGGGAAGGGTCATATGATTCATTGGATCTATTTTTTAACTTTCTAAACAAGTTGTTAAACTGTGGGAGTTAGTTTTATTTTTTATCCTTTCCATTTTAAAGTGTTTATTAATGTATTTTTTATTACAATCTAAGGCCCCTATCTTGCATGCATACATACATGCACACACATACTAAGGCTAGTTTAGATAGGAACCAATTAAACTACCTGCATGACTTTGGAGTGTGAGAGGAGTATGCAGAAGAAACCCACAAAAAAACAGGGAGAACATGCAAACTCCATGCAGATAGCATCATGGATGGGATTCAAACCGAGTACCCCAGTGCCATACGGCAAAAACGCTAAGCACTAAACTAATGTGTTTTTTAGAAGTTTAAGTGATGCCCTTTATTGACAATTAGAGATGGGCCGAACACCCTCCCCCCCCCCCATTCAGTTTGCACCAGATTTTTCGAACATCACAAAAGTTCAGAGCCGAACAATGAACCCCACTAAAGTCTATGAGACCCGAAAAATCAAAAGTGCCCATTTTGAAGGCTTATATGCAAGTTATTGGGCATACAAAGGGTATGGGGGTCCGGGTACTGCCCTAGGGGACATGTATCAATGCAAAAAAAGTTTTTAAAAAGACCATTTTTTAAATGAGCAGTGATTTAATGATGCTTAAAGGGAAACAATAAAAATGCAAAAATCCATTTAACAGAGAAGTATCTTTTTTATTTCCTATTCATACTTACCTATGTGGATGCAGCATCAGACCGTCACTGCAACTGTCCCCCCGACATCTCTGCACTGAGAACCGAGCCATCGAACATCGCTGATGGCTTGGTTTTCACAGATGCCCGAGAGGAGAGCTGCAGACTGTCTGACAGCAGCTCTCCTCTCTGCTTCTCCACGCTCACTGGAGCGCTGAGATGTGGAGGGATGGGGAACAGCCGTCTCAGTGGCTCGCAGAGACGCTGAGACTGTCATCAATCAAGGCAGCTGGCAGATCCAAACTTGGGAAGTCAGGATGATGCGCTGCCTCGACTGATGGCAGTGACGTCAGCGGAGAGCGGACTTCAGACCGCTCTCCGCTGGAAACGGGTCACAGGAGTGCAAAACAAATTGCACTCCTGTGACCCAGAGTAGAAGCCCAGCCTAAAAAGTTCAGGCTGGACTTCTCCTTTAAATATAGTGCCAGGGGGGTCCCTTTAGTCTGCCTGTAAAGTGGGACATCTGTAACATGTACTGTATAGAATCTGCTGCAGCAAAAATTTGATTTATCGAAAAAAAAAATTACATTACATTCTTTATTTTGTAAACAACAGCCTGAGGAGCCATACTGTAAAATTAGAGATTTTTTTGGATAAATTCTGGTGTCTGTTTCACAGACTTTCGATAGCTGTAACATTTGCAGAAAAATTGGACTTTGGGTGTTGGTGGTGCCTTCACACCGTAAGCCTATAGAGGTACTGTTGATGAAAGCAAGAATTGGTGTAAAACATTTAAATTATATGCACCTGTCAAACAGGAGTGGAAAAATTGGTCCTTGGGTGTTAATTGCGCCCATGAAACCTATACCAAATAATTTCTTCCAGATAAAATCAACACCCACAAAGCTAGACAGCCTAGACAATCTTGCAGATATTCCATATCCTAAAAACACTTAATTGGCAACATCGGCATCAGGAGCTTGATAGCTGCTGCTAATCCAGGAATGATTCATTTTGATAAATGTCAGTCAGTCAATGGAGTCTGTGGACAGATGAGCTCTTTTATCTGTCACAAAACCTCTGGCAGCACTAAATGCCCATTCAGAAAGCACAGTGGATGCAGGGCAGCCCAGCAGCTTAACTGAATACTGGGCAAGTTCTGGCCAGTGGTCTATTCTCATAACCCAGTAACCCAGTGGATCTTTGACTGGAAAGCTCTCCATGTCTGTATTCACCCCTAGATAATCCCATCGGCAGATGCTGCCGATGGGATGTTGAAGCTTACAGCCCTGGGCGCTGAGGGCTAAATTTTTTTTTAAATGCATCACTGAGACAGCCCCCTTCTCCACCGCTCCTCCTTTGACCAACAGAAGCCTCAAAACTAGCTTTTCCATGAGACTGTAACCTACCAGAGTCTGGAAAGGCGTTACATAAACTCCTCTTTAAGGTGTCCTCAAGATATTTCATCCTCTGCTCCCTCTGTGGAGGCAAGATGAGTTTCCCCTTGTAACAGTGGTCAAGGAGGGTTGCCAACCAAAACTTCAATATATTGCAGTGAAACTGCACTAACGCACTACAATATCCTGCAGTAAAACTGCACTGATCACTATGGTATACTGCAGTAAAACTGCACTGACGGACTTCAATCTACTGCAGTAAAACTGCATTAACCAGTTACAAACCGGCCCATAGCCGAATGACAGCTAAAGGGCGGTTGGATAACTCTGGGAGGGCGTACTATGACGTCCTCCCAGAAAACCACTCCCGCTTGCCCCCCGAGGTGCGCACACAGAAACATCTGTATTTGCCAGGTTTGCGGGACCCGGCGCAACACGGATCACGGTAAAGGGCCAATGACAGCGGCCCTTTACCACGTGATTGCTCCGTCCAATGACGGAGCGATCACAAATGTAGACATTGCTGGGTCATCAGGAGTTCATCACTCTCCTCACACCGATGCGGCGTGAGAGGAGAGGAAATCTATACGGTGCCAATCTGTGAGTTTTTTTATAAATATCAGTGCCCAGCAGTGCCCAACAGTGCCACAACAGTGTCATCTGTGCCATCTGTGCAACATCTGTGCTACATCTGTACCACCTGTACCACCTCTGTGCCACCAGAGCCACACCAGTGCCGCCAGAGCCACACCAGTGCTACTACAGTGCACACCAGTGCCACCTGGGCCCATCAGTGCCACCTGTGCTGATCAGTGCCACTTGTGCCCATCAGTGCTCATCTGTGCCACTGCACTGCCACATTAGTGCCGCCTGTGCACACCAGTGCCACCTGTGCCCACCTGTGCCACCTCTGTGCCACCAGAGCCACACCAGTGCAACCAGAGCCACACCAGTGCCACTACAGTGCACACCAGTGCCACCTCTGCCCATCAGTGCCACCTGTGCCCATCAGTACCACCTGTGCCCATCAGTTCTCATCTGCACCACTGCAGTGCCACATCAGCCTTACCAGCCACCAGTATTGCAAAAAAATATTTTACGACCGAGGAGGCCTACCAGCGTCTAAGCATGACCGATGATAGCAGCGGGGAGCTCTCAGAGTCTCAGTCCGATTCGAATTCAGCCTATGAACCCGTGACAAGCAGTGGGTCTGATACAGAATCAGGAGAGGAACGTGTGCCCATGAAAAGAAGGCGTTCTGGCGTGGAGCAGCAGCCTACTACCAGCAGCGCAGGGCCATCCACCTCGAGCGCAGTGCCATCCACCTCAAGAGCAGTGCCGTCCACCTCAAGAGCAGTTCCGTCCACCTCAAGCGCAGTGCCACTGCAACAAAGGCCAGGCACCAGTAGGGTGTCATCTCAGCCCCAAAGGGATAGGGGCCATGCCAGCCTTCCCTATGCCCTTCAAAACCCCCCGTGGCTTCCCCCTAATTCCGGAGCAGGAAATATCCCCCCTTTTACCGTCCAGCCAGGTGTCCAGGTGAACACCGATGATTTTGTCATGCTTGATTTTTTTCATTTGATTTTCACAGAAGACTTACTATCGTCCATTGTGGCCCAGTGCAACCTCTATGCACAGCAGTACATAGTAAGCAACCCTGGCTCTAGTTATGCCTGTCCCTTTCAGTGGAGAGAGCTTACCACAGAGGAATTCAAAATTTTCTAACTTTTAATATGGGACTCCCAAAAAAACGAAATATACTCATATTGGTCAACCAACCCCATCCACCACATGCCACTCTTCTCATCGATTATGCCAAGATCAAGATACCTTATGATTTTGCGCTTCCTCCACTACGATGACAACACCCAGTGCCCTCCCCGAAATGACCCAGCTTTTGACAAATTAAAATTCGGCCACTTCTAAATTATTTCTCTGAAAAATTTCCCCAGTTATATACCCCTGAACAGAATGCCTTTGTTGATGAGTCCCTTGTAAAATTCTCAGGCAGGCTTGGCATCAAACAGTTTATCCCCAGCAAAAGGGCTCGATATGGGGTTAAAATGTACAAACTTTGTGAACGAGCCACGGGGTACATTTATGCCTTTCGTATGTACGACGGGAAGGACTCCCAACTGCATCCCCCTGAATGTCCAGAGTATATTGGAGCCAGCGGCAAAGTTGTCTGGGAGCTTGTCTATCCACTCCTTGGAAAGGGGTACCACCTTTATGTTTGCCCCTCTTCCGCAATCTTCACCAGAGGGAAGCCCCAGCATGTGGTACTGTAAGAGCCAATAGAAAGGGTTTCCCACAAAAACTGGATAATGAAAGGATACGACGAGGGGAGACGGCGTCTTTGCGGAACCAGGAGCTATTGGCTGTCGAGTGGAGGGACAAACGAAATGTCCACATGCTCACGAAAATTCATAATGACACCTACGTGGAAGTCTGCAGAAGAAACGGCCCAGTCCAGAAACCAGCTTGTATATATGACTATAATTTGTTTATGGGGGGAGTGGACTTCAGTGATCAGATGATTGAACCCTGCCTTCCCACAAGAAAATCCCGTCATTGGTATAAAAAAGTGTCCATTTATTTTTTCAGTTTGGCCATGTATAACACTTATGTTATTTACCAAAAATCTACTGAGACCCCCATATCCTATCTGCACTACCAGGAACAAGTAATCTCCACCCTTTTGTACCCTGAAAGCCCACCAGAAAATATTCGCTCTGATTCAGTGAGCAGACTCCACGAACACCACTTTACTGACAAAATCCCCCCCCCCCGTGAAACAGGCCACAGACGTCAGAACAAATGCCAGGTGTGCTCCAGAGGAGGAGTTAGAAGAGACTCCACGTATTATTGTCCCCAATGTCCTTCCCAACCAGGCCTCTGTATAGGTGAATGTTTCCGCCGTTACTATACTTCTCTTCATTATTAGGGAAGTATGGTAAACGTAATTCTCATTTCCTGTCATTTTCCTTCACACCCCTTATGCCACTGCACTGAACTGTACATACCTCTGCCTTGTCTGGAACCGACCCTGGCCTGTTATATGACCAAGCTTCTGCCTAACGCCAAACTGTACCTACCTCTGCCTTCTCCAGAACTGACCCTGGCCTGTTATACGACCAAGCTTCTGCCTAACGATAAACATACCTCTGCCTTCTCCGGAACTGACCCTGGCCTGTTATACGACCAAGCTTCTGCCTAAAGCTAAATTGTACCTAACTCTGTCTGCTCTGGAACTGACCCTGGACTGTTTGACCACGTTTTTTGCCTTTTTATTGGACTGATCATTTACCCTGCTATGCTAGTGGGAACACAGGGGTCTCACATATGTGAGGGGCTCCAGAAATGTTTTTCTGGATGAAGAAAACTCTTTTTTTAGTCTTCTCATTCCCAGATGTAGGGTCTGGAGACTCGGAGGCTTCAAAGAGATTTGGGTGGGAGAAGCCTCTACCCCTGTCCACATTCTTTCCTTGCCTGCTACTTGGACCATGTTCCTGCTTACTACCAGGACCAATATTTTGGCATTACTGGCAATGTCTCTACTTGCACTGACCCTGGACTGTATATGGACAGTATTCCTGCCTGTACTGACTATGGCCAATATTCCTGCCTGCTGCCTGGACAATTCCATTCACTGTCGCTGACCACGTCCCTGCCTGCTGCCTGGATCAGGGCTCTCCTCCTGTGGACAACTGCACGACTAAAACCACAGGTAATCTTTTGTTTACCCTTTGCTCAGCAGAATGTATTTTAGGGTGTAATCCTTGGTATGTTCATGCTATGTGTTATAAATATGAAGGGCCTTCAAAAATGTGATAGATTGTAAGGAAATTAGATGTGTAATTTATGCTCATAGAACGCCTGAATGTGCTACTTCAATGTTGGGCCTCTGTATGTGGCCAGGCTGTGTAAAAGTCTCATAGGTGTGGTATTGCAATACTCAGGAGGAGTAGCAGAATATATTTTGGGGTGTCATTTTTGCTATGTACATGCTATGTGTTGGAAATATCTTAGAAATGGACAACTTTGTGTAAAAAAATGGGTTTTCATTTTTTTCCACATTTTCCAAAAACTTCTGGAAAAAAATGAACTGTTTAAAATACTCATTATGCTTCATAGATTATACATTGGGGTGTTTGCTTTCCAAAATGGGGTCACTTTGTGGGCGTTTCCATTGTCCTGGTGCTTCAGGGCCTTCAAAAGTGTAATAGGTGGTTGAGAGATTAGATGTGTAATTTATGCTCCTAGAACGCCTGAAAGTGCTACTTCAATGTTGGGCCTCTGTATGTGGCCAGGCTGTGTAAAAGTCTCACACATGTGGTATCGCCATACTCAAGAGGAGTAGTAGAATATATTTTGGGGTGTCAGTGGTGGAATGTACATGCCATGTGAGAGAAATAACCTGTTATAATGACAATTTGGTATGAAAAAAAAAAAAAAAATAAAAAAAATCTCCTTTTTGCAAAGAATTGTGGTAAAAAATAACAACTTCAAAAAACTCACCATGCCTCTTACTACATACCTTGGAATGTCTACTTTCCAAAAAGGGGTCATTTGTACTTTCCTGGCTTGTTAGGGTCTCAAGAAATGAGATAGGCCTCAGTACATCAGGTGTGATCAGATGTGATCAATTTTCAGTGATTGGCACCATAGCTTGTAGACTCTATAACTTTCACACAGACTAAAAAATATCCATTAATTTAGGTTATTTTTACCAACGATATGTAGCAGTATAAATTTTGCCCCAAATTTATGAAGAAAAATTACTTATTTGCAAAATGTTATAATAGAAATGAAGAAAAATTCATTTTTTTACAAAATGTTCGGTCTTATTTCATTTATAGCACAGAAAATAAAAAACCCAGAGGTGATCAAATACCACCAAAAGAAAGCTCTATTTGTGTGAAAAAAAGGACAAAAATTTCATATGGATACAGTGTTGCATGACTGAGTAATTGTCATTCAAAATGTGAGAGCACCGAAAGCTGAAAATTGGTCTGGTTAGGAAGGGGGTTTAAGTGCCCAGTGGTCAAGTGGTTAAAGCACTACAATATACTGCAGTAAAACTGCACTGACACACTTCAATATACTGCATTAAAACTGCACAGACACACTGTACTGACACACTTCAATATACTGTGGAAAAACTGCATAAACGCACTACACTGACACACTTCAATATACTGCAGTAAAACTGCACAGACGCACTACACTCACACTAAAGTAAAACTGCACGGACGCACTACACTGACACTGCACTATCACTATAGAATCACAATAGCACACTATAGTACTGTACACTAACTTGCCACTAGCACTGAACTGAGCCCTGTTCTATCTATCTCCACTCCAATATCACACTGCAAATGGCTCCTCTGGGAAGGAACCTTTTATAGTGTGGGGTGAGTCTATGAGCAATGAGCCCTGATTGGTAAAAGTCTTCATTGCTTCAGCTAATCAGGGCTTAGAATGCACTGTGCCGAACAAACAGCCGAAAAGGGGAAGAGGTCCTTGTACTCATCTACTTGGTTGACAAGTTACTTTGCTAGGAGGGTCCCCTTATTTTGAGGGCATATGACCTGGTATGGTTTAGAAGGGGTGGCTCACACTCACCTTCCCCCCTTTCCTGCATGCTTGGCTAAGGGTCTGGTAAAGATAGGGGGAGTGCTAAGCTTTTTTATTTATTTGTTTTTTTTTTTGATGGGTTCCTCTTAAAATCCACACCAGAGCTGAAGAATATAGAACGAAGGTCTGGAATAGATTTCAGCAGCAGTAGTGAATAGCAACACGTGCTTTTTATTCTTGAAATTTGTAGTTCTAAAGGAGGTACCTATCAGCAAGGATCTATGCATCATGGAAATCATTGCTTGCTGCAGAGGCTTTGAAAGTAGATCTATATTTTCTTTTTAAAAACTTGAATAGAAACACCCCTGCTATATTAGGAGAGCTTCAACTCCCATACTTGCAGGAACAAAAATGGTAATGCTGAGGTCTCACTGATGAAGGATGCCAAAGACATACAAAGCCAGCAGACAACTTACCCACCAAACTTCACCTGTATTTGAAAAACACTATTCATGGGAAACCAAGCTTTTAACCAAACTAATGTAGCGCTGACAACTTTTGTTTTTAGTCATATGTGTGTTAGAAAAGAACATAAGTTGATATAGTGCCATCTTGTGGACAATTGGGAAGGTACAAGACTTTTAAGAGAAGTGACATGGAAGTGATTGATTGTTTACTTCTGAACATTAACTATGACCTACCCACAATGCTCCTGGACAAGAGGAGAACTGAACTGCATTGTGGGAGGATATAAAAGGTCTGGGAAAGGCCATCTTAGCTCTCTTGTTCCTGGGATGCGTGGCCTGCCAGCAGGACTCTGTGGGTGTGTGTGTCCCACAGGGTTGCGGCCTACCTTGTGAAGGAGCGGAGCAGCAGCAGCGAGCCTGCCATCGTATCACAGTGTGCTGAAGCAGCAGAAGTGATTGTTCCGGAGACCCATGGGGGAGGTAACTGAGGACTCCTGGTCGTTAGTAAACAGAACAGTGTGACGGTGTGGTGGTGGCTCCATACGAACTGAGAACTGCTGAAACAGAGACATCCATCTGCCCGGATCCCATGTGGTGAGAGGGTTAACACACAGAATTTTGTTTAATACTACACACACTTAGGACGGTTACAGAGTATTGGTGGGACTGATAGTCCCACGGAACAAGTTAAGTTGGAGAACATTACATTTGCATAGATTTCAGTATTCAAGAACTGATACTAGATGTTTGTCTTCTTCGTATAAGAACACTTAATCAATTTTCTGGATTATAACTGTCTTAGTGTATTACCTTACACTACGCAACACCCAAGAAGAAGCCTCTGTGGATTATAATTACAAAGTTGTAGCTAGAGAAGATTGAAGACATCAAGACTATCTCTTTTATTGCAGGGCCCTGCATTTAGTTACAAAGGGTAGTGACTTTACGGTTTAGAGCAGGGGGAGCTCCCTGGTGCAGATATATACAGTATATATATATAGGTATATTTGTGTTTGTTACCAAGATTGTCATAACTGTTTATTATACTGTTGCACTTCTTTGGTGTGATAGCGTAGTCACTGTAATAATTCTTTATATAAATATATCATTCATCCAAACAAAGAAGTTATTTTGGTTATTACAGAAGTTTGTGTGCAGTGTTGTTATTTCCCCTGCAGGTGGAGCTACAAGCACCCAGGTAGAGGTAAATATAAATATAAGTGTATATTGTGGGTTAAAGTCGGTACTATCATTACAACACTGCACTACAGCTGTGTCAAGGGGATTGAATAACTTAAGAGGGGTGAAGAGAACAGAGGACAGGCCCAATAATAAATCAGCAGCTCCACCGTGAGTTATTGCTACATGTGGGGGCTCGTCCGGGATAACTGTCACTCTGAAGTCAAGCACCCCCTTAAGAACCATAGAATGGATCCCCCCACTGTGGCACAGTGGTGTGAGGCGGAAGGCACCTGCTCAGAAGCGAGTGTGGCCATGGAACTCTGGGGAGATATCTGGGAGAAAGAACACATTAACCGAGTGGTAAAAACACTATCCCCAGAACAAAGAGCCAAGGTGGTCGCAGTAAGACCCAATCATGAGACATTCCGTACTTATGCATTATTGGAGTGGAGGAAAGGAGTTCCGGAAAATTTCAAGGGTGCAAGTGTTGAACTCGCTGACAAGACCAAATTTTATCTGACCCACCCAAAGGAAGAAGGGGAGAATCTTGTCACCTTCCCCCAGAAGAGTTCAGCCTAGATCAAGGTTCCATCACAGTCAGCAACGGCTGCAATTGAGCCAGAACTCTTCACAGCCCTGGGAAATTTGGTGTCCCAATATCAAAAAGGGAACCCAACATATTCAGGGACTGGGTACCGAAAACTGGGCATTTTCTCGGGCCTGAACTGGGCCTTTTCAACGGCCTGTACCCAAAGGAGAAGACACCTTTGAAAAGTGGTTGGAACAGGCCACGCAAGTGTTGGATGAGTGGGACCTCCCTGAAATGCAAAAAAACAGCGGATTAATGAAAGTCTGGAAGGGCCTGCTTCTGAGGCTATTCAATATCTAAAGCTCAGCAAACAAAACTGTGTAGCCCAAGACTACTTAAATATCCTGCAAGATGTGTTCGGACGTACCGAGAAGGTTTCTGATCTAATTTATCAATTAGAACACACCTATCAAGAAACAGGAGAGAAGTTGTGAGAATATATGAGACGGTTAGACAAGGTCATTCATCAGATATTGTTGAAGAAGGGATTAGATCCTAGTAAGGTGGATGAAGTTCGAGCCAAACAAGTTTTAAGAGGTGCCCAGCCTATGGATCCCATCACCCTCCAGTTAAGAACTCGTCAAGATGGAGGCATATTGAAGTACCCAGATCTAATTCGGATTGTACGGGAGGAAGAAGCTATCCTAGAAAGGAAGAAGGAAAAAATTCAAGAACCAAAACACACTGTTGAAGTCAGGACAGTTAGTGTGATGGAAGAGGATCCTCAGATTGCGCTTCTTAAGACTCAGGTGGCCCAGTTAATAGAGATGACGGCTTTGCTGACTGCAAGATCCTCTGATCCGCCCAATGGAAGAACTAAAGAAAATAAAAAAGTATCAGACTTCACATTCAGAAGGGAATCTGGACTTTTTTTCAACTGTGGAGGGGCTGGACATTTTGGGAGAGTGTGCCCAAGCCCAAGGGCAGCAGTACAATGTCAAAAGCCGGCGGAAAACTTCAAAGGGCCCCAGTGAAGGAGTCATCTGGGTGCCCTGTAACAGTCGTCAACTCCAAAGAAACCCAGGTTGACAAAGTTTTGAGATTAAGGGGAGGAATGAAGTTGAGTGAGCGTCCATGGAAACGAGGAGTCAAGATGCGCACTAACAAGCTAAAGAAACCGAACACTCATGGTAAATTTCCCCTCAACCTAGTGGGACCCTCTCCGATCATCCCCATCCAGGTAGAAGGAATATATGGCAAAGCCCTGCTGGATACCGGAGCCCAAGTGACCTTATTATATAAAGATTTCTACATGAAGCATCTCAAGCATCTGCCCCTGCAAAAGTTGGAAGAGTTGGAGATATGGGGTCTAGGTACCCAGAACTTCCCTTATGAGGGGTATATCCCTATCAAACTTACCTTTGACCCGAGTGTGGCTGGAAAGGCGGAGACTTTCGACACCCTGGCGGTTGTGTGTCCTCGGCCCCCTGGGGCTCATAAAAGTTCCCTTATCATCGGAACGAATACTGATCTGGTCGGAAGACTCCTGACACCGCTTGTACAGAAGGAAAGTGCCCCAGACATGAAGGTACATCCCATGCTAACCTAAGTGTACAAGGATATAGTACACAAACAGAAGGCCCCACCATAAGAGGTGGGAAACGTTTGGCGTTTAGACTGAAGTGAAGAACTGCTACAACTGGGTGAAGTAATAAGCATGAGGGCCTCTGTGTCACGTACCTGGTAGGTGGAGCCCGGAATGCAGGGAACGGCCTCTCGTATACCTCCGACTCGGGAACCCCTGGTAGTGATGACAGGGGCTCGGGAGTGCGAAGGGGCACAAGTGCCTGACTGGAAGGCTGGAACAGAGAGCTGAATCAGGTAGACAGCTGGGAGGTGTCCTGTAGTCCGGCAGCAGGATGTAGACAGCAGGGAGGTGTCTTGTAGTCCAGCAGCAGGATGTAGACAGCAGGGAGGTGTCTTGTAGTCCAGCAGCAGGATGCAGACAGCGGGGAGGTGTCCAGCAGCAGGATGTAGACAGCAGGGTGCAGGCAAGCCGGGTCAAACACAGACGGGCAGATCAGGTACAGAAGGTAAATCTGGGAGAATAGTCAAAGTCCAAAAGCTGAGATCAAGGCAGGCAGCAAACAGAGTAGTCAAAGTCCAAAAGCCGGGATCAGGGCAGGCAGCAAACAGAGTAGTCACGAACAGTCCAACTGGTATCAGGTAGCAAATGCAAGTAACAGGGCACAAGGTGTCTTTAGGAACGCTGTAGACCGGACAGCAAGGCAGCAGTGGAACAGTCCTCTTTAAATAGCCCCTTTGGCGCCAAGTGCTGTCACAGGGCGCCGCTATTGGCGCTATTGCGCATGCGCGTACGCACGTTAGCGCCTTTGCCGCTATTGCGCGCGCGCGAGCGCCGGATGGCGCTTCTGTGCACAGGCATTCCTTTGAACTTTAGTTTGCTGGGATATTTGCAAGAGGGCTTTTCCTGACATTGCCCCCCTCCAATGGGCAGCCTCCGGATGCCCAACTGGGCCATTTTACTAGGATGAGCTCTCTTAAAGGCTAGAATTAATCTTTTGGCATGGATGTTAGTCTCTGGTTCCCAAGAGTTATCCTCAGGCCCGTACCCTTTCCATTTGACCAGATATTGAATCTGGTTGCCTCTTTTCCGGCAATTTATGATTGATTCCACTTCAAATTCCTGTTCACCGTCAATGAGTACAGGTTCAGGAGGACCAGTGTTTTGGTGAAGGAAAGGATCCGGGACTGAAGGTTTAAGAAGGGCCACATGAAAGACTGGATGAATATGAAATGACTCCGGTAATTTTAATTCGTAGGCCACATCGTTGATCTTCCTTATCACTGGGAAGGGACCCACAAACTTAGGGCCCAATTTCCTGGAAGGGCAAGCCAACTTCAGATTCAAGGTAGACAGCCAGACATGATCCCCTATTTTCAGATTAAGCTCCCCTCTCCTCTTCTTATCAAAAGTCACCTTGTTCCGTTCCTGGGTCTTTGACATGGTCTCTTGGAGTAGCTTGTTGTTAGTACTGAAAAAACTCAAGGTTTCCTGGACAGCTGGCACCGAACATTCCGGAACATTGTTGGACAAAAATAAAGGATGAAAACCATAATTTGCAAAAAATGGAGACTGATTAATTGCAGAGTGAACAGAGTTATTGTAGGCGAATTCAGCCAGAGGTAATAGAGAAACCCAGTCATCTTGGGAAAAACAGGAATAGCACCGTAAGTATTGCTCCAAAGTCTGGTTAGTTCGTTCAGTCTGACCATTAGTCTGAGGATGGTAAGCAGAAGAGTAGGAGAGGTCAATTTCTAGAGATCCACATAGAGCTTTCCAGAACTTGGATGTAAATTGTACCCCTCGATCAGACACAATGTTTGCTGGTATGCCATGGAGCCTTACGATTTCTTTAATAAAAACTCTTGCAGTCTCTTTCTGGAACAGGAAGAGGTCTTAGCAACCCCCACGTCCTGGTCTTGCTGCCATTGTTTTGGATACAGGTAGTGCATGATTCCACGTAGAGTTTACAATCCTCCCCTAGCTGAGGCCACCAAAATGTGCGTTGGAGCAGTTCGGAGGTCTTGTGTATCCTGAAGTGGCCAGCTAATTTGTGATCATGGCAAGATTTAAGAACAGCAACCCGTGTTTGTTGGGGTACAAAGATTTTATCCTTGTACCATAGTAATTCATCTCTGGACTCTAGGGTGACATCTGCTGGAAGGGGAGTTGCTGAAGATGCCTGTCTAATTTGAGACAGCAAGTCTCCTTGGAGCATCAGAAAATTACCAGGAGCAAGGATGGTGCCTGGAGAAGGAGAAACTTCAGGTTCACTGAACATCCGGGACAGGGCATCAGGTTTGGTATTTTTTGATCCTGGTCTGTAAGTGATGTGGAAAGTGAACCTGGTGAAGAAAAGTGCCCACCTGGCCTGGCGTGGTTTCAACCTTTTGGCAACTTTCAGGTATTCCAAGTTCTTATGATCTATGTATACCAGAATAGGATGAGCCGCTCCCTCCAGGAGGTAGCGCCATTCCTCAAGTGCGGCCTTGATTGCTAGTAGCTCCCTGTCCCCAACATCGTAATTTCTTTCGGGTTCTGTTAACCTGCGGGAGAAGAATGCCACTGGGTGCAATAGGGCCTTGGGGCCCTGTCTCTGCGAGAGTACTGCTCCCACCGCTATCTCGGAGGCATCTACTTCCAATATGTAGGGTAAGGCCGGATCGGGGTGCTTCAGGACAGAGGCCGACACAAATTGATCTTTCAGGGAAGTAAAAGCAGCTTGAGCTTCAGGAGACCATTGGAACCGGGTGCCTTGACGAGTCAGTTTTGTGATGGGAGCGATGATGGAAGAGAATCCCTTGATGAATTTACGGTAAAAATTTGCAAATCCCACAAAGCGCTGTATTCCCTTTTTGTCTGTCGGAGCTGGCCATTCCAAGATGGCAGAGACCTTCTGCGGGTCCATCTTGATGCCATCTATGGAAATAATTAGACCCAGAAACTGAATGCTCTGGCGTTCGAATTCACACTTTTCGGGTTTGGCGTATAGGCCATGTTGGCGGAGCCGGGCTAGAACTTTCTTGACATGCTCTTGGTGGATAGGCAGGGAAGAGGAAAAGATCAGGATATCGTCCAGATATACTATGACGAACAGGTCAAGATAGTCTCTGAAAATGTCATTCACGAAGTGCTGGAAAGTGGCGGGAGCATTGCATAACCCAAAAGGCATCACCAGGTATTCAAAGTGTCCGAAGCGGGTGCGGAAGGCAGTCTTCCATTCGTCCCCGCTTCGGATCCGGACTAAGTTGTATGCTCCCCGAAGATCAAGTTTGGTGAATACGGTTGCACTTCCCAACCTCTGGAATAGTTCGGGTACCAAGGGTAAAGGGTACCGGTTTTTGATTGTAATCTTATTAAGATCCCGGTAGTCTACGCAAGGGCGTAGGGAATGGTCCTTTTTCTCCACAAAGAAGATTCCTGCCCCAGCTGGTGAAGTGGAAGGCCGTATGAACCCCTTTTCCAGATTCTCATCAATGTATTTTTTAAGTGTGGCAAGCTCCAATCTTACATGTTTCATACTCTTTATGACCTGTGAGTAGGTGTTCCCTTTAAAGTCCCGTAAGAGGATCAATTTCCATTTAGCTAGCTTAACTTGGGATTTGAGAGAGCTGAATCAGGTAGACAGCTGGGAGGTGTCCTGTAGTCCGGCAGCAGGATGTAGACAGCAGGGAGGTGTCTTGTAGTCCAGCAGCAGGATGTAGACAGCAGGGAGGTGTCTTGTAGTCCAGCAGCAGGATGCAGACAGCAGGGAGGTGTCTTGTAGTCCAGCAGCAGGATGTAGACAGCAGGGAGGTGTCTTGTAGTCCAGCAGCAGGATGCAGACAGCGGGGAGGTGTCCAGCAGCAGGATGTAGACAGCAGGGTGCAGGCAAGCCGGGTCAAACACAGACGGGCAGATCAGGTACAGAAGGTAAATCCGGGAGAATAGTCAAAGTCCAAAAGCTGAGATCAAGGCAGGCAGCAAACAGAGTAGTCAAAGTCCAAAAGCCGGGATCAGGGCAGGCAGCAAACAGAGTAGTCAGGAACAGTCCAACTGGTATCAGGTAGCAAATGCAAGTAACAGGGCACAAGGGGTCTTCAGGAACGCTGTAGACCGGACAGCAAGGCAGCAGTGGAACAGTCCTCTTTAAATAGCCCCTTTGGTGCCAAGTGCTGTCACAGGGCATGCGCGTATGCACGTTAGCGCCATTGGCGCTATTGCGCGTGCGCGAGCGCCGGATGGCGCTTCTGTGCACAGGCATTCCTTTGAACTTTAGTTTGCTGGGATATTTGCAAGAGGGCTTTTCCTGACACTCTGTCAAGTTGAGTTGGAGACAACCTGGTCCTTTCGTTGTCTTGGAGACAGACATTCGAGAAGAGGATGTGGGTCTGGAAATACTCCCAAAAGTGTTATCAACTAAGGCACTCAAGAGAAGAAGAGGGAGGGTTTCAGTCAGTGTTCGGAACGCGACAGCCTTGCCTGTGAAGATACCAGCAAGAATGTTGCTGTGGCAGGCGAATCAAGCAACCCCGGTCTCACCAAGTGATGTCAAAAGAGGACCCGGAGAGGAGATTCCCATAGATAACTTCTACCCAAAGAACACCTCTCTTACGCCTGTTTGGATGGAGAGGGCCAAAGCTCAGCTTATGAAATGAAAAGAGGTTTTCTCAAAGAGTGAGTTTGATGTGGGGTATGCCAACAGTGCGGAGCACAAGATTCGGCTGGAGGAAGACAAACCTTTTCAAGAAAGGGTCAGGAGGATCCCACTGGGAGATCTTGAGGATCTTCGAGAACAGCTGGCTGAGCTGAAAAGGACTGGGATTATCAGGGAGTCCAGGAGTCCATACGCCTCCCCTATAGTAGTAGTGAGGAAGAAAAATGGGTCACTACGGCTGTGTATCGACTATAGGACCCTGAACCGACGGACCATTCCCGATCAATACACTACCCCTCATATAGAAGATACCTACAGAGCCTGTCAGGGGCGAAGTGGTTCAGTGTATTAGATTTGAAGAGTGGTTATTATCAGATCCCCATGAGTCCTGAGGATAAGGAGAAGACTCCTTTCATTACCCCCGTGGGATTCTATGAATTTAACCAGATGCCACAAGGTTTGTCTGGGGCTCCAGCAACTTTGCAGCAGCTTATGAAGAAGACGGTAGGCGACATGAACTTGATTGAGGTCTTAGTATACTTAGACGATATCATAGTATTTGGCCGAACTCTTGAAGAGCATGAAGACGACTGGAAAATGTTCTGAAGAGATTACATGATGAGGGCTTGAAACTTTAGATGGAGAAATGTCAGTTCTATCAATCTTCAGGGAACTATTTGGGGCACATTGTGTCTGAAGAAGGGATAGCAACTGACCCTGAGAAGTTGGAAGCTGTTACTTCTTGGCCCAAACCCACGAATGTGACTGAGCTCAGGTCATTCCTAGGATTCTGCTCCTACTATCGGAGGTTTGTGGAGGGGTTTGTGAAGATAGCTAACCCACTCACAGAGCTACTGAAGAATCAGGAAGCGGCTGATGTGGATTTGGAGGAACCTGGGAGGCAAAAGAAAGGGCCTCGGAAGAAAAAGGAGTCTATCTTGGATCAGTGGACTCCGCAGTGTGAGGAGACATTCAGACAATTGAAGTGGAGCCTTACCACTGCTCCAGTGTTAGCTTATGTGGATCCTACCAAGCCCTATGAACTGCACGTGGATGCTAGCCGAGATGGGCTAGGTGGAGTAATCTACCAAGATCATGATGGACATTTAAGGCCCATTGCTTATGTGAGCCGGAGCCTGTCTCCCGCTGAGAAGAACTACCCCACTCATAAACTTGAGTTCTTGGCCTTGAAGTGGGTCGTGGTAGACAAGTTGAGAGATTACCTGTATGTTGAAAAGTTCGTAGCCAGAATGGAAAACGACCCCCTCACATACTTGCTTACCACCGTGAAGTTGGATGCCACAGGCCATAGGTGGTTGGCTGCACTTTCAACATTCTCCTTCAGCTTGAAATACAGACCAGGAGTGGGCAATAGAGATGCAGATGCGCTATCCAGAAGACCTCATAATCCCCTGAGCTCCCAAGAGGATTGGACTCAACTTGCCCCCAAAGGGGTAAGAGCCCTTTGTGAAGGAGCAGAAAAGCAGGAGAAAGGTGGAGCCAGAGCTGAGGAGATTGGAGTGACTACAGCAGGGGTACCTAGGTATTACTGTAATGTCTCTCAGATTGCAGCAGAAGGTCTACCTATATTATCGAGAAAAGACCTTAGGAGAGACCAACAGGAAGATCCACTCTGCAGCTTGATATTGGAAGCTCTGGAGAGTCAGCACCCTGATCTACTTTTGAAAAGTGCTCGGAAAGAAGCTCTGTTGTTACATAAAGAGTGGAGTCGGTTGCAGTTGCAACAAGGGGTGGTCTACCGAAGGGGCCTCTCTGAAGATCTGGAGGAGAAGTGGTAACTGTTTCTGCCAGAGAAACACAGAGAGACAGTGTTAATCACTCTGCATGATTGTCATAGACATCTGGGGGCAGAAAGAACTCTTCAACTGATAAGGGATAGATTCTATTGGCTTTACATGAGGAAAGAGGTGGAGAGTTACTGCCATTCCTGCCATACAGTACCTGACCGCGAGATTGTGTTTCCAGTGCGATACCATCGCGCTGGTTCTCGGCGAGAGGGTGCTGTGCATGTCGTGCTGGCTCGCTCATCGGGAAAGGAAAACATTTTTCCTTTCGCGATGAGTGACAGGCAATGCTAACAGCTGTCTGGTATGAATCCTGAGGGGGAACGCCGCGCCAAATTTTAAATAAAAAACCGGCGTGGGTTCCTCCCCCAGGGGCATACCAGGCCCTTAGGTCTGGTATGGATTGTAAGGGAAACCCCCTACGCCGAAAAATCGGCGTGGGGGCCTCCCCCAAAATCCATACCAGCCCCTTATCCGAGCATGCAGCCCGGCCGGCCAGGAAAGGGGGTGGAGACGAGCGAGCGCCCCCCCTCCTGAGCCGTACCAGGCTGCATGCCCTCAACATGGGGGGGTGGGTGCCTTGGGGGAGGGGGGGCGCCCTGCGGCCCCCCCACCCCTAAGCACCTTGTCCCCATGTTGATGAGGACAAGGGCCTCTTCCCGACAACCCTGGCCGTTGGTTGTCGGGGTCTGCAGGCGGGGGGCTTATCGGAAGCCGGGAGCCCCCTTTAATAAGGGGGCCCCCAGATCCCGGCCCCCCACCCTATGTGAATGAGTATGGGGTACATGGTACCCCTACCCCATTCACCTAGGGAAAAAAGTGTCAGAAAAAAAAAAAACAGTACACAGATTTTAAGAGTAATTTATTAGGCAGCTCCGAGGCCTTCTTCCGACTTCGGAGGTCTCCTTCCGACTTCTCCTGGTGTTCGGCCTCTTCTCCCGGGCCCCTCCGCTATCTTCTTCCAGCTCTTTTGCCAGCAGGGGGCCCGGTCTGCTGCCGCTGTCTTGTCGCCGCTGTCTTCTCCCGGGCCCCTCCGCTATCTTCTTCCAGCTCTTTTGCCAGCAGGGGGCCCGGTCTGCTGCCGCTGTCTTGTCGCCGCTGTCTCGCCGCCACTGTCTCGTCGCTTCTTCTCTTCTTCCGATGTTGACACGACGCTCTCTCCGGCTGGAATGCTGTGTGCGAGCTGCGGAGCCATTTATATAGGCGGTGACCCCGCCCCTTGTGACGTCACGTCCCAGCATGCGCAGGGACTCTGGCGTCATAAGGGGGCGTGACCCCAGAGTCCCTGCGCATGCTGGGACCGTGACGTCACAAGGGGGCGGGGTCACCGCCTATATAAATGGCCCCGCAGCTCGAACACAGCATTCCAGCCGTAGAGAGTATCGTGTCAACATCAGAAGAAGAGAAGAAGCAACGAGACAGCGGCGACAAGACAGCGGCAGCAGACCGGGCCCCCTGCTGGCAAAAGAGCTGGAAGAAGATAGCAGAGGGGCCCGGGAGAAGACAGCCGCGACAAGACAGCGGCAGCAGACAGGGCCCCCTGCTGGCAAAAGAGCTGGAAGAAGATAGCGGAGGGGCCCGGGAGAGGAGGCCGAACACCAGGAGAAGTCGGAAGGAGACCCCCGAAGTCGGAAGAAGACCCCGGAGCTGCCTAATAAATTACTCTTAAAATCTGTGTACTGTGTTTTTTTTTTTATTGACACTTTTTTCCCTAGGTGAATGGGTAGGGGTACCATGTACCCCATACTCATTCACATAGGGTGGGGGGCCGGGATCTGGGGGCCCCCTTATTAAAGGGGGGCTCCCGGATTCCGATAAGCCCCCCGCCCGCAGACCCCGACAACCAACGGCCAGGGTTGTCGGGAAGAGGCCCTTGTCCTCATCAACATGGAGACAAGGTTCTTTGGGGTGGGGGGGCCGCAGGGTGCCCCCCTCTTACAAGGCACCCACCCCCCCATGTTGAGGGCATGCGGCCTGGTACGGCTCAGGGGGGGCGCTCGCTCGTCCCCACCCCCTTTCCTGGCCGGCCGGGCTGCGTGCTCGGATAAGGGACTGGTATGGATTATGGGGGGGAACCCCACGCCGATTTTTCGGCGTACGGGGTTCCCCTTACAATCCATACCAGACCTAATTGCCTGGTATGCCCCTGGGGGGAACCCATGCCGTTTTTTAATTTAAAATTTGGCACGGCGTTCCCCCTCAGGATTCATAAAAGACAGCTGTCAGCACTGCCTGTCACTCATCGCGAAAGGAAAAAAAGTTTTCCTTTTCCGATGAGTGAGCCATCTCAGCGCTGGCTCCCGCGACGGGGCTCGCAGGTGTCAAATTTCGCAGAGAAATGCGGCGAGATTGACACAATATCGCGGTCACCTACTGTAGGTGTATTCAGAGAAAGACTTTGCCGCAGTGGCCAGCTCCGATGGGTCATTTATCAAGCCAAGGTTCCATGGATTTAGTTTGCATAGATTTTCTGTGTCTAGAATCTGACTTGAATGGGCAAGGAAATATTCTGGTAGTCACAGACCATTTTACCAGATATGCTCAAGCTTTCTCCACGAAAGATCAGAAGGCAGTCACAGTGGCAAAGACACTAGTGGAGAAGTTCTTCGTCCATTATGGCCTACCACAGAGGATTCACTCAGATCAGGGAAGAGACTTCGAGAGTATGCTCATCAGGAGATTATTGGATCTGTTGGGAATTCAGAAGTCTAGAACTACATCCACAAGGAGACCCTCAGCTGGAGAGGTTTAATAGAACTCTTCTCAATATGTTGGGGACACTGACCTCTGAGCAAAAGCCCAACTGGAGTAAGCACATTGCCGCTTTAGTACATGCATATAACAGCACTAAGAGTGACGTCACAGGATATTCCCCTTATCGGCTGATGTTTGGGCGAGAGGCTAGATTACCAGTGGACTTGGCTTTCGGAACTTCTCTGGACCACACCTCAGAGACCTCTCATCGAGGATATACAAACAGGCTGCGAGAGAGTCTGAAGATTGCTTATGAGAAGGCTCGGACTATGTCAAACAACAGAGGGAATAGAAATAAGAGGAACTTTGACCTCAAAGTAAGGATTCAAGATATACAACCTGGTGACCGAGTTCTATTAAGGAATTTGAGTGTTCCTGGGCAGCACAAGCTGGCAAATCGCTGGAGGTCACAGCCATACATTGTATGTAAACAGCTCCCAGGACTTCCAGTCTTTGAAATTAGACCAGAAGGAAGTGCTGGGCCAATTAAGACTTGGCATCGGAATCATCTTTTACCCCTTACTGATGCGGTCAGGGTAGTCCCCGAGGAGGAGTTATCATCTACATCAGAGGTTGCACAAAGGCCTGTAACTAGGTCTCAGTCTGGGACTTTAACAACTGAAGGTAGTGAGGAGAGAGACATGGACATTAGCTGGTTGTGGTCATCTGATATACCTGAAGCTGAAAAGAGTGTTTCATCCCCAACAACCGAGGAGGGTAGTGAGGCCCTCAGGCCAGACGCTCCAGAATTCATACCATTGTCCAAAAGAGCTGAAACATGTTTATCTCCCTCTGAAGTAGAAGAAAACAGTGTTCATTCAGAAATAGAGGACACACCAAATGAGCAAAGGGGAAAGAGGAGCATTCACCCACCCAAAAGACTGACATATGATACATTGGGCAAGTGTTCTGAAGTAACAAGGGTTACCAGTAAAAGGAATGTTGATGAGCCTAGTCCCTCCTCAGTCAGTCTGAACAATGAGAGCCCTGTTTCACCCCTTGACACATCTGTATCTGATACTAAGGTGACAGTTGTGGGTACACAGAATAGCTTTCCAACACCTGAAAATTGGTGGGAGGCTCCTCTGTCGGTCATGTGCACTCATTTAGAGGCTAAGATGTGTAGCAGAAACAAGGTCTTGCATATCTTTGGGGACCAAAGATTTAAAGAAGGGGGAGTATGTAGCACTGACAACTTTTGTTTTTAGTCATATGTGTGTTAGAAAAGAACATAAGTTGATATAGTGCCATCTTGTGGACAATTGGGAAGGTACAAGACTTTTATGTTTCATCATTAAGAGAAGTGACATGGAAGTGATTGATTGTTTACTTCTGAACATTAACTATGACCTACCCACAATGCTCCTGGACAAGAGGAGAACTGAACTGCATTGTGGGAGGATATAAAAGGTCTGGGAGCGGCCATCTTAGCTCTCTTGTTCCTGGGGATGCGTGGCCTGGGTGTGTGTGTCCCACAGGGTTGCGGCCTACCTTGTGAAGGAGTGGAGCAACAGCAGCGAGCCTGCCATCGTATCACAGTGTGCTGAAGCAGCAGAAGTGATTGTTCCGGAGACCCATGGGGGAGGTAACCGAGGACTCCTGGTCGTTAGTAAACGGAACAGTGTGACGGTGTGGTGGTGGCTCCATACGGACTGAGAACTGCTGAAACGGAGACATCCATCTGCCCGGATCCCGTGTGGTGAGAGGGTTAACACACGGAACTTTAATACTACACACACTTAGGACGGTTACAGAGTATTGCTGGGACTGATAGTCCCACGGAACAAGTTAAGTTGGAGAACATTACATTTGCATAGATTTCAGTATTCAAGAACTGATACTAGATGTTTGTCTTCTTCGTATAAGAACACTTCATCAATTTTCTGGATTATAATTGTCTTAGTGTATTACCTATACAACACCCAAGAAGAAGCCTCTGTGGATTATAATTACAAAGTTGTAGCTAGCAAAGATTGAAGACATCAAGACTATCTCTTTTATTGCAGGGCCCTGCATTTAGTTACAAAGGGTAGTGACTTTACGGTTTAGAGCAGGGGGAGCTCCCTGGTGCAGATATATATATATAGGTATATTTGTGTTTGTTACCAAGATTGTCATAACTGTTTACTATACTGTTGCACTACGTTGGTGTGATAGTGTAGTCACTGTAATAATTCTTTATATAAATATATCATTCATCCAAACAAAGAAGTTATTTTGGTTATTACAGAAGTTTGTGTGCAGTGTTGTTATTTCTCCTGCAGGTGGAGCTACAAGCACCCAGGTAGAGGTAAATATAAATATAAGTGTATATTGTGGGTTAAAGTCGGTACTAATATCATTACAACACTGCACTACAGCTGTGTCAAGGGGATTGAACAACTTAAGAGGGGTGAAGAGAATAGAGGACAGGCCCAATAATAAATCAGCAGCTCCACCGTGAGTTATTGCTACACTAATAACTTGCTGTGACCATGTGCAATGATGCTGCTTTGAAATACATATCTCATTTTTACCACAGGCGCTAAAGTGGAAAAAACTACCCTTAAATAGTTTAGATTTTCTTAAGGCAAGCAAATGAAACTCAAATAAAACAGAGCCCAAATTTTGTATAGCATAACCCAAGAAAGGTCATTGGTTCAACTTGGGGCCTTACTTATAAATTGTTATACTAATATTCCAGGGATTAACATTTCACTTATATAGCCTTGCTATTTTAAAAAGCTTAAAATGTTTAAAAATGAATTCTCTCTATTAGATTGTTGCACCATATAACATTTTATGTTATCAATGTGTAAAATAAGCACAAGGACCTACAGAAAAGCCTGGGACTTCTTTCAGGTTCAATACCTAGGCTAATTGATAGTCACAAGGAAGGAGTAAGTGTGCTGCATGTGGCCCAAAAAACACCTCTGGCATAAGTGTGCGCAGCCTATTGCATTAGGGTGTGCACCCCAAAGTTTAAGCACACATGCATGCGTGTGTACGTATGTATACTGACTACATTGTGCTTACCTTCTCCTGGTAGACTAAATTCCGTCCCACACTGCAGGCTGCATTTAGTCCTTCCTCTCCTGCCTGCTCAAGCTGCTGGCACCTTCTGTTGTAATGTCAAAAAAGGGACGCTGGGGAAGGGGGCTGTGCAGTTTCGTTACTATTGACTAAGGAGGCAGCAGGGATGTGGAGCAACTGTAGCCTCTGGCTTTTTACAGACACTACATGGTTGGCAACATTGGTGATAAGGGTTTGCCCAGGCACACCTGGCACACCCCCTGCACATGCTTATGACCTCTGGCATATCTTTCCAAATATTCAGGTACAGCTGTATGTAAAAATTATTTTAGAAAATCTCTCTCCCTTAACTTAGGGCAAAGAGCAATGAAGTAAATGCAAAGGCAAAATCAAACCTATTTGTTTTGATGAAGTGCGGTAAAAAAAAAAAAAAATAACGCTTGGTGCATCTTTGGCATGGTTTCAAGCAAAATGCTTATTTCATAGGAATAAATTCTAATGCTTGTAAAATGCCTCTAAAATGCACCGCACTGGAAACCAAAAGTACTAAGCTGTGCAATCACCTTTAGCCTGGGTTCACACATGTGCGGTGCGAATTGAAGCTCAGGTTTCACTGGGGAGATAAAAATCTCCTGTTCAAAGGAATCACTGCGTTTTAGCTCAGGATCAGTGAGCAGGGAGAGGGGGAGGGAGGGGGGGGAGGTGTAGTGAGGAGAAGGAGAAAATCCATGTTCAGAACGCAATTCATCTGCGAAGCAGATGCATTCCCATAGAAGATAAGGGGCTTGTAATTCGCACCGCAATGCCCAGAAAACGCACACGTTTTTTGTGCAAATGCACATATGTGAACCAGATGTATTCATATGAATGTATTTTAAAATGTCCTGCGAATTAGATGCGGCTAAGCCCCCGTTCACACCTATGTGAATTAGATGCGGCTTACACCGCATCTAATTCGCAGGACATTTTAAAATACATTCATATGAATGCATCTGGTTCACATATGTGCGTTGCATTCGCACTGCGCATTGCACAAAAAACGTGTGCGTTTTCTGGGCATTGCGGTGTGAATTACGAGCCCCTTATCTTCTATGGGAACGCATCTGCTTAGCAGATGCATTGCGTTCTGAACATGGATTTTCTCATTCTCCTCACTACACCTCCCCCTCCCCCCCCCCCTCTCCCTCCCCCTCTCCCTGCTCACTGATCCTGAGCTAAAACGCAGTGATTCCTTTGAACAGGAGATTTTTATCTCCCCAGTGAAACCTGAGCTTCAATTCGCACCGCACATGTGTGAACCCAGGCTAAAGGTTTGTTTTATTTTACAACTGCGAATTAGATGCGGTGTAAGCCGCATCTAATTCACATAGGTGTGAACGGGGGCTTAGCCGCATCTAATTCGCAGGACATTTTAAAATACATTCATATGAATACATCTGGTTCACATATGTGCGTTTGCACAAAAAACGTGTGCGTTTTCTGGGCATTGCGGTGCGAATTACAAGCCCCTTATCTTCTATGGGAATGCATCTGCTTCGCAGAACATGGATTTTCTCCTTCTCCTCACTACACCTCCCCCCCCTCCCTCCCCCTCTCCCTGCTCACTGATCCTGAGCTAAAACGCAGTGATTCCTTTGAACAGGAGATTTTTATCTCCCCAGTGAAACCTGAGCTTCAATTCGCACCGCACATGTGTGAACCCAGGCTAAAGGTTTGTTTTATTTTTTAAACAACGAACCTATTATACTTATCTGCTCTGTGCAATGGTTTTGCACAGAGCAGCCCAATCCTCTTCTTTTTAGGTCTCCTGCTGGCAGTCCTGACTCCTCACCCCTGCCGAGTGCCCTCAATAACAAGCCTCTTGCTATGGGGACACTCGAGCCCGAACCACGCTCCTGTGAATGGACATTGTCCATTCACACACAGAGCGTGGCTCAGACCTGCCCCCCACTCTCTCCTCATTGGCTTACTGGCTGTGATTGACAGCAGCATGTGAGCCAATGAGGAGAGAGAGATCGGGATCAGGTAAGTATAGAAGGGGCTGGGGGGGAGCTGCACCCAGGTTTTTTACCTTCTGCCTTTAGAACCACTTTAATTATATACACCAAAGAAAATTATATTCAATATTTCTTTATTGAAATTTTACAAATAAAAGAAAGTAAGACAATATAGTTGCTGCATAACAGAGGTTCCATCTGGAGTATACATAATTTTAGCATGGCCAATCAAACATCATGTGGCGGTTATAGACCCTGATCTTAGTAGAGGGTACTTCTGCCTATGGTATACATTCTAGATGGTGGGGGTAGGGGGGGGCAAACAAAATTAATTTCACTGATCTGTCAATAATCTTACATTTCTTAACCACTTCAGCACCGGAAGAATTTACCCCCTTCCTGACCAGGCCATTTTGTGCGATACAGCACTGTGCCGCTTTAACTGACAATTACGCGGTTGTGCGACGTTGTACCCAAAAAAATTTATGTCCTTTTGTTTCCCACAAATAGAGCTTTCTTTTGGTGGTATTTGATCGCCTCTGCGGTTTTTATTTTTTGCGCTATAAACAAAAGAAGAGCGTCAATTTTGAAAAAAAACACAACATTTTTTACTTTTTGCTATAATAAATATCCCTAATTTAAAAAAAAATAAACTAATTTCTTCATCAGTTTAGGCCAATTTTTTTCATCTTCTACATATTTTTGGTAAAAAAAAATCGCAATAAGTGTATATTGATTGGTTTGCGCAAAAGTTATAGCCTCTACAAAATAGTGGATAGATTTATGGCATTTTTATTATTATTATTATTTTTTACTAGTAATGGTGATGATTAGCGATTTTTATCAGGACTGCGACATTGCGATGGACAGATCGGACACTTTTTTTGGGACCATTGACATTTATACAGCGATCAGAGCAAAAAATAGCCACTGATTACTGTATAAATGTCACTGGCAGGCAAGGGGTTAACACTAGGGGGCGATCAAGGGGTTAAGTGTGTTCCCTAGGTGTGTTTCTAACTGTGAGGGGATGTGACTGACTAGAGGAGGAACCAGATCGTTGTTCCTACTTAGTAGGAACAGACCATCTGTTTCTCCTCCCCTGTCAGAACAGAGATTTGTGTGTTTACACACACAAATCCTCGTTCTGGCTCTCGTGCCCGCGATCGTGCAAGCCTGCTATGGCCCTTAAAGGAGCCACCTTATATATATCCCGATTCGCGTAGGAGAGCCATCCTACCACCGTATATATACAGGAGCAGGTTGGGAAGCTGTTAATAGTTGCTAGTTGTAATGTGCATTTCCTGTTTGCGCACCCTGTTCAGTGCACCTCTGGACTTTATATTCATCAATGAGAAATACATGTTTCTGTAACATTTACTATTGCCTAAATGTACTGCCCTCTCCACCCACTACGGAATTCATGTCTAAAGTCACATGACTTAAGCCATAGTTGGTTCAGCAGGGACCGGCCAAGATTTGATCCATCTATGAGCAGGCTAATTGTACCCATGTCGATCCATTGACTGACTTGGGTAAAACTAGCATGTCGGATTTTTAACATGAGATTATTGCCAGTGACTATAGCCGCTAGCAGTAATCACTATGTTTTCCCTGCAGGGATGGCTCCCTGCGCCCCCCTGCCGGGGGAACCCAATCGCTCTACGGGAGGGATTCCCCCATCGCCAATGACTGTGTTGGTAGGGGAATCAAGCGATTTTCTTTTTCTGCGACCATAGAAAATCACATAATCTATGGCCTGCTTTAGGCTTGTTGATCCAGCTCACCCTAATGTGCCATTTTTTTTAGAGGTGGAGCCTGACAGGCTGTCAGTCCCCGGCTTCAAATATGTCTTGGATACTCCAAAAGCAAGACCTGGATGTCATCATTTCTGACTTCATAATGCTACATAATTTAAAATAAATCCACAGGGAGAGTGGAACCCCTCATAATGATCAGAACAGGTGTGTAGCCACAAGAAAAAAAAATGTAGAGAGCTCACCAATCAGTCTCCGAGAGATAAAAAAAATTGACAGGTGGTTTAACCCTCTGGTATCTAACATGAATGAAAATCAGTTTTGAGTAGACATAATCTTTTCTTTACCCCATTGTCTTGGCATTATTCTTGGTGATCGTTTACAGAATTTGTCCTAGCCTTAATCCTATTCTTGATGCAGGTGTTAATAATGTAAATCCATAATACTGATATCCATTGAGTTTCTGACTGCTACTGTATCTCTTTCATAGAATGCAAGTCACTCTAACAGACTAGACAAGTAAACGTTTGTACAGCGATATTAGAACATAATAATAGATTAGAAGTAGATTTCTTATTGAATGTTCCAAAGTTATTTAGCAATATTATTAGGAGAAAGAGAGATTTGGGCAGCAGAAAACTAGGCAGCAGAAATTGTAGGTGAAATGGAGCATGAACATCAGATTTTATCTCACCACAAAGAGAGAGACTGTTCACCAGAGACTTTTGAAAATTAATTGCTACTGAACAGTTGTAATTTAATCGGTAGGCCATTTGAAAAATATTTTCAGAATGCTTGTGCTCACAGATTGCTTAGCCAAGGTTTATAAAAAGAAGGCAGATAAGTTGTGTATCATTATACATTTAATCATGTGTGATACTTGCAGAGCTCTCAATGACGTCACACAGTAGTAGTGGAAGTGGATGATATTATATACAACATAAATTATATTACATTAATGAACTTTGAGTTACATTTTTTCAGGTAATGCATTTCTCAATAAGGATTAGCAACAATAAAAAAAAAAAACATATTTTTTTTTTAATTTGTAATGTAATTTGTAAATGTGTTGATGTGGAGTATGTACTACTAGCCTATTACTCACAGTAAGTTAATGTAAGAGGCACTAAAGTTCATGTAAAGACATTTTTAGACCCCCTTTAGGGGTTAGAATCTTTGGGGTTGATTTACTAAAGGCTGTCATATAATCACGCCTGCTGGTGGGTGCAGGCAGCGTGCTCTGTGATCACAGTGTCCGGAGGACATTGCTGATCAAAGATTGAGGTAAAGAGCCAATCAGCGGCTCTTTACCACGTGATCAGCTGTGTCCAATCACTGTAAACAGAAGCTGGTTATCGGCACTCCTTTCCTCATGCTTTCAGCATTAAGGAGAGGAGAAGAGAGCGGATAACCAGCTTCTCTAAAAGGGACATGTACACTGATAATCAGAGTACTGATTATCAGTGCAGTCCTAACAGTGCCCACCAGTGCTGCCAATTTGTGTCCACCAGTGCTGCCAATCAGTGTCCATCAGTGCTGCCCATCAGTGCCTCATCAGTGTCACATATCAGTGCTGCCTACCAGTGCCCATAAGTGCCACCTATCAGTGCAGCCTCATCAGTGTCTCCTCATCAGTGCCCATCAGTGTAGCCTATCAATGCCCATCAGTGCCGCCTCATCAATGCCCATCAGTGCACATCAGTGAAGGAGAAACAAACTATGAAAAAGTGCTGTTTTTTTCTAAATTTTCAGTCTTTATTCGTTTATTTAGAAAAAAATTATATAAAAATTTTATCTGGGTACAGTGTTGCATGATCGCGCAAAGTGCTGCAGCGCTGAAAGCTGAAAATTGGCCTTTGCAGGAATCAGGTAAAAGTGCCCAATAGGCAAGTGGTTAATTGAACTAGCTGAAGTTAGAAGCTGATTGGCTACCATGCACAGCTGCACCAGATTTTGCAATCTCAAGTTTTCATCAATCAACCACTTTGTCTTTTAAGGAGAGATTACTCTGGAGAGATTTCCTCTCACTTTCGGCTGCAACTTCAAGAGAGGAAGTGAAAATAAATTTCCCTAGGATACAAACAGCAAAAAAAGGAAACTTTGACTAACCTCTAAATTCCATATCTTGTACAGTACAGGACACAGGCTTGATATTTACAGAGCGTGGGTTAGAGATTGGTGTTTTCTGGTGATTGGACACTGGCAAACTCTGAGTCCTCAGGTTTTTAGCAAGCAATGCAGAGTAACACAGGAACAGAGGGGAGGGTGGCCTATGTCCTGTACTATACTCCAAGCTATGGAATTTACAGGTAAAGTTAAAATTCTTTTTATCTTAATCGTACAGTACAGTACACAAGCATGACATTCTTAGATTCTGGGATGTCAGCAACCAATGAAAAGGAGGGGTGGGAAATGGGATGTGCCAATCAGGGTTAAGCAATCTTCAAAGAAGTTTAGATGCAAGACTGTCAATTAAAAATGCTAATTTTCTGGGCTAATAAGCAAGGGGTTTTAAAAAAAATAAAAAATAGTTTGAATGTGGGTACCACCCTGGGAAACATGTATGAATGCAAAAGAAAAAAAATGTAAGTTCCATTCGGCCAGGAGCACTGATTTTTAAAATGCTTAATGTAAAACATTAAAAAACATCCAATTCCTTTAGATAACATGCTGGGGGGTTTCCTAATCCTGCCTGTGAAGACTGACTGATGAAGTCATGTGTCGTGATGTAACGCGTAGGGAGTGGCTGGATATACTGAACAAACCAGGAAGCGATGTAAGAGGTGTCTAATGCTGTCTACAATGAATTGTTTGCACCATCACTGCTGTTTTTTACTGCTTTTAAAGTAAGAGTCCATTTTGGCCTTTAATAAATTGAGTTTAGTTAAACGTTTTTACGCTATGGAAGGCTTTTTCTTTATCCCCTTATAACATCTGACAACATTGGAACCATCATATAGTCGGGAGCCTGGAAAGACACTGGTGGAAAACCTGTAGCCGTGTCCAGCATTATCAGAAACCACAGTGTCCTTGTGGGATCAAGAGATGGAGATTTGATCTGCCCCAGGGAGATCGTTAAGGCGGTTTATATTCCTCATTGAGGTAAGAGCTCTGGGAGCATTAAGTTCACGCGAAGATCACATATAGAAGAATCATTCATTACAAGAATTGTTTTACACAAGATTTGTGGATCACAGGAATTTTGGCACATTGTTTGAAAAGGACTTTCTTTCACAGCAATTGACCGATTGTTATCATTATAGTTTTTGTGCATTTTTTGATGGAATTTGTCACAGTAATCATTTCAGTGTATGTTATCCAATTATAGGAAGTTGCGCTGATCGCTATTATATTTAGACCCCTTTCACACAGGGACGGTTTGCAGGCATTATTGTGCTAAAAATAGCGCCTGCAAACCGACCCAAAACAGCCGCTGCTGTTTGTTCAGTGTGAAAGCCCGAGGGCTTTCACACTGAAGCGGTGCGCTGGCAGGAGAAGAAAAAAACTCCTGCCAGCCGCATCTTTGGAGCGGTGAAGGAGCGGTGTATTCACCGCTCCTTCACCGCTCCTGCCCATTGAAATCAATGGGACAGCGCTGCTATACCGCGGCAATACCGCGGCTATAGCCACGCTAATCGAGCGGTTTTAACCCTTTTTCGGCCGCCAGCGGGGGGTTAAAACCGCACCGCTAGCGGCCGAATACCGCGGTAAAGCACGGTAGCGCTGTTTTACCGCCGACGCCCCCTACTGCCCCAGTGTGAAAGCAGCCTTAGTCCCAGAAGGAAGCCTCTTCTAAAGATGATGCACAAGAAAGCCCGCAAACAGTTTGACAAGACAAGCAGACTAAGGACATGGATTACTGGAACCATGTCCTGTGGTCTGATGAGACCAAGATAAAATTATTTGGTTCAGATGGTGTCAAGCGTGTGTGGCGGCAACCAGGTGAGGAGTACAAAGACAAGTGTGTCTTGCCTACAGTCAAGCATGGTGGCCGGCACTAGGGAGCTACAGTTTATTTATGGAACCATGAATGCCAACATGTACTGTGACATACTGAAGCAGAGCATGATCCCCTCCCTTTGGAGACTGGGCCGCAGGGCAGTATTCCAAAATGATAACGACCCCAAACACATCTCCAAGATTACCACTGCCTTGCTAAAGAAGCTGAGGGTAAAGATGATGGACTGGCCAAGCATGTCTCCAGACCTAAACCGTATTGAGCATCTGTGAGGCATCCTCAAATGGAAGGTGGAGGAGCACAAGGTCTCTAACATCCACCAGCTCTGTGATGTCATCATGGAGGAGTGGAAGTAGACTCCAGTGGCAACCTGTGAAGCTCTGGTGAAATCCATGCTCAAAAGGGTTAAGACAGTGATGGAAAATAATGGTGGCCACACAAAATATTTAGCCCGGGTTCACAAAACAACGGGCTGCGGATCGCACAGGAGCGCTGTGCGTCCCTGTTCACCGTTTCGGGGACGAATCAGGGCCGATTCTATGCCTGAATTCGGCCCTGAAACGCAGCCAAAGACGCACAGCGTTTTTGTGCAGTGCACACCGCAGCCGCCCCGGAGATATGTGAACTGGTTCCATAGGGAGCCAGTCACATTCTCCTGCTATGCGAATTAGAGGTGCGGAAACGCACCTCTAATTCGCATAGGTGTGAACCCGGGCTGACACTTCAGGCCCAATGTGGACATTTTCACTTAGGGGTGTACTCACTTTTGTTGCCAGCAGTTTAGACATTAATGGCTGTGTGTTGAGTTATTTTGAGGGGACAACAAATTTACACTGTTATACAAGCTGTACACTCACTACTTTACATTGTAGCAAAGTGTTGTCACATGAAAATATATAATAAAATATTTACAAAACTGTAAGGAGTGTACTCACTTTTGTTAGATACAATATAACAGCAGTCATCCACCAGACCTGTCATTTAGCGGGAGGCAAGTGAATGGACCAGATGTGTCTGGGCAGCAGCTCTTTTTTTTCTTTAGGCAGGTCACTGGACTACGTGATTGATGGTGGATGTACATCATGGGACTTTATTGGGCTTTTTCTAGTCTAGTTTAGATTTTTGGGAGGAACCTCGTGCTTTTATTTTGCATGGGATTTCCTCTTAAAAGCCATACCAAAAATTTGGGAGGGCGCTTACATGGCCAAGGATTCCATAAATGGGAGTTGTCGGTGACATCATTGCTTGTTAAGGTCTCAGCAGTGGCTGCACCTGCTGGCATCCTCTACAACCATTGATAGCGGGAAGATGTCATATGTAATAGCAGAATTAATACTGCTAATATAATGCTCCGTGTGGATACCCCACTACTGGTTTGATGATCGTATAGATTCTCAGTATAGGGCGTTGATCTGGAAAAATGGGGTTGCCCGTATTAAATTGACTACACTGTAGTACCCCAAAGACCTAGGTGGGCTGGCAGTCCCCCACTCTTTTACCTATCTTCTGGCTGCACAGCTGCAGCACCCTTCTGGATGGGACCTACCGAGGATATTGAACCCCTCCAGGACCTTGCTGGTTAAATCCTTTGAGGAATATTCAGCAATGTCCCAATTGGAGATAGGGTTCCTGGAGGTTTCGCTGGACTTCCCAACTGTGCAGCTGCTTATTAAACTCTGGAAAGAGCTGAAGAAGAGAATGGGCATAACTGTTTTTCTGGACTATACCCCTATTTGGCATAATAAATCCTACCCCGAACGAGCAAAAGTTCCTGGCCATTCCATATGGAGGATGGCGGGAATTAAATATCTCTCACAGTTGTTTGATGGGTCCACTATTAAAACTTTTGACTAGGGATGAGCCGAACACGCCCCTGTTCGGTTCGCACCAGAACATGCGAACAGGAAAAAAGTTTGTTCGAACACGCGAACACCGTTAAAGTCTATGGGACACGAACATGAATAATCAAAAGTGCTAATTTTAAAGGCTAATATGCAAGTTATTGTCATAAAAAGTGTTTGGGGACCTGGGTCCTGCCCCAGGGGACATGGATCAATGCAAAAAAAAGTTTTAAAAACGGCCGTTTTTTCAGGAGCAGGAGAAGAGAAGAAGATGAAGAAGAAGAGAAGAGCGGGAGCCTCCCCCCATGCCATGGGTGCGAAGCGGCCCGAGGAGAAGAAGATAGAAGACGCCGCGGAGGAGATGCTGGACGAGAACGCCGGAGGAAGAACCAGAAGAGCCAGAAGAACCAGAAGATGAAGGAAGATAGAAGAAAGAAGAAGTATTTAAATAAAGGAATTGTCAAAAACTGTCTCTTGTCATTTTTAACATTTTTGACAGTTTTTTAGTGAAATGGTAGGGGTACTTTTGTACCCCCTTACCATTTCACACAGGGGGGGGGCCGGGATCTGGGGGTCCCCTTGCTAAAGGGGGCTTCCAGATTCCGATAAGCCCCCCGCCCGCAGACCCCCACAACCACCGGGGCTACCCCAAAGCACCCTCCCAATGTTGAGGGCATGTGGCCTGGTACGGTTCAGGAGGGGGGGGGGGGCCGCACTCTCGTCCCCCCTTCTTTTCCTGCGGCCTGCCAGGTTGCGTGCTCGGATAAGGGTCTGGTATGGATTTTTGGGGGGACCCCACACCGTTTTTTTTTGTTTTTTTTGGCGCGGGAATTTAGGGGGAACCCCACGTCATTTTTTTTTTTTAATTTTGGCCGGGGTTCCCCTTAATATCCATACCAGACCTGAAGGGCCTGGTATGGAATTTAGGGGGACTCCCACGTCATTTTTTTTTTTTAATTTTGGTTCGGGGTTCCCCTTTGGGGAATTCCCATGCCGTTTTTATCAATAAACTTCTATGTGTATTGTCGGCAATGCAATAGCCGCGGGTAGTTTTAAATGAGTTTTTTCCTTCAAAATGTCATTTTGCTGTCAGACTGTTCTAAACACAGGAAACATGCGCCCCTTTACAGGCATACTATAGACACCCCCCAGGTACGAAATTTAAAGGGATATTACACTTTTATTGTTTGACTTTAAGCATTATTAAAATCACTGCTCCTGAAAAAACGGCCGTTTTTAAAACTTTTTTTTGCATTGATCCATGTCCCCTGGGGCAGGACCCAGGTCCCCAAACACTTGTTATGACAATAACTTGCATATTAGCCTTTAAAATTAGCACTTTTGATTTCTCCCATAGACTTTTAAAGGGTGTTCCGCGGCATTCGAATTTACCGCGAACACCCCAAATTGTTCGCTGTTCGGCGAACTTGCGAACAGCCAATGTTCGAGTCGAACATGAGTTCGACTCGAACTCGAAGCTCATCCCTACTTTTGACCAATTGCGACAGGCATTCCCTCAGATACACAATAGCTACTATATGTACCTACAAATGAGACATGCTATTCTGAAGCAGGGCAGAAGCTCAATCTTGAAGCTGGATGAGTCTGACTTTCTTAGCTCGATTTTAGCTACTTCAGATAAGAAGGGCATTATCTTCCATATATACTTGTATGCTTGCCTGCTGTCACATACACAGGCCCCAGATCTCTTACCTAGCAGGGACAGATGGGAGGCATATCTTGACCCTATAGATGGGGATAAATGGTTGCAGATTCTGGCTGCTGGTCCGTTGGTGTCGGTATCGGTAACACAGAGATTGTCGCACTTATTTATTCTACATCATGCTTACAGAACTCCTGTACAGCTGCATAAATGAGGCAGGAGGGACTCCCCCTTGTGTCCAAAATGTCAACTGCACCCGGGCACTCTAATACATTTGTTGTGGCACTGTCCAAATTTTGTGAGATACTGGCAGGAAGTGATCAGGGTTATCAATCATATTTATCAAACACAACTACAGCTGAGCCCAGTCCCTTGTTTGCTTGGAGGTTTGGAAGAAGAAGTTTATTCACCTAATACATACATTGCCTTAACTAGATTACTTTACCTAGCCAGAAAACTAATAGCGCGGTACTGGCTTTCTCATCATGCACCTATGCTGAGCCAATGGATACAACAGGTCAATGACATCTTAATTAGAGAGAAAAATGCATATCAACATAGGAATGCGTATGGTAAATTTACCAAGATCTGGCAAGAATGGCTGGAAACCCCTGCGGTAGCTCTGCCTCAGTTGGTCTGTGATAGATTGCTCCCAATGAAAAGGTATGGATGGTAAAGATTTGAGCTGCAACTCTTTTAAGGTTAATACAATGGAGTAGAATGGTCAGTGGTGACACACACCTGTAACCTTTTTTGCAGGACAACACACTCTGCAAGTCAGTTTAGTTTTATTTTTGTTCTTTAATTTTGGTTTTCTTACCCAGAGTATGCCAATGTTGAACACTGTATTGTACATGGGAAGTATATACACTGCTGTGATAAGAGGATATTGTCCGGGGTTTCGATTTCTGAAATATATAATTGCTGATTTAATGTTCCTTTCTTTCTCTTACCGGAAGTACTACTCTGTGTATAATTAGGTTGTTTGTACATTTTTTTGTACTTTTGTACAATAAAATTTATTTTTTGATTTTAAAAAAATACCGCTAATATGCAGGATGTTTAGCTCATGCCAAACAGGTAAATGTTTAGGCTTTTGGACCGAACCTTGAGTTAATCCCTAGTGGGCAATAACAAGGCAAACAGAACTGTGCAAACAGACCCAACAATAGCAAGTGTCAATGGATCCTTGCTGCAAAAACATTGAGGCCAAAAGCTGAATCCACAGATGATTGGACATCCACCTAGTAGAACTTGGAAAAGATATAAAAATAATACCAGATGCATTACAAGGCTGTTGATGTCAGAAAGAAGGATTTGCTTATGTCTATTTAATAATTGCTGGTATGTGCCATTGAAACATCTCCACTCAAAAATTGAAACACTGCTATCTGCTTTGCTTATGTCTATTTAATAATTGCTGGTATGTGCCACTGAAACATCTCCACCCAAAAACTGAAACACTGCTATCTGCTTTGCTTATGTCTATTTAATAATTGCTGGTATGTTATTTTTGTTTAACTGTCTGTAGACCTGTCCACATTACAATGCTTTATTATCTCCCTTATCTTACCCAAAAGTATGGCCCGTTAACTTTAGTGCCCTCTTGCTAGTCTGCTTCTGAAGTAGGAATTTTGCCCTGTTAACCAATCAACCTTTATTACCTCCTAATTGCTAATTGAAATGCACCCATCCCCCATCCCTATCAGTATAAATATAAGCTTCTTTTGGGGGAAGCATTTGCAGGGGGCACATTTGCAATTGGGACTCTTTCTCAAAGTGGGGCTATTTCTGACTCTGCACTTCAGCGAATGCACAAAGCAAATAAACATAAGAAAATACTTTGAAAAACACCACACAGATATCAGGTGACCTAGTTCACCCTTCAGCTCTTTCTCCTTGTAACATGCACTGTCTACCACTCCTTTTGACAGCTCTGTCCTCTATCCTTAAACTATCACTCCTTCCCCCCTCTCCCCCCCACACAGCATATATATATATCACCCTCACTTCTGTCCTCTCCTTATTACTGCACCCACCAACTCCTGCTAATTCTAAATCCATGCACACAAAAAATCTCCAGGAACCTGGGGTGTGTCCCTTCATATAAATCCGACTCCCATATTACCTCCCTCACCCTCCTGCTTCTCCTAACCTCGGGAGATATATCCCCAAACCCTGGGCCTCCATCATTTAACTGTACCCCATGCACCCATCACCCTGCACCCTCTGGCAGCAGCTGCAAACAACACAATTTAGTTCCCACTTCTATTCTTCCCAAGACCAGACTCCCTTTCTCTTGTGCCCTTTGGAATTCCCGTTCTGTCTGCAACAAACTCACCTCTCTCCATGACCTCTTTATCGCCAACTCATTTAATCCACTCGCCATTACCGAAACCTAGTTCCACGAATCCGACACTGCGTCTTCTGCTGCCCTATCCCATAGTGGTCTTCTCTGGACTCACTCCCCCAGATCCAATGGACGTAAGGGAGGAGGTGTCAGAATCCTTCTAGTCCCACATAGCACCTTCCAGGTACTTCAACCACCTCCCTCCCTGTCACTCTCCTTTTTCGAAGCACACTGCATTCATCTTTTCACTCCAGTTTCTCTAAGGATAGCTGTGATCTATAGGCCCCCTGGACCAGTATCAACCTTTCTTGATAACTTTTCTGCCTGGCTACCCTACTTTCTTTCTTCTGAAATCTCCACAATCATTCTCGGAGACTTCAACATCCTTATTAATAATTACACTCCTGCCACTTCCAAACTTCTCAGCCTAACCTCCTCCTTTGACCTGAAGCAGTGGATACACGCTCCTACTCACTCTGAAGGCAATACCCTTGACCTCGTTTTCTCTCACCTTTGCACTCCATGCAACCTCTCTAACTATCCATCCCCTCTCTCTGACCACCACCTTATTAGTTTCACTCTCTCCCTCTCCTCCACCTACTCTCCCTCCAACCGCCTAAAAGTTACCCGAAGAAACCTACGTCATCTCAACCCTTCTCTTCTCTACTCTGCTATCGACAACCTCTACGACAAAACCTCACCCCTATCCTGCACCAACCTAGGCACCTCTGTCTACAACGCTTCACTTCTACCCTTACTGGACTCACTGGCCCCCCTCACTACACACAGAATCAGGCCCGACCGCTTCAACCTTAGCAAACAGATGATGCTAGAATTCTGAAAAAACGTAGTCGTGCTCATGAGTGCCTGTGGCGTAAGACTAAGTCTCAGAGAGATTTCAACCAATATAAATCTGCCCTCCAAAAATACAATTCCAGCCTCCTCACTGCCAAGCAGACCTATTTTATCACTCTCATTAGCAACTTATCATCCCGTCCCCATCAACTCTTCTCTGCCTTCAACTCTCCACTTCGTTCCCCAGCGCCTCCACCCGTCAACTCACTCACTGCACAGAAGATCGCCTATCACTTCAAACAGAAGATTGATACAATTTGCGAGGAGATCTCTCCTGTTCAGATACCCTCCATGCTTTACATTTCATGCCCACAGGTACAATCATTACTTCCCTCTTTCAACCCCACCACTATAGACAAGGTTGCTAAACTACTTGCTAACGTCCACCTTACCACCTGCCCTCTGGATCCTGTTCCCTCGCAAATGCTACGTTCACCCTCTGGCTCTATACTACACTCTCTAACCCACATTCTCTCCCTCTCTTCTGGCATCTTCCCCAACTCTCTAAAACATGCACTTGCCAGACCCATACTTAAAAATCCCTCACTGGACCCATCCAATCTTAACAACCTACGCCCCATGTCCTTGCTCCCCTTCTTATCCAAACTCCTTGAACATCTGGTCTACAACCGACTGAGTGTTGATAATAGCCTTCTTGATCCCCTTCAGTCTGGATTTCATCCTCAACACTCCACAGAAACTGCTCTCCTAAAACTAACAAACGATCTACTAATGGCCAAAACCAACTGACACTATTCTGTACTCCTACTCCTGGACCTCTCTGCTGCCTTTGATACGGTTGACCACCCCCTCCTCCTCAAAAAACTTCACGCCTTTGGTCTCCGTGACTGTACTATTCGCTGGTTCTCTTCCTACTTATCCAACCGCACCTTTAGCGTTTCTTACAACTTTACTTCCTCCTCTCCTCTTCCTTTCCCTGTCAGGGTCCCCCAAGGTTCTGTTCTTGGACCTCTCCTATTTTCAATCTACACCTCCACCCTGGGTCAACTGATAGCCTCCTATGGCTTCCAATACCACCTCTACGCTGACAACACCCAAATCTATTTCTCTACCCTCAGCACACTCCCTCTGTCTCCTCACGTATCACTAATTTACTATCAGATTGTCAGGGACGTGCCAGTGCCTTTCAGGGGAATATGCGTGCGCGCATGCGCACACGGGGTCTGTCCAGAGTTACACAGCAGAATTCTCCCACTGGTGTGCACGGCGCGCTTCCGTGCGCGGCGTGTGCGCGCCTGTGCGCATTAGCGCTTTTTGGCGCCAAGGTGCCTTTAAAAGTGTGACAGCTGCACTCATGCGGTGCTGTTCGTCTGCAGCTCCGTACCTGTGTTCCTGTATCTGCCTGCTGATTGTATCACTGTCATTGACCTGGCTACGTCTGACTCTTCTGCTATCTCCAATCCGACCCAGCCTGCCTGACTCTGCTATCTTCTTGTGACCTGTTGCCGAACTCCTGCTTGCCTGACTACTCTGTGATTATCCATTTGCATCATCCGCCTGATCTCCTGCCAATCCGGACTGTCTGACTCTGCCTTTTGCCTGTGCCTTGTATTGCTGTATTCCGGCCTTCTCATCCAGCTCCAGGTGTTGCTGTTTCAGTATCTCCTACCTGTCAGTCTGCTGATCCTCCTCTGCCTGCCAGCATCTACAGCCTAGCCATCCCTGAAGGATCTGTACTCAGCTTCTGTGCCGGCCTCTGCAAAACCTTCACCAGGCACTCCTACCCACTGTGCTCACGAGACCACTGTTCCCACTCCAGTGGCTCCTGAACCAGCGTTGTAAGAGGGGTCTTCTCCTACCAGTCGGGCTCAACTACCAGGCACCTAACACAGATATATCAGTCTGGGTGTCACACCACTTCCTCAAACTCAATCTATCCAAAACCAAACTTATAATTTTTCCTCCCCCATATGCCCCTTCCCCTGCCCCTGATCTCTCTGTCAAAATCGATGGCACAACTATAAGCCCATCCCCACATGCCAAGGTTCTAGGTGTAGTCCTGGACTCTGAACTCTCCTTTAAGCACCATGTCCAATCACTGTCCAAATCTTGCCGCCTCAACCTCTGCAACATCTCCAAAATACGCCCCTTTCTAACCACTGACACAACAAAGCTCTTAATTCACTCACTGGTCATCTCTCGCCTTGACTGCTGCAACTCCATTCTTATTGGCTTACCTCTACATAGTCTATCACCTCTTCAATCCATCATGAATGCTACTGCCAGACTCATCCACCTTACCAATCGCTCTGTGTCTGCTACCTCTCTCTGTCAATCCCTCCACTGGCTTCCGCTCACCCAATGAATTAAATTTAAAATACTAACAACTACTTACAAAGCCATCCACAATTTAGCCCCCAGCTACATCACTAGTCTAGTCTCTAAATACCAACCTACCCGTTCTCTTTGTTCCTCTCAAGACCTCCTGCTCTCTAGCTCCCTCGTTACCATCTCCCATGCACGCCTCCAGGACTTTTCCAAAGCTTCTCCAATCCTATGGAATGCCTTACCCCAATCTGTCCACTTATCTCCTACTCTATTAGCTTTTAGACGATCCCTGAAAACCCTTCTCTTCAAAGAAGCCTACCCTACCCATACCTAACAACTGTATTTTCATTTTCTCCATCAGCTCACCCCCCACAATTATTACCTTTTTGTTGCCACTTGACCCTCCCTTCTAGATTGTAAGCTCTAACGAGCAAGGCCCTCTGATCCCTCTTGTATTGATTTGTATTGTAAGTGTACTGTCTGCCCTCATGTTATAATGCGATGCGCAAACTGTTGGCGCTATATAAATCCTGTATAATAATAATTTCCAGGTATGACAGTAGATCTTTCTGGAAGTGGCTTTTCTTGATTTAGGAATGTGGGAATGACAGAATCAGAGACCCCTCTGACCCTCAAGACCTGAGCTTCAACAACCAAGCTGTTACATCCAGAGACTGAAGAGCAAGATGGAACAGGGGACACTGAGATAGCAGGTCTGGCCTGTTGGAAGATGCCGAGGGCTGTCTCCTAGAAATCTGAGTATGTCTGTCTGCCTGACACTTTCAGGACAATTTGGTGCTTTAGATATCACTGGTTTCTTATTTTGATCTATTTTACAGAGCAGTTGAAGTAGAATTTGTACTGGAGGAAAGACACAAATTAGCCAGAACCCTGAGTTCAGGCAATTTTCACAGCATCTGATGCCAGTGCTAGAGGATCTCTGGTCCTGGTCACAAACAGGGAAAACTTGTCATTGAACCTGGAGTCCTTTATCTCTGACATATCAGATTAAAGATGTCAGGGTGAAGGATCCATTCCCCTTAGTCTAGGCAGTGACGGCTAAGGTAATCCACGTTCCAATTGTCCACTAATGGGATGTGAACAGCGGAGTTCACTGGACAGTGTTTCACTGTCCATGACGTGACCAGGCTTACTTCCTTAAGGGCTTCCTGACTGGTTGGTACTCTTGGTGATTTTTGCAGACCACAGTCATGGAGTTGTCTGATGGCACCCTCATTGGATGACCCTGAAGAAGGGTATTTCAGTGATGCAGAGCTGTTTTTATCGATCTGAGCTCAAATATTAGAAAATAATAGAAACCTTCGCGCCAGTGGTGTCGATAGCAGATAATATATATGAATTACATATACTGGTGGTACATCTAGTAAGAAAACATTCCCAACAATAAAAAAATAAAAAAAATAAAAAAAATTGTGGAAATATATAAACAATCAGTGTAAGCTGCTCCCCAATTTTTGAATAATCAAAAAAATAGATAATCAAAAAAAGGAATGTAAGAAAGATAGGGGGCGCTAGATACCATAATATTCAAGTGCTCTAAAAAAAATATATATATCTCCTGCATTACCAAAAAAATGGAAATGTAAGAAAGCTAGGGGGCGCTAGATACCATACTATTCAAGTGCTCTAAATAAATATATCTCCTGTGTTACCAAAAAAAATGAAAATTATAATATTGACAAATCATAGATTACACATTGAAGTGCCCACATTAGTGAAAACATATATAGTGATTGATTGTCCACATAAAAAAGTGATTGAAGTAGCTGAAGTGATATCTTTCAATATTATCCCAATCTTGTTGCTGTAAACAAAAGGTTTTCCATCACCAAAGAAACAAAAGAAAAGGAAAACACCTCGAAGTAGTAGATATCTGCTTACCAGATACCAATGACTCCTTTAGTTAAAAAGAGAGTCACTAGCGCTTGTGCAAGGTTGTGCCTGCTCACATGGATGGCCGGGCTGTGGTTGGTATTATAGGCATGGATCATTCCCGTCAGGCTCATTCAAGATAGGATAAGGATACATAGGAAACAAAAACAGTCTCCATAGCGTAAAACCATTTATTAAAAAAGTAAATAAATTAAAAAGCCAAATGGCCGCTTACATTGGTGGGTGCCTACCCGGCACTGGGGCTGCTTGCATGTCAGGGTGACTTCGCAGTCAAAAAAAGCCTTTCATGTCTCCTCCACGCTGGCGTGCGTTCCAGCTTACACAGGGGGGCAGCCAAAGGATCCGGATGTTGTTGGATGATAGGACATGTGACCACGTACCGCGGTACGTGGTCACATGTCCTATCATCCAACAACATCCGGATCCTTTGGCTGCCCCCCTGTGTAAGCTGGAACGCACGCCAGCGTGGAGGAGACATGAAAGGCTTTTTTTGACTGCGAAGTCACCCTGACATGCAAGCAGCCCCAGTGCCGGGTAGGCACCCACCAATGTAAGCGGCCAATTGGCTTTTTAATTTATTTACTTTTTTAATAAATGGTTTTACGCTATGGAGACTGTTTTTGTTTCCTATGTATCCTTATCCTATCTTGAATGAGCCTGACGGCAATGATCCATGCCTATAATACCAACCACAGCCCGGCCATCCATGTGAGCAGGCACAACCCTGCACAAGCGCTAGTGACTCTCTTTTTAACTAAAGGAGTCATTAGTATCTGGTAAGCAGATATCTACTACTTCGAGGTGTTTTCCTTTTCTTTTGTTTCTTTGGTGATGGAAAACCTTTTGTTTACAGCAACAAGATTGGGATAATATTGAAAGATATCAATTCAGCTACTTCAATCACTTTTTTATGTGGACAATCAATCACTATATATGTTTTCACTAATGTGGGCACTTCAATGTGTAATCTATGATTTGTCAATATTATGATTTTCATTTTTTTTGGTAACACAGGAGATATATTTATTTAGAGCACTTGAATAGTATGGTATCTAGCGCCCCCTAGCTTTCTTACATTTCCATTTTTTTGGTAATGCAGGAGATATATATTTTTTTTGGAGCACTTGAATATTATGGTATCTAGCGCCCCCTATCTTTCTTACATTCCTGAGCTCAAATATGTTGATGGGAAGCTTGGCTTTCTTGACCATGTCCTCTGAATTGTGAGAGAGATTTGAACACTCCTCTCCAGCCTAAGAGGGTGGCATCTGTTCTTTTCACCGTCCATTGATATTGAAGACTGAACCTCCTCAATGTCAAGACTGGTTTGGAAATCCAACAGATTAGGGAGTTCCTTGCTTGACTGGTTAGAAGCATAGGGTGGTCAAGAGAAGAAGCATGCTTGTTTCTTGACAATAACCGTTTTTTTTTGGAGAGGCCCTGAATGGAATTGGATGAATGAAACGGAGAATCTCACAGAGGGGTGTCTCCTTGACCTTAAGGCCAAAACATGAGATCTGAGAGCGACTAATTTGCTTCCCTGAAAGAAATACCTTTGCCTGGGCTGCATCTAAAATAAGGCCCAAGTATTCCAGGTGCAGGGAAGGTTGGAGAGCATATTTTTTAAAGATAATTATCTAACCAAAAGATTGAAGCATCTGAATAGTCCTGTGAATGTTTGCAGATAGGTGGAAAGAAAATGAGTACTTCAGAAAAAGATCATCTAGATAACTTGTGGCCTGGATGCCCTAAAGGCAAAAAGAAGTGAAAGTCCCTTTTCGAATACCATGGGAGCCAAGGATAAGCCACAGGGCAGTGTGACAAACTGGAAGTGTTTAAACAAACAATATATTTGGGGGGCACACCTTAAAATATGCATTAAAGATGGTGCAGCCATAAGACCATGCAACAGAACAAAATATTACAGCGCACACATGCAAAATGACATTTACTTCCAGCATGGCTTATTTAAAACACCTAGACATTTTCAAAAAGCATTATCAAAAAATATGGGGATTTGGTCACACCATATTGCTATATGGTGCTTAAGCCCACTTACTGCAACAAAATACCCCATGATTAATGGGTCCTACACTATCCATAGACTGGGAGATCCTGCTTCTCTAAACCATGGGAGCAATACACTCCTCTATATGGGAGAACTTGAGGTCTCCACCCATGACACAGGTGGACTCTAATGAGAGGCACTTGATGAGGGAATAGGGTGCTCCTCACCCAAAAGGTCAGAATCCATACAATAGACAAACAAGATATTTGGGGGGCACACCCTAAAAGATGCATTAAAGATGGTGCAGCCATAAGACCGTACAACAGAACAAAATATTACAGCGCACACATGCAAAATGACATTTACCTCTTGCAAGGCTTATTAAAAACACCTAGACATTTTCAAAAAGCATTATCAAAAAATATGGGGATTTGGTCACACATATTGCTATATGGTGCTTACACCCACTTACTGCGACAAAGTACCCCATGATTAGTGGGTCCTGGAAGTTTGTCTCCTATTGCAAAGCAGTTGTCAGGATGCACATGCCAGCAAACAGAACAATTCATCTGGAAGAACTCCTGGGCAAAATCGAAAACGGATTCCCTTTCATGCTTGAAAGAATTGGGCACGGGCTAATAGATATGCACATGCAAGAACTCTCGCCGCACACACGAGCCGTCGCGCATTCCTGTGTGCGCTGTTGCTTGCGTGCACCTGTGACAGATGCTGGCGCCAAACAGAATATTTAAACACAGCCAGTGCTCAGAGTCAATGCTGCCTTGTCTTTAGCCTCCTGTGTATCTGTGATCCTGTGAACCTGTGTCCTGCTTTCAGTTATCAACCCGACTTGTCTTGACCATTCTCTGAACTCCACCCACATTGACCTCGGCTAGTCCACTGACCACTCTTCTATCTGCTCCTTTGGCTCCAGTTCCACTGATTGGTTCCAGACCCGGCTTACTTCCTGACCACGTTCCTGTCTATGACCTGTACCTGATTCTTCCCGTCTGTGCATGACCCGGCCTGTCTGACCCTGCTACCCTGTCTGCTGTCTCCAGCATCAGCTGCCTGCCTACTTGCCTACTTGTTGAAGCCATCTGATGGCTTCTCCTGCCCAGCGAGGACACCTGCCCTGCTGCTAGCAAGACTTCCAGGCACTCATGCGACTCTGCACTCCTGCACATACTGTCAACACTATCAGGGGCCCCAAGTCAGAGGTGTAACAGAGGCGTTCCTCATCCTATCAGGCTCTGCTACCAGGAACGTGATAGTATAAGGCAGCCATGTCTGAGCCTGAACAAGTAGCTTCTGCCATGGAGGAACTGTGTCATGATCTTACAGCACTCACATAAGCGGTCAAGAGTCTGCAGGAGGGTTACAACCAGCTAGATGAGCGTGTCCAAGCGGTATCGTCACCCACGTCAGCTTCAGCCTCGTCTGCATCTGGGCAATCTTCTGCTGCACCTACTGTAGTGATGCTACCACATGAACCCCAAGTACCGACTCCAGAAAGGTTCTCGGGTGACCGCAGCAAGTTCAGGGCTTTCCATAATGCCTGCGAACTGTACTTTGCATTACAGCCCTGAACTTTCTCACTTGAAGATACCAAGGTGGGATAAGTAATTTCCCTTCTGCAAGGTGAACCCCAGTCCTGGGCCCATCGTCTACTTGAACAGAAAAAGTCGTGCCTATTAAATCTGACTTTATTCTTCGAAGCCATGGCCCAGCTATATGAGGACCCCCAGAGAACTGCAACTGCCAAGGTGGCTCTCCATGTGCTCCAGCAAGGCTGCAGAGCAGCTGAGGACTATGTAACGGACTTTAGACTTTGGAGCACAGATACTAACTGGAATGATGCTACCCTCCGTTACCAATTCCAGTTGGGCTTATCTAAACCACTAAAGGATGAGTTGACCCCTGTGGTAGTTCCAGGTTCTCTGGAAGCCTTGATAAACCTGGCAGTCCAGATTGATAGACGCCTGAGAGAACAGAGAGGTCTTCCGGGTGGTTCTGGCCTGTATGGATAATGCCACAAGTTTTCAGTCCTCCAAGTCCAGTACCATCACCCTCAGTTATACCTGCTCCTGACTCTCCAGAACCAATGCAGCTCCGCATGCTTTGGCCTTCACTCTCTCCAGAGGAATGCCAGCATCGTCGACAGAACGACCTGTGTCTATACCGAGGGAAGAATGGCCATTAGGTGAGGACCTGCTCAGCCAAGACTCGTAAGTGCCTGACCCTTTCTTCTGCCAACCAGTCATTGCTGTCTCTCAATTCTTCTCACCTGGCTATCCAGATGTCATTGCAGCTTCCAGAATGGATTATCCAGGCACCCGCTATCATTGATTCTGGAGCCTGCAGCTGCTTCATTGACTTGGCATTCACCATGCAACACAAGGTTCCCCTGCAGCCAAGATCTCATAGACTTTCAATTCACCTGGCAGATGGGTCATGCATTAAGTCTGGGCCTGTCACCCAAGACTGTTCCGTTACCTGTTATCATATTCGGTGTTCACAAAGAACTGTGACGTCTGGACGCCATAGCTTGACCCTTATTCCCTGTCATCTTGGGTATGCCATGGCTACAGGCGCACAATCCCTGCATTATTGGGGTACGGGAGAAATTGAGTTCTTATCACCCTATTGTCAACAGCACTGGTTTTCCAAGCCACAAACGCACCTGTCTTCATTGCTGTGTATGGACTCTGATGCTAAAGCACGTTCATCTGTTCCTGCACCTTACCCAGACTTCTTGGATGTGTTTAGTAAGAAAGGAGCATATACTCTTCCTCCCCACAGACCATACGATTGCCCGATCGAGCTTCTTCCAGGGGCGAAATACCATTTGGGCAAATCTTCCCTTTAACAGAACTTGAACTTGCAACACTAAAAGAATATATTGATGACAGCCTGAGGAAAGGTTTTATTCGTCCCTCCACATCCCCAACTGGAGCGGAGATTTTCTTTGTAGAAAATAAGGACCATTCCCTTCATCCTTGTGTGGACTACCGTGACATGAACAAAATCACGATCAAGAACCTTTATCCCCTACCCTTGGTGCCAGAGCTTTTTCAAAGACTCCGCTCTGCCATAATTTTCATGAAATTGGACCTACGTGGGGCATACAATTTGGTGCGTATTTGTGAGGGTGACGAATGGAAGACTGCATTTCACACCCGATTTGGACACTTTGAGTGCTTAGTAATGCCCTTCGGACTTTGCAATGCCCCAGCAACATTTCAGCACTTTATCAATGACATTTTCCGGGATTACTTGGACTTATTCGTCATTGTGTACCTAGATGACATTTTGATACTTTTTGCTACCTTGAAGGCTCATCTGGGACATGTCAGAAATGTTTTGGCCCGACTCAGCCAGCATGGTCTATTCGTAAAACCCAAAAAATGTGAGTTTAAGCGCCATAGTATCCAGTTCCTGGGTCTAATACTTTCCACAGAAGGCATAAAGATGGACCCCCAGAAGGTTTCTGCCATTTTGGACTGGCCAGCTCCCACAGACAAGAAAGGGATACAGCTGTTTGTAGGATTTGCAAACTTTTATCGAAAGTTTATCAAGGGATTCTCTGCAATCATTTTCCCTATTACTCAACTGACAAAACAATGCAAACGGTTCCACTGGATTTCTGAGGCACAGACTGCATTTGAATCCTTGAAAGGACTCTACTTCTGCACCTGTACTCCGGCACCCAGACCCTGCTCTACCGTACATCCTGGAAGTAGATGCTTCAGAAACAGCCACAGAGAATCTGGAATATTTGTGAGCTGCAAGACGCCTGAGACCACGGCAGGTGAGGTGGGCATTATTTTTCTTGAGATTTGCTTTTCATATAACTTACAGGCCAGGGTCAAAGAACACAAAACCGGATGCTTTTTCCTGTATGTTTGGTGACTCAGAAGAATATGCTCTGCCAGATACCATCCTATCTTCTGGGAACTTTCTTCTGTTGCAGGGAGACCTATTGTCACATATCAAGCATGCATCTATGGGAATCTCGCCACCTTCTGGGATGACGCTGCAAGTAAAAAATGGACTGTTATGGCATGAGGGTAAAATTTTTGTACCAGAAAACTTGCGAGTCATTGCTCTTGGTCTCTTCCATGACCATGCTCCTGCAGGACATTTTGGAATTTACAAAACTTCCAAACTCCTGCACCTTCTGGTGGCCCTACCTAAAGGAAGATTGTAAAAAGTATGTTGAGACCTGTCTTACCTGTATCAGAAACAAGACTAGTAGGACTAAGTCTTGGGGTCTGCTGAAACCTCTGCCGATTCCGGATAGACCTTGAAAAATGAATTCGATAGACTTCATTGTTGAACTCCCTCCATCTAAAGGCCACACTGCTATCTTTGTGGTCGTGGACCATTTATCGAAGATGGCACATTCATACCCATGCTTTGGAGACGGCACAAATATTTGTAAAAGAAATAGTGAATTTGCACGGACTTCCTATTAATATTGTGTCAGATCACGGAGTTCAGTTTACATCTAAATTTTGGAGAGTTTTGTGTGAAATCCTGAAGATCGAGCTGTCATTCTCTTTGGCATATCACCCACAAACCAATGGTCAAACTGAAAGGACAAATCAGACATTGGAACGGTATTTGCGCTGCTTCTCTTCTTTTTCACAGGATGATTGGGTGTCACTGCTACCAATAGCTGAGTTTGCGTATAACAATTCTGGTTTAGCAGTAGAGATGGGCCGAAACCCCCTGTTCGATTTGCACTAGAACTCCTCAACAAAGAAAAAGTTCCGACCCGAACAGCGAACCCCATTGAAGTCTATGGGAGCTGAACGTGAAAAATCAAAAGCTCCCAATACGAAGGCTTATATGCAAATGAAATCACATTTAAATTGTTGCAATTGCCGTAACCCGGCTATTAAAAAAAAAAAATAATAAAAACTGAATAAAAACAGCGTGGGGTCCCCCCCCACCAGTCAATACCAGTCACTTCGACTTAAAATCTGTTTGTTACATGGAGATATAGTAGCTTGTTTTTGTTGTTTTTTTGCTTTTTATTTTTATTAATAGTTTTTTGTATATTGTGTCATTTAAAATTCAATGTGGATATGTTTTCATTTTATATACCATTTGTAATATGATTTTAGAGACTAAATTAGGATTCCAGTTTATCTTGAAACTATATTTAACAACAGAGATTTTTGCTTTGCACTTTGAACAAATTCTATGTACTGACTATGGATTTTTACCAGGTATCTTTTTCTCTATATACCAGCCCTGAAGAAGGGGAAGGCAATTCCCTCGAAATGCGTTGGCTCTATTTGTTTACTTTTATCTTCAACAGACAACATATAAATTTTATCGTGAGACTTTTTTTTTACATTGTCTCCAGTCACTCAAGTGTTCACCATGGTAATGCCTCCATTGTCGTTATCAGAAAGGTATCATCCCTAGGCCCCAACGGAGTCTATCACCTACCACCTACAACTGGGATATAAAAAGACATGGAGGTCGCCCTGGGACTTTGTGTGAGGTTAGAGAGGTTAGCCAATATTCACAACAGGAGTAAAAGAAAGTCAATTTATTACAAAATGTCATACATAGATAGGCAGCAGCAATGATTGTGAGTTGCCAGGCTGATGGGTATACAATGAGAGAATAATAATGCACATACATTTTGCAAGAATATGTACAGGCATAGTACAGACATCAATCATACCCAAATTGTACAGGCATAGTACAAGAATCAATAATACCCTATGCGTTTTGCGAGACCGTGCTCGCTTCTTCAGGGGCGGATGCATGAATGCTCTATCTGCAATATAGGTGATAAGATCAATGAATGTATGTTATCAATGGATGGAGGGGCGACAAATGGGGTGATTGGTCAGAGAGGTCTAAAATGCTGAGTGTCCAGACGGCAGTAACAACATACATCCAGCTCGGGAGCTGGTGGGGCGAAGCAGCCAAAACCCACAACAGGGGGACATCTGGAGGAACAGCATGGCCTGGGTGAAAGTGTTTATCCCTATGGTCTCAGCTTGTCCACTTTGAATCATAACTAAAAAGTATATATATATATATATATATATATATATACAGTGGGGAAAGTATTCAGACCCCCTTAAATTTTTCACTCTTTGTTATATTGCAGCCATTTGCTAAAATCATTTAAGTTCATTTTTTCCCTCATTAATGTACACACAGCACCCCATATTGACAGAAAAACACAGAATTGTTGACATTTTTGCAGATTTATTTAAAAAAAACTGAAATATCACATGGTCCTAAGTATTCAGACCCTTTGCTCAGTATTTAGTAGAAGCATCCTTTTGATCTAATACAGCCATGAGTCTTTTTGGGAAAGATGCAACAAGTTTTTCACACCTGGATTTGGGGATCCTCTGCCATTCCTCCTTGCAGATCCTCTCCAGTTCTGTCAGGTTGGATGGTAAATATTGGTGGACAGCCATTTTTAGGTGTCTCCAGAGATGCTCAACTGGGTTTAAGTCAGGGCTCTGGCTGGGCTATTCAAGAACAGTCACGAAGTTGTTATGAAGCCACTCCTTCGTTATTTTAGCTGTGTGCTTAGGGTCATTGTCTTGTTGGAAGGTAAACCTTCGGCCCAGTCTGAGGTCCTGAGCACTCTGGAGAAGGTTTTCGTCCAGGATAACCCTGTACTTGGCTGCATTCATCTTTCCCTCAATTGCAACCAGTCGTCCTGTCCCTGCAGTTGAAAAACACCCACACAGCAAGATGCTGCCACCACCATGCTTCACTGTTGGGACTGTATTAGACAGGTGATGAGCAGTGCCTGGTTTTCTCCACACATACCACTTAGAATTAAGGCCAAAAAGTTCTATCTTGGTCTCATCAGACCAGAGAATCTTATTTCTCACAATCTTGGACTCCTTCAGGTGTTTTTTTAGCAAACTCCATGCAGGCTTTCATGTGTCTTGCACTGAGGAGAGGCTTCCGTCGGGCCACTCTGCCATAAAGCCCTGACTGGTGGAGGGCTGCAGTGATGGTTGACTTTCTACAACTTTCTCCCATCTCTGCATGTCTGGAGCTCAGCCACAGTGATCTTTGGGTTCTTCTTTACCTCTCTCACCAAGGCTCTTCTCCCCCGGGTAGCTCAGTTTGGCCGGACGGACAGCTCTAGGAAGGGTTCTGGTCATCCCAAATGTCTTCCATTTAAGGATTATGGAGGCCACTGTGCTCTTAGGAACCTTAAGTGCAACAGAAATTTTTTGTAACCTTGGCCAGATCTGTGCCTTGCCACAATTCTGTCTCTGAGCTCTTCAGGCAGTTCCTTTGACCTCATGATTCTCATTTGCTCTGACATGCACTGTGAGCTGTAATGCCGCCCATACACGGTTCGAATTTCGAAAAATGAATTTTCTTTCGAAAATCGTATCAAAGAATTTTCGTACGAATTGTTGCAACCCACCATTAGTGGGTTGCAACAACGGACGATTTTTGTGCGGCAATCAAATTTGAGGAATCGGACATGTTGGAAATTTTTTGAAAAACAAACGATTTTCTAATCAATGATGGGAGAATCGTCCGAGAAATATAATAAGAAAAGAAATTTTAGAGAAAAGAGGATTCCCGCCCACGAAAATTCTTTTCTGTAGCAACATGAGGTGAAATTGAAGGCTTGGTCGGCCGAATTTCGAAAATCAATGGTGGCATCATCGGATCACAAAAAAACAAACTTTCTGCTTTTGAAAAGAAAATTTGTTCGAAATTCGACCATGTATGGCCTGCTTAAGGTCTTATATAGACAGGTGTGTGGCTTTCCTAATCAAGTCCAATCAGTATAATCAAACACAGCTGGACTCAAATGAAGGTGTAGAACCATCTCAAGGATGATCAGAAAAAATGGACAGCACCTGAGTTAATATATGAGTATCACAGCAAAGGGTCTGAATACTTAGGACCATGTGATATTTCAGTTTTTCTTTTTTAATAAATCTGCAAAAATGTCAACAATTCTGTGTTTTTCTGCCAATATGGGGGGCTGTTTGTACATTAATGAGAGAAAAAATGAACTTAAATGATTTTAGCAAATGGCTGCAATATAACAAAGAGAGAAAAATTTAAGGGGGTCTGAATACTTTCCGTCCCCACTGTATATATAAAAATGTACATGTATCAGATGACACCATGATAACAAATTAGCTTAATACAAAGAGTGCTGGTGAGTGGAGATATATATAAAGAAGTTTAATTATGAACATAAATATGTCAAGAGCACTTGAATAGTAGATTAAGCTTACTATAATGCATTAGTATTAAGGATGAGCCGATCACCCCCTGCCCGGTTCACACCAGAACATCCGAACAGGCCAAAAAATTTGTCAAGAACACACGAACACCGTTAAAGTCTATGGGACATGAACATGAAAAATCAAAAGTGCTAATTTTAAAGGCTTATATGCAAGTTATTGTCATAAAAAGTGTTTGGGGACCTGGGTCCTGCCCCAGGGGACATGTATCAATGCAAAAAATTTTTTTTAAAACGGCCGTCTTCTCGGGAGCAGTGATTTATTTAATGCTTAAAGTGAAACAATAAAAATGAAATATGCTTTTAAATATCATGTCTGGGGGGGTGTCTATAGTATGCCTGTAAAGTGGCGCATTTTCCCATGTTTAGAACAGTACCAAAGTAGCCAAATTACATTTCTAAAGGAAAAATTGTCATTTAAAACTGATCGTGGCTGTAATGAATTGTCAGATCTCGGCAATGTGGATAAAACTCATTGAAAAAAACGGCATGAGGTCCCCCCCAGTCCACTACCAGGCCCTTTGGGTCTGGTATGAATATTAAGAGGAACCCCGAACCAAAAATGTAAAAAAAAAATTGCGTGGGGGTCCCCCCAAAATCCATACCAGCCCCTTCAGGTTTGGTATGGATATTAAGGGGAACCCTGTGCCAAATTTTAATAAATGGCGTAGGGGTCCCCCCAAAATCCATACCAGACTCTTATCCAAGCATGCAACCTGGCAGGCCACAGGAAAAGAGGGGGGACAACAGAGCGCCCCCCCTCCTGAACCGTACCAGGCCACATGCCCTCAACATGGGGAGGGATAAAATACTACCATAGGGATGAACACTTTCACCCAGGCCATGCTGTTTCTCTGGATGTCTACCTGTCCCCCCTGACACTCATCAATTAGCGATTTAGCCCAACCTATTGGAGAGTACGAGGCCTTTTGTTTTAGACCTTTCTGATAACATACATTCATTGATCTTATCACCTATATTGCAGATAGAGCATTCATGCATCCACCCCTGAAGAAGCGAGCAGGGTCCCGCGAAACACGTAGGGTATTATTGATGCTTGTACTATGCTTGTACAATTTGGGTATGATTGATGTCTGTACTATGCCTGTACATGTTCTTGCAAAATGTATGTACATTATTATTCTCTCATTGTGTATGTATACCCATTGCCTGGCAACTCACAATCATTGCTGCTGCCTATCTATGTATGACATTTTGTAATAAATTGACTTTCTTTTACTCCTGTTGTGAACATTGGCTAATCTCTCTCACCTTACAATTGTGATAAAACCAATTGGAAGCAATTCCTTCTAAACCCCCCACACAGTAACTTGCCACTAGACAAGCACTGCCTTCCACTTAGGCTTTTAGAAATAGGATTCTGCGCATATGGACAGAAATTTGAGCCATTCTGGGAACTGATGTCATGACTTGTTCTAGGGCTTCAACACAAAAGAGCAAAATGGAGGGTAATTGCTGTAAGTGTTCCACCAAAAAATCCTGGAATACAAGATCATGTTGGTTGTTCATTGCTCTAGTATAGTTAGCTGCAGTTTGACAAACAGAAATTGCAGCAATAGGTGGTTACAGAGCTAGAACTGACAAACTAAAAAGAGCCTTTAAAAGACTCTTCACACTTTCTGTCAGCATAATTAAAAGGAAAATCTTCAAGGGCACAGTGAGATGTTTGTTTAAGACTGAGATGGCAGGGTCAGCTACCTGGTTGGCAGAAAAGTCTACCTTAGTCAGGTAGGCATGAATGCCTGAGATATAGCTAGAATGGATGCAGACACCAATGTTAAAATAGGGTCCTGCAAATATCATCATTCTGAGTGGTTTGAGTGTTCTGCAGGCCTTCAGCAGGGAGGGAATGTTTGCCTGAAATTTTTACACAGTTACTTTGTGTATAATTTCAACCATTACTATCAGCGAAGGTATTCTCCTGTGGGGAACTCAAAGACTAGGGTTCAGAAATAGGGTAAGCATGTCTGTGAAGGAGTACACAGAAACCTAGCTGCTAATCATCCTATAGTGAAGTCCTTATGGCAAAAGGGCTGAAGGAAGTGCCTGAGTACCATATAAAGGGCTCTAGGTGGAAGTGACAGTAAACTGTGCGACCTGTGGGGTGATGCAACATTTAGTCATCTGCCTGAGACTAAGCTCTGAGTGGTGGAAGTTTCACACACACTCCCCTTTTCTGACAGGTTTAATGTTTAAACATATAGTATTCAGGATACACATAAACAGTGTAATGCAAGTAATGGAGGTTTTATCTCATACTTGCTGTGGGGCTACATCAACAGTCCAATAAACAAGGTGACCTTGTCTTACCTGTCCATGTAATTGTTCCCTCATATAAAGTCAAAGCTTTGTTTGTCACAGTAGGCATATCCCCCAGGGTCTGAGTTCTACAAGGATGAACCATGCTCTTATCCCTCTAAACAACATCCGCCTGCAAACATGCATAATAGAATGTAATTACCTGCCAAAATGAGCATTTTGTTTCCCCATAAACAGAAGTACTGGATACAGTTCTTTGCTTCCAACTGCCAAACAGGTTGTTAGTGGAATGAAGGGAAGGTTCCATGTACAGGCCATTAACTACTATTCTATCATCGATGATGTACCTGCTTCATATACTAAGAACCTGATATCACAGCCCCTACAGAAGAAAAAGCCACCAACAGAAGCAATCTTTCAACTATATTTTATTGCTTTGCTGCCAAAATCGGCATCATTTCCCCCTTTAAAGGTACAGACTAACTGTACCTGTCTACAACAGAGAAAAATTACAAATACACTGTTATGTATTGAGATGTCAGTGAAGAGGCAGCAGCTTGCCAAACAGCAGAGATTATATTGCTTCCAGGTGACCAGCTTTTGACATGTCTTCGACAGAGTCAGTAATTTAGCAGTAACAAAATGCCTCTGAAACATGTCTTTCCCCATAGGATCTGATGTGAAGACACATACAGTGAGGCTAGACATAGCTGATCCTTATAGATAGCTACAGTAACTAACCGAATATCCAACAAATAACATCACGTTGAAAACAACATTTCCTTACCTGCCCCTGTGGAATTGTTCCAGAAGAACCTTATCCTGCCTTTCCAAACTGCACATTCACTTCTTGCATCTATCACACTATCATGTTAGGAAAAAAAACACATTTTGGAGGTAGGGATATTATATCTGAACAAAAGAGCTTAACATATAACTGATGTATGTTGTCCTTTGGGGATTACACCGCTGTTTAATTTACAGGCTACAGTAGAGGAATATTCCCCCCAGAAATCCTGAGACCTAGTAGACTAGTGAATGGAAAAGACATGTATTATATTAAGGAAATAGAAGTGGAATATGAGTTCATAAACTGCTGCGTTCTGTGTTCAGTAACCATCTCTGGGCTGAATAATGAACACCAGTGCGTTCTACACCTATATAACTGCCTTGTCCTTTACATGTCCTTTAAATGTTAGCGGTTACGTAAAAATGACAGGAAATCAGCTTTACCTTGTATACATTTTTTCACAGACTTTTAAAGGTATATTTATTTGTGGCTAAATGGGACAATGTTATATTTGCAAGCCCAGTACTTTGGGAAAGGGCAATTAAAGAATAAGATGACTTACAAAAAAATATTTATTGTCCTGTATAGGATTACTTATAAAATGTTCCAGGTTCAAATAGAAGCTGAAATATTTCAAATACTTTAGAATATTTTGTGCAACTGGCTGCAACTTATATTAAGATAAAGGTCATTTCAGGCTCTAGAGAGGAAAGGCATAGCTGGCTTCATTGGCATAACTGGCAAGTAAGCAAAGTTGCCAATATTCCTACTTAAAATTATGGAAAGCAACTCAGGTTTTTAAGTTCAATGAGTTTTAGATTTATACACTATTTTACCAAAAGTATTAGGACGCCTGACTTTACACGCACATGAACTTTAATGGCATCCCAGTCTTATGCCCCGTACACACGGTCGGATTTTCCGACGGAAAATGTGTGATAGGACCTTGTTGTCGGAAATTCCAACCGTGTGTAGGCTCCATCACAGATTTTCCATCGGATTTTCTGACACACAAAGTTTGAGAGCAGGCTATAAAATCTTCCGACAACAAAATCCGTTGTCGGAATTTCCGATCGTGTGTACACAAATCCGACACACAAAGTGCCACGCATGCTCAGAATAAATAGATGAAAGCTATTGGCTACTGCCCCATTTATAGTCCCGACGTATGCGTTTTACGTCACCGCGTTCAGAACGATCGGATTTTCCGACAACTTTGTGTGACCGTGTGTATGCAAGACAAGTTTGAGCCAACATCCATCGGAAAAAATCCTAGGATTTTGTTGTCGGAATGTCCGATCAATGTCCGACCATGTGTACAGGGCATAAGTCCGTAGAACTGATAGACCTTGCTTTGTGCACTAGTACAAATCATTTGGTGGAGGGGGGATTATGGTGTGGAGCTGTCTTTTAGGGGTTGGGCTTGGCCCCTTAGTTCCAGTGAAGGAAAATCTGGGGAACCTAACTTGTAAAAAATTCACCAAGATAATTTTATAAGAAAAGGACTTCAAGCATATCAGAGATGGTGCCTAGAGAGCTGCCATGTTTGGTCAGAACTAAAAAATATAACATTTAAAAATGTTTTCTTTTTTATCTGGCAAATATAAAATGTTGCATATTAAAATTTGTTATAAAATAACAATATTTGTACACATTTTGTTTGCATTTTCAAAGACTGCTGAGAACTATTTGGTGTACTACTGTATATCCATTTCAGTGTATGGAGTAATAATTAATACAGTAAATTTCTATAGTGGCGTGTTAAAAAAAAAAAATGCCGACCAGAAATATTCAATCGATACCTTGTTCTTGGCCAACTGAGCAGGAATATGTTGGATGGCTATTCTCATCTTATTGGACCCAATATACAGTGAGATATTAATGTGGATGTCAAATTCAAAAATTATTAGATTTCCCTGTATATGGCTTTTTAAATATTATTAGTGGTTTTTCCTATTTTCCTTAAGATCCTAAAACCAAAAAGCAGGACAGATTTGAACCCCATCAATGAATTTCTTACACTATGTTCCAAAAATCGGTACCATGGTATCAAAATTGGAATAAGGGGTGCTCTAACTTTTGTGTGAGTCATTTTCCATATTATAATTGATAGTCCTTTGTAAAATTCAGTCTTTAGGAATGGAAAGTCCTTGCTTAGATCAGAAATAGTCCAGTTATCAAGAATTAACCTAGCTCAGATTTGATTCTGCAGATGATTCTCTGCAAGTATAAGCATTAACTGAAGGAAAATATGTGCTCATGTCTGTTGGAATGTCCTTCATGTATATGTCTGAGCCAAACCTCATTATTCTGTTTCCATGTGAAAGCAAATTAACCAGAGCTAGAACCTCAGTGGAATTAAGATTCATACTTGCTACTGCTTTATTGGGGTTACGGAAGATCCAACAATACAGGAATTGTTGCTCAAACCGCACCCAATATTTCTATGCAGAGTTAATTTTTTTTTATTCCTTTTAAACTGTATTGCATACATTAAAAAATATAACAAGGAGATGACATTGGGGTTTTGTTGTGGGGTTGCTGTTGTTGCTAACTCTTATGCTGCCCTATTGTATTGTATTGTAAGCCATCAAGATGTTAGAAATATTTACAGTGGGGACGGAAAGTATTCAGACCCCCTTAAATTTTTCACTCTTTGTTATATTGCAGCCATTTGCCAAAATCATTTAAGTTCATTTTTCCTCATTAATGTACACACAGCACCCCATATTGACAGAAAAACACAGAATTGTTGACATTTTTGCAGATTAAAAAAGAAAAACTGAAATATCACATGGTCCTAAGTATTCAGACCCTTTGCTGTCACACTCATATATTTAACTCAGGTGCTGTCCATTTCTTCTGATCATCCTTGAGATGGTTCTACACCTTCATTTGAGTCCAGCTGTGTTTGATTATACTGATTGGACTTGTTTAGGAAAGCCACACACCTGTCTATATAAGACCTTACAGCTCACAGTGCATGTCAGAGCAAATGAGAATCATGAGGTCAAAGGAACTGCCTGAAGAGCTCAGAGACAGAATTGTGGCAAGGCACAGATCTGGCCAAGGTTACAAAAACATTTATGCTGCACCTAGGTTCCTAAGAGCACAGTGGCCTCCATAATCCTTAAATGGAAGACGTTTGGGACAACCAGAACCCTTCCTAGAGCTGGCTGTCTGGCCAAACTGAGCTTTTGGGGGAGAAGAGCCTTGGTGAGAGGGGTAAAGAAGAACCCAAAGATCACTGTGGCTGAGCTCCAGAGATGCAGTCGGGAGATGGGAGAAAGTTTTAGAGAGTCAATCATCAATGCAGCCCTCCACCAGTCGGGGCTCTATGGCAGAGTGGCCCGATGGAAGCCTCTCCTCAGTGCAAGACACATGAAAGCCCGCATGGAGTTTGCTAAAAAACACCTGAAGGACTCCAAGATGGTGAGAAATAAGATTCTCATAAGATTGTCTGGTCTGATGAGACCAAGACAGAACTTTTTGGCCTTAATTAAGTGGTATGTGTGGAGAAAACCAGGCACTGCTCATCACCTGTCCAATACAGTCCCAACAGTGAAGCATGGTGGTGGCCGCATCATGCTGTGGGGGTGTTTTTCAGCTGCAGGGACAGGATGACTAGTTGCAATCAAGGGAAAGATTAATGCGGCCAAGTACAGGGATATCCTGGACGAAAACCTTCTCCAGAGTGCTCAGGACCTCGGACTGGGCTAAAGGTTTACCTTCCAACAAGACAATGACCCTAAGCTGTGTAAAAATAACGAAGGAGTGGCTTCACAACAACTCCGTGACTGTTCTTGAATGGCCCAGCCAGACCCCTGACTTAAACCCAATTGAGCATCTCTGGAGAGACCTAAAAATGGCTGTCCACCAACGTTTACCATCCAACCTGACAGAACTGGAGAAGATCTGCAAGGAGGAATGGCAGAGGATCCCCAGATCCAGGTGTGAAAAACTTGTTGCATCTTTCCCAAAAAGACTCATGGCTGTATTAGATCAAAAGGGTGCTTCTACTAAATACTGAGCAAAGGGTCTGAATACTTAGGACCATGAGATATTTCAGTTTTTCTTTTTTAACAAATCTGCAAAAATGTCAACAATTCTGTGTTTTTCTATCAATACGGGGTGCTGTGTGTACATTAATGAGGAAAAAAATGAACTTAAATGGTTTCAACAAATGGCTGCAATATAACAGACTGAAAAATTTAAGGGGGTCTGAATACTTTCAGTCCCCACTGTAGATGATATGGTTGCTAGCCATGCATGAGATCACCAGTACAATGTACCTTATTTTTTTAAATTACTGTTAACTATAGTGACAAGTACCGTATGTTTCTTTTGCCCAGTGTATTTTGGGTTTCTGGACAGATGAGCGTCCCTTTTTTTCACTGATGTATGACACGCACAATAGAAGGATTTAATTTTACACACTATTACTGCAGTGTATGCTCACATTTCTTATCACTTCAAAGTGTTTGCAGCCTACTTCGTAAAAATTTGCCAAGAACATTTTATGTAAAAGGCCTTCAAGCATATCAGACATGGTGCCCAGAAAGCTGGTCCAAAAAAGTCAGATGCGACTAAATGGATATATACATACATGCATTGTCACAACTAAAAAATATAAAATGTAAAAATATATTCCTTCTTTAACTGATACATTTAAATACTGCATATTAAAATGTATTTACAGTATTTATTCACTTTATATTCAAGGTTTTTTTTTTGCACTTTTAGAGATTGAGGACAACTACAGTATTTGGTGAAGCCATTTCACAGTGTATGGAGTAATAATGATTGCTATAGGGGAGTGTTATTGAAATAGAGATAGCAAAAGATGCATTCCTTTAAAATAGATTTGCATAGTCAACATATGCATTACTTTTAATCCTTTGTTTTTTTTATTTTAATGTTTAAAATGAATTACTTAAACCACGGTTATTAACTTGATAAGAGTGTAGGATATTTCAGGTGCAGGTGGTTAGCTGAGATATAGAAAACCATTTATTTGTTCAGCAGTATTATTAACCATTAGGGTAAAATCAGAAGGTAGGGGCTCCATAAATTTGATTTACACAGGAAAAAAACAAGATTTGTACATAGTGTCAGCTGTCTATATCTCTAGATCACGTGTCAAACGCAAGGCCTGCGGGTCAAATCCGGCCCTCGCACCTCTCCTGCAGCTCTACCCCTCCTCGTCTCCACCCCTATCTTGTCTCAGCAGCCAGCATCAGAGAGGACAGAACTTGAGCTTTTCAATGCATTGGAGACTGCCCAGAAGAAACACAATGGCAGAACCATGTTCTGCATGAGCAGTTTCCAATTAAGTTTATTGTGGATATCAGCGGTGTGCAACCCTCTTTTTCAGACTTGGATCGACTGCCACAGTAGTGTGAGTGGGCTCTGTGCCAGTCTGCACCTACCCTTTGCAGCTTAAGTCATTACTAAAAGCAGTAATAATCAAATGCAGAAGCAATTATCTCATATGATAAAGAGTAGATATATTTATATAGTCTTATGCCCCGTACACACGGTCGGACTTTGTTCGGACATTCCGACAACAAAATCCTAGGATTTTTTCCGACGGATGTTGGCTCAAACTTGTCTTGCATACACACGGTCACACAAAGTTGTCGGAAAATCTGATCGTTCTAAACGCGGTGACGTAAAACACGTACGTCGGGACTATAAACGGGACAGTGGCCAATAGCTTTCATCTCTTTATTTATTCTGAGCATGCGTGGCACTTTGTGCGTCGGATTTGTGTACACACGATCGGAATTTCCGACAATGGATTTTGTTGTCGGAAAATTTTATATCCTGCTCTCAAACTTTGTGTGTCGGAAAATCCGATGGAAAATGTGTGATGGAAACTACACACGGTCGGAATTTCCGACAACAAGGTCCTATCACACATTTTCCTTCGGAAAATCCGACCGTGTGTACGGGACATTACAGATACAACCAGCCTTATGAGGGCAAACATAATGCTGGCCCGTGATGAAATAGAGTTTGACAATCCTGCTCTAGATCTACTGATTCATTTTACATGCAGTAAACTTCTCACTCATATTTTCATTATATCCTTTGCTTGGATTGCTCCACTTTGAGAAAGATTTATTTTGATGAGCAACCCCAGCCAAAACATTTTTTTACATTTTTTAATTTATTTACTGTTGAGACAGGAAGCAATGGGGAAGTGGAGACACATTCCAATACAACCACAAGTGGTTGTAAACCTTTGACATGTAATATGAACAACGCACATCCTTCTACAGCTTGTACTTGTCTCAATCCAAAGCTCTAAGTCTGATTTCTCTCTGCTGCCTTGTTCCTCTGCTCTCTGCACAAGTCAGTTTTGAGAGCTTTTCTGTACTCCAGAAGATAAAAAGGTGACAGGAAGGAGAGCCCCAGCACAACGCCTGTGATTGACAGCCTCAGCTCTGCATTGTTCCTGTGTGCTATATGGAGGAGGGTGTGTCCTCTCCATTCAATCAGCTTTCAGATCTCTGCTCACCGAGCACCCCCCAGAGTGCCACCTGCTGCTAGAGCTGAGAAAAAATCCCTTGAACTGGGTGTTTTAGAATGATCTACAGAAGAAACGGTTGCAGATAAACAGGTACAACTTATATAGGAGGATCTGTTTCATCTCTGTGTATCATCTGAGCTCAAACACTTCACTGGGTATATGTAGAGGTTCACGTTCAAGTTATTATTATTGTCTACAACTTCTGTTCCAGCTTTATTTCTATGCAGTCATTTCTTTAGGCTGCCTGAACACAGCTCTGAGGTGGATGCACACACATCTGTTAGCAGCACTCTACTGAAGATGTGCCTTATCACCAGTTTTAATTTTATAGTAATGATGTAATGTTCCTTTCTACTGCTGTCTGAGCTCCACGAGGGCCACCAATTCTGCTTCTAGCTCCTGCATGGATCTGAACTATAATGATGACATAATCTTTAATGTCATTTATACCCATGTGACCACAGGCGATCTATAAAAAGTGCATCCTTGGGGTCTAGTAGATCTACAGTTCTGTGAGGTGGGTTCTGGTAAAAAAAAAGACACAATAAGCCCAACTACACTGGCCAGGGCTTGTTTGGCCAGCATTGAATGGGACCAGGCTGAAAGGGGTGCTTCCATTTGGCTGGAGAGCCATGATACATTCTGTCCCATGTCCAGTTCATGGGAAAGAAGAACAACAGATAACAATTTTTGTTTTGTGCTAACAGATTCCTCCGTCCGTGCTATATACCACATATTAGTAAATCCCCCTACTGGGCTCTTGTATTCAGAATCACAAAAGAAGAATGAATAGGGCCTGATGGCCGAAACACATTAGCTGTTTTACAGCTGTTTTTGCAATAAAGGAAAACCATTGTTGGATGCCATTCCAAGTGCCGACTTCTCCTCTTCTGATTTGTGTTACCTGAGGCTTCAGCAGACTAAGTCTGAGCACCGGATAGAGCTGAGATGTGAGAAGGTCAAAGCGCTTACACACCTGTATTCTCTTGTATTCAGAATACATATGAAGTGGCTGCATCTAATTGGCTGCAGGCACTGTTTGGCCCCAAATTTTCTGCCAGGCTCCTTTGATTTTTCAATCAAAGAATGTTGGGCAGGATGCCACCCACAAAGTGAATTTAGGCCAGTTAATCAGGAGTGGCCCGAAATTCACATATGTATGGCCAGCTTTAGGAAAGTACAAACCATGCATGCCACTTTACAATGACATCATCTTACTAAACAAACTTGTTCGTTCATACAGTATGTATTACTTCTGTATACATTCATTTATAGAAAAAATACATAGGAAATAAACTGCAAAGATATACTCTGGTATACTATGCAATTGCTAAGAAGGACATGATTATTTATAGGTGTCAGACAGAGTTTATTGAGGCACAGACCAATAAATGTTCTTTTTACAAGGAAGAGAACTCAAACTTAGACAAGTTACATGTGGTTTATTTAAATTCTGCCAGGATTTTTGATTGGGTGCCACAACAGCAGATACTGCATTAATTAGCTGCTACAAGCCTATAGATGAACACTTGCCCTTAGAAAACCAACGGAAGGTTACAGCCCTGGGGCTGTTATTAATGGAATATACACCTACTTCCTCATAATGTGCTTCTTTTTAATGTGTTTATTAATGACACAGAATCTGGCACTGAGAGCAGCATCTAACTGTCTGCTGGTGATAGAAAATTATACGATCTAGGTGGACTTGGAAGGTGATGTGTTTTCTCTTGAGATTTATTTTGTACAATATTTCTCTGTGATTAGAATCAGGAAATGGAAGGTTATTTAAGTGCTTATTAACACTTATTAAAGACCCACCATTAAATAATGGCCTTGGAGAATTTGTTAATCTATTTTCTTTTCAGTACTATCTTTTTTTTGATAGAACTGCTTTCTAAAAAAAAAAGAAAAAAAAAAAAAAAAAAGAACTGCTTTTTAAATTGTTCTGAAATGTAACATTTGTTTTTTTTTCGGGCTCAAGGGATCAATATATATCTTGAAGCTCCTAGACTTTTTTTTTTCTAGAGCAATAAGCCGAGAACTGAACACCTCACTATTTCAGAAAGAGTCCGTTCTCTAGATCAGTCACAGACCTCTCCTTTTCTGGGGATGTCTAATTACTTTCTGTGCAGGCTGCTCCACCCCTGCGCTCACCTCCCTATGTAACCTTTTATGTTACAAAGGGGAACACTTTAGGGCCCATTCACACCAGCCCATGCGAAAACGTGCGAGCTCTATTATTATATTGTGGAGGGATGGTGCAATGATTTGTTACAACACAATGCAGTTTACTTTTTTTTACCTTTTTTAAAGCATCACAAAATAATATTCTGTGCACTGCAGCACATTGAGACACGGTGCAGTGACATGCAGTGTGGTGAGCTGAGCTAAGTGAAAATGCATACACGCTGCTTTTTTACTCAGCACACACCATTGTTCATGTATGGAACAGGGCACATAGGAAATAATTGTTTTAAATGTGCACTTGCTTTGAGCCTGTGATCATCTATACAGTTTAATGGGTTAGTTCACCTGCCTATGCAAGCAAGGGGTGCCTGTAGATAAAATCAAACAGTGTGGCTAAGTAAAGTTGTATAATTCCCTTGCTATAGGTGTAGGCCATCTATGTACCTGGTTGATAAACTCCCAGAAATGGCATCATCCTATCTAGCCTTGTTGCTAGGAAGTTGCTAAGACACTCCTAACTAATACTGCTCACCTCCACCACCACAGGAGCGAGATCTCAAACCTATGCACATGTGCGATTCACTTTCTCCTTCATTGCAGCATTTCTGAGCTAAAAGCTACTGTGACAAGAGAGAGAGTGCATGCAAGGACATTTGAATCTGAAAAAAGAGCCCATTCCTGCAATGGTGGGGATAATCAGTAACAGCTGGGAGTGTCTTAGCAACATCCTAGCAACAAAGTAAAACAGGGGGATGCCATTTCCTGGAGTTTTTTTGTACAGTGAGCTTTGGGAGGTACCTAAATGGCCTACACCTAGAACAAGAACAATATTCAACTTTGGTAAAGATACACAGTTTGTGTTTATCTATCTATATTTTTTGGTAAATGTGAACCAACCCCTTAGAGCTGCAACGAGCTATTGCAGTTTAACAGAAACCGGCCGACATTCAGCCCGTGTGTAGTGCACCCAGTCTGGCAGAAGCCAGCCACTTGGCCGTCTTCTGTTGAATGGGGCATGACCGAAAAAGGTCTGCCAACCGACTCCCAATCAGCGCTCTCGGCAGATGGCTGAGAGCACTGAACAGAGTGTTCTAGCGGGGGGGGGGGGCGTCCCCCTGTCAGAACAAAATAGAACAGCAGGAGAGCTCGCTGTACTAACATCGGATTGTTAGTACAAAAAAAAAACTAGTAGTGTGTACTAGGCTTAACAGCTCTGAGTCTGCTGACATCACATCCAAGATGGCAGTGCCCAGCAGCAGTCTCTGGACTTTTAAATGTCTATACAAAGCAGCTTTTACAAGTATAAAACATATACACGCATAAAATACATTAAATGTACATATCATTTTCTGAAAAGATTGTTGTTAAAATGATCAGCTGATATGGTCTGTAAGTGGAAAACTGTGGAGGCTGTGCCCAAGGAAAGCAAACAGTGGGCAAAGGACTAGTGACAGTTTTGCTTGTAGTCTCCAAACAATAAGTACATGCAGTATACTATAACAAAATAGCAGATTTTTCTGTTTCCTTATTACAAAAGGCCTTCATTTTTGTTTTCTTATAGCATGAGGCAGAAGGTAAAACTATTTCAAACTTTAACGGTAAACCAGAGCAGTGTTTAGTGTATAAGGTCATTTTGTAATTGTATATTCAAGGTTTTAAACAGTGCCAGTGTAGGGTATTTTCATGCTAACTAGATGTAACAGCTGCATAAACTAATCTTCACTAAGGCTTCATGCCAGGTATTACTGCTTATGGAATCTAAAGCACATTTCCATGTAATCTTTCAAAAATTGGTGATAGTTAACACGAAATCCTTTAATAACATAAATAGGTTTTAAGAGTTGATTGGCTGACACACATCACAGTTTCCACGTGTATAGCTATTTTTCAAGTCAGCAAAAACAGACATTACAAGAAGTTAATATTTTGCGACGGTCATTGTTGAAAAAAACTGCAAAGATTAATATATCTTTTCTGAGTAGATCAATACCTTAAGCATATGTGTAAAAAAACAAAAAAAACTATCAATAAAATGATGGCATGAAGCATACATAGTGGGGTTGATTTACTAAAACTAGAGAGTGCAAAATCTGGTGCAGCTGTACATGGTAGCCGATCAGTTTCAACTTCAGCTTATTCAGTTAACCACTTAAAGCGGGGTTCCACTCAAATTTTTAACTTAATCTTATCCCCTTCAGTTAAGTGCATAGATGTTCAAATGCCGCACGAAAATGTTTTTTATCGCTGTAATTACCTTTATATTGTACTTTATTGTGGCACTTCCTGTCTCTCCTCCCATGGGAGTAGGCGTGTTTATTGCCTTTCCCCAGCGCCGCACTGTCTCCTGGGAGCTTAGTGTCAGGCTTCCCAAGATTCAGTGCGGAAACAATGATCATGCGTGTGAACAAGCTGTGAATGAACAGCATTCACCACATCCAGGAAATCAATGCTTGTGGGCTTCACATGCCCACAAGCAAGATGGAAACAGCCAGCATCACATTTTTAAAGTTATTCTTCAGTACGAAAACAGACAGAGGCGGAAATATTACACCCAAACTGTGAGTATTATTTTGGGATTAGCAAAGTGTCTCAAAGACCTAAAAAAAAAAAAAAAAAAAGATTGGTCGCTGGACTCCCACTTTAAGGCAGGAAGGATTTACCCCCTTAATGACCAGGTCATTTTTTTGCAATATGGCACTGAGTCGCTTTAACTGACAATTGCTCGGTCGTGCAATGTTGTACACAAACAAAATTTAAGTCCTTTTTTCCCACAAATAGAGCTTTCTTTTGGTGGTATTTGATCCCCTCTGTGGTTTTTATTTTTTGCGCTATAAACAAAAAAAAAGAACAACAATTTTGAAAAAAAAGCAATATTTTTTTACTTTTTGCTATAATAAATATCCCCCCCCCCCCTAAAAAAAAATATATATATATATATATCATCTTTTTTGGGACCAGTGACATTTATACAGCGATCAGTGCTATAAAAATGCACTGATTACTGTACAAATGACACTGGCAGTGAAGGGGTTAACACTAGGGGGCGATCGAGGGGTAAATGTGTTCCCCGGGAGGTGTTTCTAACTGTGGGTGGAGGGGACTGACTGGGAGTACAGAGAGATCGCTGTTCCTAATTACTAGGAACAGACAATCTCTTTCTACTCCCCTGTCAGAATGGGGATCTGTTTGTTTACATTGACAGATCCCCGTTCTGGCTCTCTGTGGACGGCCACGCGCATCGGCTCCAGCGCCATGGGTGTGCCAACTGTAGTTATTGCATGAACCGACGTACAGCTACGGCGATTCACGCAATAGAGCCAACCTGCCGCAGTATAATGATGGCGGCTGGTTTGCAAGTGGTTAAGCTTTGACAATAAAACCTGGAAGCTGATTGGTAAATCAACCCCAGTGTGTCACAATAGTGTCCCCTGCCCTCCTTCACATCACCCCCCACAGTAGTGTCCTCTGCCCCTCTGCCCCTTCTTGCACAGCAGTGTCCTCTGCCCCCTTCACATCACCCCCCACAGTCACAGTAGTGTCCTCTGCCCCCCCTCCACAGCTGTGTCCTCTGTCCCCTTCACATCACCCCCCACAGTAGTGTCCTCTGCCCCTCTGCCCCTTCCTCCACAGCAGTGTCCTCTGCCCCTGCACATCACCCCTCACAGTCACAGTAGTGTCCTCTGCCCCCCCTTCACAGCAGTGTCCTCTGCCCCCTTCACATCACCCCCCAGTAGTGTCCTCTGCCCCTCTGCCCCCCCTCCACATCTGTGTCCTCTGTCCCCTTCACATCACCCCCCACAGTAGTGTCCTCTGCCCCGTCCTCCACAGCAGTGTCCTCTGCCCCCTTCACATCACCCCCCCAGTAGTGTCCTCTGCCCCTCTGCCCCCCCCTCCACAGCAGTGTCCTCTGCCCCTTCACATCACCCCTCACAGTCACAGTAGTGTCCTCTGCCCCTCTGCCCCCCTCCACAGCAGTGTCCTCTGCCTCCTTCACATCACCCCTCCAGTAGTGTCCTCTGCACCTCTGCCCCCCCCTCCACAGCAGTGTCCTCTGCCCCTTCACATCACCCCTCACAGTCACAGTAGTGTCCTCTGCCCCTCTGCCCCCCTCCACAGCAGTGTCCTCTGCCTCCTTCACATCACCCCTCCAGTAGTGTCCTCTGCCCCTCTGCCCCCCCTCCACAGCAGTGTCCTCTGCCCCCTTCACATCAATCTCCAGTAGTGTCCTCTGCCCCTTCACATCACCCCTCACAGTCACAGTAGTGTCCTCTGCCCCTCTGCCCCCCTCCACAGCAGTGTCCTCTGCCCCCTTCACATCACCCCTCCAGTAGTGTCCTCTGCCCCTCTGCCCCCCCTCCACAGCTGTGTCCTCTGCCCCCTTCACATCACCCCACACAGTAGTGTCCTCTGCCCCTCTGCCCCCCTCCACAGTAGTGTCCTTTGTCCCCTTCACATCACGTTCCCACAGTAGTGTCATCAGCCCCCCTTCCCTCACAGTAGTGTCCTGTACCCCCCCAAAGCAGTGTTCTCTGCCTCTGCCCCCCTTCACATCACCCCCCCACATACACACAGTGCTGAGTAGGTAGCACTTCCTACCTGACAGAGTGCGTACAGCAGTGAGGAGATTAGAAGACAGCACCCCCCTCTCTACTCTAGTGTCATCTGTTCCCTTCCCACCAGTAGTGTCCTGTGTCCCCCCAAAACACTGTCCTCTGCCCCCCTTCACATCTTGTACCTGGGTAACTAAAATACTTTAATTGGGTTTCTTTGCTGCTTAGCTGGAAAGTGTGCTGGGAAACTTTTGTATTGTTTTTGAAATTAATGGTGACCATCCCAGCCAACAAAAGTTCACTGGTATGGGCAATATCGGGGTCTATGACAACTGCATCAATAACAAAGTGCAATAAATAAAGCCTATCCCATATTATATTAAAGAGGTAACAAAAATTAAATGTATAAACACAACCTAAATCTAGAACGTACATGTGGTGGCTACATTAGTTTCCTTTATTTTCATCTGGTGGCTTTTTTTCTTTTATTTTCACCTGGTGATTCAACTAATAATACATTTCCTGTCCGAGGGTGACACTCACAGCACTGTATCAGTGGAGAAAAAGCACTATCAGTTCAAGCTGCTCTCCTGATTTGGAATGCAAACACCCCATCACCCCCCTCCCCCCCTTCATCAATCTATTATATAGAGGGGATTGTTTTGTTGTTCACAGAAGGTAGCTGAGAATTATGATAACATTAGTTGTGATTTCAGTTTGGTGCACAGAAAGTTACACAACATTTCTGATAAAATTGAGAGATATTTTTCAGTACTCGAAAAAAAGAAAATGAATACAGACACTACATCTAAGGACTGGCACAGATGTGGACAAATTTGTTGGTACCCCTGTACATTATGGTTCCAAAAAACATTTTTCTTTGATTTTTTCGTAAACATGTCACAGAATCCAAATAATGTCTTTGAACAGTCAGGAATATAAAAAAGAAACATTCAAGTAAGAAGTAATAAAATGAGCATGTTGTGTTTATGATATTGTTCTCCAGCATCAGATTGCTCTACAACAAGTGAAATTGAAGTAAAAAGAAACTGCAAATATGCGGTGGCTCGATAGACAGGATTTTAACTTAAGTAGTAGTCCAACAGTAGGGATTACAGAGTAGAGGGAAGGGTAAAGAAGTCCGCATAAGAGAAAAGAAAAGGTAAGGGAAGAAGGAAAAGCCGCAGACTGGTGGTCTAGCCTTACCTACACCTTACAGCTCATTAAAGAAATGCTTTGTTCCTCCTGAAAAGTGATGACATTAAAAGCAATTTTCTCGCATATACCTGCATACTTTTTATATATCATAGTGTAAAGCAAAGAAAGTGTGACATGGGATACATTATTGATTATTGTGCAAAGATATTCTAAAATGGCTTGGACCAATTTGTTGGTACCCCTCAAAAAGATTATTATTTGTGATATTTATCATTAATATTACACATCCTCAATCTTGTAATCAGTCAGGAAGCCTATTTAAATGTGGAAAAGTAGTCACTCTGCTGTTTGGTATCATCATATGCACTACACTGAACATGGACCAGAGAAAGCAAAAGAGAGACAGTTGTCTTAAGGAATCAGAAAGTAAATTATAGACCAACATATCAAAGGTAAAGGCTTTAAGACCATGTCCAAGCAGCTTAATGTTCCAGTTGTAAATATTACTAAGAATTTTAAGGTTCAGGAAAGTATAGCCAACCTCCCCTGGGTGATCATACCATTATCTGCTTTTTGAGCGACAGAGGGCGCAAAGGAAGAAGACCCAGGAGAACTCCACTGTTAAAATAAAAACATACAAAAACAGACTGTAATTTGCTAAGATGCATATTGACAATTCAAAATGTTTCTGGGAAAATGCCCTTTGGACAGATGAGACAAAACTGAGGCTTTCTGGCAAGTCAGTTACTGCTTGATGTTCACAGATGAAGAAATTAAAGGCTAAGTTCACTTTTAGAAGCATGTTACACCCATATTTAGGGTGTAAGGTGTAACATGCTCTTAGTGACGCACCTCCCTCCACCACACTGTAACTGGGCAGGGGATCTTCTCCCCACATCTGCTGTCACTTTTTCAAAACAGCATGGCCATGCAGGGCTCTGCCCACACAACCACATCTTTCATTCACAGTCAAGTTGTAGTTCTCAATAAACTGTGAGGGTGCTGGTGAGCTTCCTAGTGGTTTATTGATGCTTCCTGCCATTCAGTAACTGCCTGCCCCTATCAGAGTTACAGGCAGACAGCTTAGTGAGTGCCTGCAAGATCACGGATGCAATGCTTTAACCGCTTGCCGACCAGCCGCCGTCATTATACTGTGGCAGGTTGTCACGATCCCGCGAACCGTTCTAACTGTACGTCGGTCCCTTTAAGTGGGATAGCAGGCGCGCGCCTGCTGCACTGCGGGGGTGCCGATGCATGTGAACAGCGGTCGCAATGACCACCGGCCACGCACGGTCACGCGTGGGCACGAGAGCCAGAACAGGCACGTGTGTGTGTGAACACACAAATCCCTGTTCTCTGAGGAGTGGACAGACAGATTGTGAGTTCCTACTCAAGAACAACGATATGTCATTTCCTCCAGTCACTCCCATCCCCCTACAGTTAGAACACACCTAGGGAACACAGTTAACCCCTTGATCGCCCCTAGCATTAACCCCTTCCCTTCCAGTGACATTTACACAGTAATCAGTGCATTTCTATAGCACTGATCGCTGTATAATTGTCAATGGTCCCAAAAATGTGTCAAAAGTGTCTGATCTGTCCGCCATAATGTCACAGTCCCGATAAAAATCGCAGATCGCCGCCATTACTAGTAAAAAAAAAATTAAAATAAAAATGCCATAAATCTTTCCCCTATTTTGTAGACACTATAACTTTTGCGCAAACCAATCAATATATGATTATTGCGATTTTTATTACCAAAAATATGTAGAACAATACATATCGGCATAAACTGAGGAAAAAATGTGTTTTTTTAAAAAAAAATTGGGGATATTTATTATAGCAAAATGTACAAAATATTCAGTTTTTTTTTCAAAATTGTCGCTCTTTTTTTGTTTATAGCGCAAAAAATAAAAACCCCAGAGATGATCAAATACCACCAAAAGAAAGCTCTATTTGTGGGAAAAAAAGGACATCAATTTTGTTTGGGTACAGTGTCGCACGACCGTGCAATTGTCAGATAAAGTGAAGCAGTGCCGTATCGCAAAAAATGGCCTGGTCATTGAGCAGCCAAATCTTCTGGGGCTGAAGTGGTTAAAGAGTGAAATGTAAAAAAATTATAAATGCACATCTTTTTACCTGCAAAAGGTGAGCTTATCCTTTTAAGTGTTTCAGGAGCCTGCATTCACTAAATCCGATCTCCCACAGTACACAAAACATGGAAATGCAATTATTTTAGTAAATATAAACTGCTAAATACCTTTTCTCATCAGCAGTATATAGCAGTCTTGTGATTTCTATCAGTTTCCAGCCGAGCACTGGACACTGCTTGTAGGAGGAGTTTTAAATCCCCTCTGACTGCCCTATGAGGCTGCATGACCCTTGAATTTCTGTCTGGACAGTGCTGATTGGCCCTGTGCTGCTTACATGCACCCTCCAAAAAAAAAAAAAAAAAAAAAACTCTCTAGCAATACACTCCAAACTGAGCATGTGCAGAGTGCCTCCAAGGCTCTGTTCTATCAGGACATGGATTGGAGACAGTGGAAGAAGGGGAGGACCAGAAGACAGGATCAAACAGCTTTTTTACACAATGCGCAGGATTAACCCCTTAGGTTCCACGGTGAGTATAACAAGCATGTTTTACTGCATGTGCAGACTGTTTTTTTGTTTTTTTTTCTCAATAATTCTTTATTAAAATTTTCAGTAAAATTAACAAAGAGGAAAATGCAGTTGTTACAGCATGTCGGATGTTCCGACTGGAGTAAATGAGTCCATAACAGAGAAAGAAGTTGTAAGTATAGCATTGGTAGTTTTACAAGTGAGATTAAACAGTGGTGTATCATGCTTATTAAACAAAGAAACAGAGTGGCTCCAGACGGGAGGGGTGGGGAGGGGGGGTGAAGGGTGGGGAGGAGCACCAACCAACTTAATGAGTTATTATATCATAGCAAGAGTGTGGATAAGAGAATAAAGAAGACAAGCTAAGGGGAAGTTGGGAAATAGTGAGTACATTATAACGATACAGAGCATTTTGGATGTGTAAGCCAGTGCAGACTGTTTTTACTGTTGTGGGTTTAGTAACACGTTAAAGTGGTTGTAAAGGCAGAAGGTTTTTTATCTTTATGCATTCTAAAGCCTTCTGTGTGCAGCAGCCCCCCTCAGCCCCCCTAATACTTACCAGAGGTCCCTCTCTGTCCAGCTATGTCCACGAGTGTCTCAGCCATCCGAGATTCTCCTTCCTAATTGGCTGAGACACAGCAGTGGCACCATTGGCTCCCACTGCTGTCAATCAGAGTCAGCTAGCCAATCAGGGGAGAGAGGGGGAGAGAGGGGGAGGGGGCAGGTTGGGGCTCTGTGTCTGAATGGACACAGGAAGCTGTGAATCGGCTTGGGTGCCCCCATAGCAAGCTACCTGCTCTGGGGGCACTAAACAGGAGGGAGGGGCAAGGATCACAGAAGAGGGACCCGAGAAGAGGAGGATCCAGGCTGCTCTGTGCAAATCCACTACAACAGAGCAGGTAAGTATAACATGTTATTATTTTATAGGATAAAAATACGAGCATTTACAATCACTTTAAGCTTTCAAAGAAAGATTACCATACCCTCTATGAAACATGGAGAAGGGTTAATTATGCCTTGAGGGTCTCATGCTGCGTCTAGCACACGGTGCCTTAAATCTGTGAAGTGCACAGTGGCATTTCTTAATGGATTTCTAGAAGGAAACATACTGACCAGTGTCAGAAAGCCCTGTCTCAGTTGCAGATCATGGGGCCTCTAACAGAATAATGACCTAAAAAACACACAGCTGAAAACAACCAAAAATGGCCAAGAACAAAACATTGGACTATTCTGAAGTGACCTTCTATGAGCTCTGATCTGAATTCTATCAAACATGTATGGGAAAGTTGAATTGTGTAGTCTGGAGAAGGTACCCTTCAAACCTAAGATAGTGGAAGCAGTTTGCCCAAGAAAAATGGACCAAGTTGGCAGGTGCAGAATCTCATTGGGAGCTATAGAAATATTTTGTTTACAGTGATTGCCTCGAAAGGTTGTGCAAAAAATTATTTTAAGGGTCCCATTATTTTTCTCCATGACATTTTCATTTTTTGTATTATTTAAAATGTTTATTTTATTTAAAACTACAGTTTCTATGAATGAAACATGATCAATAAATGGAGGAGGTGAACCTTTCAATCACCCACCCATCCCCCATTCGTTTTTTTTTTCTTTCATACAGATCTCTGTGAATGAATGACTTGGCTCTGCAGGTGGAGTCCTGCAGAGCAATGCTGATTTTACATGTGACAGTGGCTACAGAGGAGAGTGCCGTGAGGGTGTCACCACCGAATTCAACTGAGGGCTCATTCACAAGTGTGGCAGGCACTGCTGTTCCTCTGAAAAGTGATCCAAAGGGTGTTTGACAGGTGGTGAGGTAGTGATATGTCACCTCCTCACTGCCTGATAAAAACCCATAATTGTCATGCAATGCACGCAATTGTGGCACAGAAATTATAGGTTTAAATCAGGCAGTGTGGAGGCGACATTGGGTGACACTATTCCAGGTGATCTTTGACTTCTCCCATGTTACTCAGGTAAATCTCTACCTCTCCAAGTTTGCCTACCCCTGAGTTAGGGTAACATAATGAGAATGGTGCTGAAAATTGGACATATACTGTAAAAATGACTGCAAAATAAGACACAAGAGCTCCATGCGTATCATGGCTGAATACAGCCTCAACAGGAGACAAGTGGATATGTTCCAAATGCGGACACAGCTGGGCTGTAAAAATAACTGAATTTTTCTTTCAGTTACAAAGGATATACAGTGCCTTGAAAATGTATTCATACCCCTTGAAATTTTCCACATTTTGTCATGTTACAACCAAAATGTAAATTTATTTTATTTGGATTTTATGTGATAGACCAACACAAAGTGAAATTTTTTACAAATAAATATGTGAAAAGTGTGGTGTGCATGTCTCTACCAGCTTTGTCTAAAATGTCTAAAGAGTGACATTTTTGCCCATTCTTCTCTGCAAAATATCTCAAGCTCCGTCAGATTGGATGGAAATCATCTGTGAACAGAAATTTTAAAGTCTTGCCGCAGATTCTCAATTGGGATTAGATCTGGACTTTGACTGGGCCATTCTACCACATGAATATGCTTTGATATAAACCATTCCATTATAGCTCTGGCTGTATGTTTAGGGTCATTGTCCTGCTGGAAGGTGAACCTCCCCCCAGTCTCAAGTCTCAAGTCTTTTGCAGACCTCTAACAGGTTTTCTTCTAAGATTGCCCTGTATTTGATTCATCCATCTTCCCATCAACTCTGACCAGCTTACCTGTTCTGCTGAAGAAAAGCATCCCCACAACATGATGCTGCCACCACCATGATTCACGGTGGGGATGGTGTGTTCAGAGTGATGTGCGGTGTTAGTTTTCCGCCACACATAGCATTTTGCTTTTAGGCCAAAAAGTTCAATTTTGGTCCCATCTGACCAGAGCACCTTCCTTCACATGTTTGCTGTGTCCCCCACATGGCTTCTCGCAAATTGCAATTGGAACTTCTTATGGCTTTCTTGCAACAATGGCTTTCTTTTTGCCACTCTTCCATAAAGGAAGACTCCAGATTTGTGGAGTGCACGACTAATAGTTATCCTGTGAACAGATTCTCCCATCTGAGCTGTGGACCTCTGCAGCTCCTCCAGAGATACCATGGGCCTCTTGGCTGCTTCTTTGATTAATGCTCTCCTTGGCCTGTCAATTTAGGCCTCATGCATATTTAAAAACGCCTCTCCATGTTATTCTATGGCCTCATGCACACACAGGCTTTTAGGAGCTGTAAGTGGCATAGGTGTTTTTAAGCTCCAAAAAACCCCCACAACCAGCGCATTCTGATGACCGGCGCTAAAGCTGTAAAAACGCTGGTATAAACTGCTAAATGCAGCTGGACGCAGCTGCATTTAGCCTCGTCAAGCGTTTCTCATGCCTCTATTCAAAATCAATGGTTCCCTATGGGAGCCCATTGATTTGAATAGAAGTCACACCAGAAGTCGGATCATGATGATCTGACTTGCGGCGTGGCTTGTGTGCTGAGGACCTTGAAGGGGAACCCCTCGCCAAAATAAAAAAGAACTGGCTCGGGGTTCCCCCCAAGATGATACCAGACCCTTCGGTCTGGTATGCATTTTAAGGGAAACCCCACGCCAAGAAAATGGCGTGGTCCCCCCCCCCCCAAGATTCATGCCAGACCCTTATTCGAGCATGCAGCCCGGCAGGTCAAGAGGGGGGGGCGAGCTAGTGCCCCCCCCTTAGACCATACCAGGCCACATGCCCTCAACATGGGAGGGTGGGTGCTTTGGGGCAGGGGTGACCCCCACCCCAAAGCACCTTGACCCCATGTTGATGGGGACAAGGGCCTCTTCCCGACAACCCTGGCCGGTGGTTGTCGGGGTCTGCAGGGGGGGCTTATCAGATACTGAAAATTCCCCTTTAACAAGGGGGCCCCCAGATACCTTCCCCCCCCACCCTATGTGAATGAGTATACATTGTACCCCTACCCAATCGCCCCCAAAAAAGTGTCAAGAATGAATACACTACACAGGTTTTTAAAATAATTTATTAAGGCAGCTCCGGCATTTCTTCCGATTTCTTCTCCCTCCAGTGATGTCTTCATCCTCCAGTTCTTCTCCCTCCTCCGCTGATGTCTTCTTCCCCTCTCCGGTTCTTCTCCTCTCTATTATGTCTTCTGCTTCTGCCGGGTCTACTCTCTCCGCTGTCTTCTCCCTCTGTTCTTCCTCCGATGTAATGCTTGGCCCCACCCCCTTATGATGTGCATGATGGGGTGGTGACGTCACAAGGTGCGGGGCCTATGGATGACATCACTGGGTGGCCACGCCTCACGCCTATATAAGTAATGGCACTCGGTGGACCCAGCATTACAGTGGGAGAGAGCGTCAAGACAACATCAGAGGAAAAACATAGGGAGAAGACAGAGGGAGAAGACAGAGGGAGATGAGTAGGCCTCCAGATTCCGATAAGACCCCCGCCCACAGACCCCGACAACCACCAGCCAGGGTTGTCGGGAAGAGGCCCTTGTCCCCATCAACATGTGGACAAGGTGCTTTGGGTTGGGGGGAGCCCCTGTCCCAAAGCACCCACCCTCCCATGTTGAGGGCATGTGACCCGGTATGGTCCAGGAAGGGGGGTGCTTGCTCCCCACCCGTTTCCTGACCTGCTGGGCTGCATGCTTGGATGAGGGTACGGATCTTGGAGGGGAACCATTTTTTTTTGGCGTGAGGGTTCCCCTTAATATCCATATCAGAACGAAGGGTCTGGTATCGTTTTGGGGGGAACCCCACGCCAGTTTTTTTTTTTCATTTTGGCGAGGGGTTCCCCTTCAAGATCCTCAGCACACAAGCCGCACCACAAGTTGGATCATCATGAGCCGACTTCTGGTGTGACTTCTATTCAAATCAATGGGCTCCCATAGGGAACCATTGATTTTGAATAGAGGCAAAGAAACGCTGCTAAAAGCTAGAGCGGCTAAACACATATTAAAGCCAGATGCAAAAAGCTACTAAAAGCCGCTTTTTCCTGGCATTGGTAGTGGCTTTGCAGCTCGTTTTTTCTAACGCCCCGTGTGGAATGGGCATGTCTTGATAGGTTTGCAGTTGTGCCATACTCTTTCGACTTTCGGATGAGGGATTGAACAGTGCTCCATGAGATTTTCAAAGCTTGGGATATTTTATTATAACCTAACCCTGCTTTAAACTTCTCCACAACTTTATCCCTGACCTGTCTGGTGTGTCCGTTGGCCTTCATGATGCTGCTTGTTCACTAAGGTTCTCTAACAAACCGCTGAGGGCTTCACAGAACAGCTGTATTTCTACTGAGATTAAATTACACACAGGTGGACTCTATTTACTAATTAGTTGACTTCTGAAGGCAATTGGTCCACTAGATTTTAATTAGAGATAGCAGAGTAAAGGGGGCTGAATACAAATGCATGGCACACTTTTCAGATATTTATTTCTAACAAAATTTGAAAACCATTTATTATTTTCCTTCCACTTCACAATTATGTGCCACTTTGTGTTGGTCTAGCACATACAATTCCAATAAAATACATTTACACTTTTGGTTGTACCATGACAAAATGTGGACAATTCCAAGGGGTATGAATGCTTTTTCATGGGACTGTATATATCCTGTTATTGTATAAATATTTTTTATTATAATGTCTATTCCTTAGATCTATGGAAATAAACTATCCATGTTTCTAAATATTGAAGGAAGATGGTTGCATCTGTACAACTAATTACATTATAGCTCTGATCTGCTAAAAAATAAAACATTTACCACTGGGCTACCTTTTCCGATCAGAACACAGAAAGCAGTATGCAAAACAGCTAAGAAAGCATACCTTGTGCTTGGAACAAAGGTTATAACGTGTCACAGCTGTATAAGAAAGGGTTTTGTTCTCACAGACTATCCTGTAAAACATCTGACCCATTTTCGAGTTTTACAAGAGGAGATCTAATACTGGAAAATATGCGTAAAAATTTATAACATTCAAGAGCATTAGCTAGTTTCACTTAACATTTGTTCCTCCAGGATGGCTGTATTCTATAGCACCTGCTGCAAAAAGCCTGTAGAAAACACTGATCATTTATCTTTGGCAACACTGCCATCTATTGTTCAATAAGAAAATCTACATTCCACTTATATGTGAAGGCCTTGGACATTAAACGTACCATACCATTTTTGTGTAATTTTGGCATTCTGGTCCACAGTATTTTAAAGCTTTGACTTCATAGCTACTAATAAAAATCTGAAAAATTAAAGGTCATTTCTATCCAAAGAAGCCTTTTAATTTCTCATGGTTGCTGCCAGTAAAAACGCCAACTAGTTTCTAATATGTCATAGATACTTTTACTAAAATTTCAAATTCCTAGTTCCACTGACAGAACAACCACAAGTATTGGTGTCTTACTCCCCAGAAGGATTCTCCTTAGTATAAAATGAATAAAGGTCGAGCCCAGCTGGGAGCAATACCTTCATTGTGGAATTCTGGAAGGGGGTGGGAAGACATGAACTAATACAGGGAAAACTTGCCACTGGCATCTCAGAACTTGGCAATGGGGTATATGGTGCAATAAGTGTAGTGCGTACATAAATGTCTATGCAGAACAGCAAAAAGTTCATAAAGTCCAATTGGAGTATCCAGGGTAACTTTCCACTGATTTCAATGCACCAGATGCAGCACCTCTGAAGAGACTAAAGTATCTCTAGTCAAACAGATAAGTAGAACAGCAGTGCGCAATCTGAGTGTAGTACTGTATATTCATAGATTTATTGTGGTGAAAAGACAAATGGCAACTCACATTGTGACACTCAGGCTCATCACATAGTAAGGGTTTCCGAAAGACAGTCTCACAACAGGGAACCTCAGGCCAAGATAGAAATACTGGGTGGAAGGATACACCGGCAGGACCAAGAGAACACACTGGGGGCACCAAACTAAGTGCAGCATTAAAGGAGAAGTCCAGCCTGAGATTTTTAGGCTGGGCTTCTCCTCTGGGTCACAGGAGTGCAATTCATTTTGCACTCCTGTGACCTGTTTTTAGCGGAGAGAGGTCTGAAGTCCGCTCTCCACTGACGTCACTGCCATCAGTCGAGGCAGCGCATCATCCCGACTTCCCAAGTTTGGATCTGCCAGCTGCCTTGACTGATGGCAGTCTCAGCGAGCCGCTGAGATGGCCGCTCCCCGCCCCTCCACAGCTCAGCGCTCCAATGAGCGTGGAGGAGCAGAGAGGAAAGACGCTGACTGACAGGCAGCAGCTCTCCTCTCGGGGATCTGTGAAAACTGAGCCATCAGCGATGTTCGGTGGCTCGTTTCTCCGTGCAGAGACGGCGGGGGACAGATGCAGCATCAGTCTGATGCTGCATACACATAGGTAAGTACGAATCAAAAAAAATAACCCATACTTCTCTTTTAATAGTACTGAGAAATACTTATAAATTAGTAACTCGCATGGCAAGAAGAGATGGCACATTTTGTACGTAATCCATGAGCGGTCTGCTCATGCTTCTGGGATGGGGAGCCTCTTCCTACAACCAGTCCAGAAAGTCCAGACGTCAGGCTGGATGACAGCTTAGATGAGGAAGTGGAAACCAACAAGATGTCGGAGAGATTCTTGTGGGATACAGAGCAGACCAGAAGTGATGACATTTCTCATCTAAGCTGTCTCCAGCCTGGCGTTCGGACTTTCCAGACTGTAAGTTGTAGGAAGAAGCTCCCCATACCAAATGCATGAGCCAACCACTCATGGATTTTTTTTTCTATATATGTATCAGAGTACCGATTTGTTTACATTCCCTCCAACATTGTGGGGATCTATCCTGTTGGTATTTATGAATTTTCTCTGGCTTTATGTACCATCTCACCAAAAACTTGTAGTTCACTTCTATTGTGTTAATCGATTTTATGTCCGATGCGTAATTTACTGCTCCTATCATTCTCTCTACTTGTTGTTCAACCAGTTTTATACCCATTTCTTGTTCCCATTTTCCTATATAAGGGAACAGCCCTGTCCTAAATCTGTCAGGATTCTGTATACTTGCGATACTCTATGTTTTAGTGGTGTTTGTGTCCTGCAAAGTTTTTTCTAGTGGATTCAGCTTCTTTCCATCTCTAATTGGTTGGGGTAGCGTATTTACCAAATGTTTTAATTGCAAATATTCCCTTTCACTAATCTTCCACCCATTTATGTACTTTAAATCCTGTAATGTTCTTATTTTCCCTTGTTCAGTGATATCCTTTAATTGTGCATTTCCCATTCGGCTATCGAAAAGTGTCTCCTTCCCTGGAGTAAAAAAATGTGTTCCTATGAGTGAGATTAATGGTGAATTGTGTTTCCATTTTCCCTGTCTATGAATTTAATCCCATATTTTAAACGCTTCAGCCCCAGAAGATTTTACCCATTTCCTGACTAGAGCACTTTTTGCGATTCGGCACTGCATCGATTTAACTGACAATTGCACGGTCGTGCGATGTTGCACCCAAACAAAATTGACGTCCTTTTTTTCCTACAAATAGAGCTTTATTTTGGTGGTATTTAATCACCTCTGCGGTTTTTATTTTTGCGCTATAAACAAAAAAAGCGACAATTTTGAAAAAAAACGCAATATTTTTTACTTTTTGCTGTAATAAATGTCCCCCAAAAATATATATATAAAAAAGATTTGTTTCCTCAGTTTAGGTCGATATGTATTCTTCTACATATTTTTGGTAAAAAAAAAAATCACAATAAGTGTATATTGATTGGTTTGCGCAAAAGTTATAGCGTCTACAAAAAAGGGGACAGTTTTATGACATTTTTATTGTTAATTTTTTGTTTTACTAGTAATGGCAGCGATCTGCGATTTTTATTGGGACTGCGACATTATGGTGGACAAATCGGGCGATTTTGACACATTTTTGGGACCATTGGCATTTATACAGCGATCAGTGCTATAAAAATGCACTGATTACTGTAAAAATTTCACTGGCAGGGAAGGGGTTAACCACCAGGGGGCGATCAAGGGGTTAATTGTGTTCCCTGTCTGTGTTCTAACTGAAGGGGGAGGGGGCTGTGTAGGGGAGATGATAGTTCGTTGTTCATACTCTGTATGAACAGACGGTCTGTCTCTTCTCCCCTCAGAGAACCGGAAACTGTGTATTTACACACACAGATCCCGGTTCTCCATGTGTCAGCAGCGATCGCGGGAGTCCGGCAGTGATCGTGACCGCCGGGCACTCGCATCGGCTCCGGGGGCGAGCGGGGGACGCGCCCCTAGTGGCCACAGGGTGAAGCGACCTTACATAACGTCGCTTCGCCCAGCTGTGCCATTCTGCCACAGTACAACTGCTGTGGCTGGTCGGCAAGTTGTTAAATACGTTCCTAGTCAGGTCATGTGCTTCTAGTGTTCTGTGCTTCCGTGGTACCCATATTTTCCTGTGCAGTAGTGTCCTACCCTAAAGTGTTTTCCATCTTAACCCACTTTTTCTCACTTTTTTCGTTCACCCATTCTACCATTCGTGAAATAATAACTACTTTGTAGAATCTATTTATATCCGGTGCTGCTAAACCTCTTCGTTTTATATTTCTAATGATTAATGCAACTTTTGCTCTCTGCTTTTTATTTTGCCATATATATTTTAGCATCATTGTTTTTATTGTTCTAAAAAAACTTTGTGGTATTGCTATTGGTATCATGTGGAACTTATATATTATTTTTGGGAGGATCACCATTTTTAACATGTTTATCCTTCCCATCCAGGGGTGGAGCCAGACGACGCGCTGACGTCACCTCCAAGTAAACCGCATTCCAGCAGGACGGGTCTGTCTGAGCTCCGGTGACCACGGAGCCGGACTTAAGGCTGTTTATTGCATCACGCTTTGTAAGTGTGCATTTTTTATTTGCTTTTATCTAATTAAATTTATCAGTTTTACACTATGTGAGTTCCTTCTATATATTTTATGGTATCCTTACCATGGGTTCGTTGGTGTGGAGGATGATGTGATGACCTCTGGTGGACATCGTTGGCAGCTCTCACTCCTGACTTATAAAGACTTCTGCTTGCTGTGATCCTCTGTGGTGGGGGGTCATGGCCATTTGGTAAGGAGCTACCCCTTCCATTTTCTGGTGATGGACTTTCCCTTGCTGTCACGGACCAATACCAACCATCACTTGGACTTTTGTTGTTTTTGTTGGTGATCTGGATTCACTAAAGACATTTTAGTTGATGTTTCACTTGATTGGATCCTTTTAGATCACTTTTTAATGTTTTGCACTTTATCCTCGTTTTATTTATAGTCATGATATAAATCTCTTTTCACTTCAGTTTTTATTATGACACATAGGTATTAGCGCAACCCCTTATTTTTCCTAGAGGTCTCGTCGATATTTTCCTAATTTCCATTTTGATCTCATTGAGTAATGGGATATAATTAGCCAGGTATAGCTTCTCTAGTGCAGGTGCCAGCCTAATTCCTAAGTATGATAGTTCTTTCACAAACCACGTGAATGGGAATTCCCTATGTAGTGCAAGTTCTTCTTTTTTATCTACACCTATATTAAGCATTTCTGTTTTTATGGGATTGATCTTAAAGTTCGAGAGTTCCCCATATTTTTTTTCTCTCATTATATTTGCCAATGTCACCCTTGGTTTAGTTACATACAGTAATATATCATCTGCGTATGCCGCCATCTTATGTTCCTCCTCTCCCACTCTCGCCCCTCCTATATCAACATTGTTCCGCAAAGTGGCCAAGAGTATTTCCAATGACAGTACATACTGTACAGGAATGGCGAGAGCGGGCACTATCTTGTTCTGTTGAACATTTTAAAAGGCAGCAACATACTTCCGTTAACCCTTACCCTCGCCATAGTGCGACTGTAAAGTTTTTAATCCAGCGCATAATTTTTGGTCCCAATCCTAGATGTTGGAGCTTGTCCGTCATGAATCCCCAGTCTACCCTATCAAACGTTTCTCCACACCAATTGACAGGAGTAGCGCTGGGGGTCCCCTGTTTTTTCCCTTTCGCAGCATTAACATTGTTCTTATACTATTATCCCTGCCCTCTCTACCAGGTATAAACCCTGTTTGGTCTGCATTTACCAATTCTGGCATAAACATTTTAGTCTCGATGCCAGAATTGTTGCATATAACTTTGTATCGGCGTTCGACAACACTATGGGCCTATAGTTAGAACAGATTTATCCTTTCCCTCTTTGGGTATTATTGTAATATGGGCTAGTAATGACTCAATTCTTATTTCTTAATTTTCCCCTATTTTATTCAGGTAGTTGCACATTTTTGGTATTAATTGATTTTGAAATTTTTTATAGTATTTAATTGTAAACCCGTCGGGTCCTGGGCTTTTCCCTATAGGTGTTTCTTGCAATGCCTTTGTGATTTCATCTTGTGTAATTGGTTCATCTAGTTCCTTCAGTCTTTCTGTTGGAATTTTTGGTAATTTGGCATCTATTTGATATTCTTCTGTTTTTATTTTTCTTATTTCTTCTTCCTTGTGTGTCTCTTTGTTTCTGACCGAGTATAATGCACTATAGTATGTTTGACAGGCCTTTTTGATACCAGTTCTTTTATATAACATCTCTCCTCTCTCGTTTTTTATCCTTTATATATAATTTAAGGTCTTCTTATTTCTTTGTTCTAATTCATATATTTCTTTTACCATTTTTTCCCATAATATTTGCTCTCTCCTTCTTTTTTCTTGCCCCAATAGTGTAATGGAAATTTGTAAGTTCTATATATAATTGTATTGTATTTTGTATGTATTGCACATTGCCCTCACTGTGCACACAGCACTAATAATGTTTTCAGTACATGTTTACATTCTTTCGAGTCCTGATTAGAATTAGCCTGCCTATGTAACGCCTCTTGTTACCATAAATGTACAATTGTAATATTAATGTGATACCTACGTAATCATGTGCATAAAAACCTTCAATTGCGTCATAATAAAGCAGAACAGTAATTTGGAAAGATGCTGAGCGTATCTTTTGTGTCTGTTCCCTACTGCAGTAGCTATTATTAATTTGGAACCACTAATCAATATGAGGATAGGAGTTGCCTATCATCAATTTAACCGAGTCAGCATGGCGAGCTTTGCCTTAGGAGGGGATTCCAGGTGACCCTGAGTATCCGAAACGAGGAGCTTGAGACGATCCGGGAATTTCTGATAATCAGCCGGCTGAGGTAAGCCTTTTGCTTACATTTGAGTTATCAGACTTCCTTGATCGGTAAGGCATTTTCGGGACAAAGGGTACCTATTTTACTCCCCTTAATCGAACTGTATTGATTGGTGGTTATATGTTATGTTGTCCCTGTCTATTGTCCATTGGAGTGTTATAGTTAAGAAAGGGAAGAATAGTGCTGTTCACAGGTATATGTAGTAAATCTGCTAGATAAAGTAGTTTAGAGGCAAGAGGGTATAGGCACAAGTAGAGAAGAGAGAAGACTTGCCAGTCATTATGGGCATTGAATTAAGTAAGGGAATGAAGGGTAAGAGACCCTCAAAAATGCCCAGCGCAAGAGGAGTGCTACATATGAACCAAAGGTGCGGTTCCGCCTATACTGAGCCCCTAGATTAATGGTTAGAGTGGACAGGGATCCACAATGGGTAAACAGCTAGAGAAACAGCTATCTATGTGAGCAGGATGGATCAAGGGTGACATTAACACTAGACAGAAAGGGACATTTTCATGTTAAGTTGTGGGATGAATTTGGGGTCAGGCACTACAACTATTAGAATCAGAAACAGAGAAATGAGAGGTAAAACAGAATACTTTATATGTTGTCAGACAGGGTAGATGGGATGAGCACTCTGGCTGCCCGTCTGATCATAGAAGCTAGATATAAAAGATATCTGAACAAAATAAAGAAAGTAGAATTTAGACAGGAAAATATTAATGAGAGTTAAAAGAAAGTGAGAGAGATATTGGTGTATGTGTGTGCGAATGCTGGGACCTTTAGTTCTATTGCTTGTGTGTGTCATGTACGCAGATGTGACCCCCTCCTTTGCGCTCTCATGAAAGAAATGTGGCTGGGATGAGAGGTTAGTGATAAGCTGGAAGGACACCATGCCAATTTCTGTTTTTTAGACAAAACATTTATAACAAAATGTGCCAGGTTAACGAATCTAATGGTAAACAATGTGATCACAATTATTTTGAATCTGTTTTCCAAACATGGTAAAATGAAGGTTACATTTAACCGTGTATTACACAAATTGAATATCCTTTGATAGTGGAAACAGTGCATTTAAAAAAGGGAAATTAAGTAAAATTAAATAATAATGAGTATTAATTTCTAATATGAGTTTAACAATGTTATTAATAATATAGCTATATTGAAACTGTTTTAGACAACCTTTGGTTGGAAATGAAATCCAGGTTATTGGGGAAATTTGTAATGAATGACATTAGTTTAGATTAAGATAACAATTTTGTCATTTTACATTTATACAATAAGCCCTTATTGAGAGAAAAAAAAGATTAAGATGAGGTTGTTATTTTGAATAAAGCTGCCATAATATTTAACAAAGCCAAGATGGATGGAATACATAAGAAGTTCTTCTACAAAAATGAAATTTTAAGGTTTTTGATAACAACTTGATGTGCGGTCCATGATGTGAGAGTTATAATAAATAGAATGTAAATATAACAGACCCATCACATCAAATCCACACACCCTGTTAGGATAGATGCCACCTGCAGCCAGTTGTTTTATAGTTTTTGATGCTTTCTGGTCCATCATGCAGATTGTTGATCCTTTTGTTTTATTTATTTTTATTTTTGAAATCCAAAGCAGAATGTGTGGATTGTGAAATGATGTGCTCCTTTTCCTTGTAAGTACAGTGGTATAAGCAGAAGAATATTTTGCATTTATGGGCATCTCTCCATGACCGCAGGGTATTGTTATCATTTATTATAATATTGCCAGGAAGAAGTTGTCTTTTGAAACATGAAACTGGAGTTCTTACACAAACAGCGTGATAGAAAACAAGCCATTGTAATATATTTATGCAAGCTGGACCCAGTAATGAATGGTTCATCCCGATATATCAGAGCTGCAGCTTTTATGCAAAGGTGCTATTAGACAAAGTTAGATATTGTTTTGGTCAAACATTTAATTTTTAATGGTCCGACATTCTGTGCAGCAAATATACAGATAACTAAATGTCTGTCTAATGAAAGGTTTAAAATATGAGTTTGTTTATGTACAAATCTAACAATGAAAAATGCGTACATTTGAATCCAGACACCTTATTGCCTCTATTGGAGGAGGCTGGAGACAAAGGAAGACACGTGTGTTAAATTGATGATTTAGGAATCAGCTGCTGTGAGCCCAGTGCGGGACACACTCCCTGAAGGCCCAGATATTAAATTTTTTGTAGATTTGAGTATGCAGTTTATCACCCAGAAGGATACTCTGTATTTCAAAGTCATTGGATCCTTTTTCCCCAGCTCAAGAAGCAGAGCTCCATGTTTTAGTAAAGCCTGTGAGCTATAAAAAGAATGTATATTTATATAGATAGTCGAGATATAGAGAGCTTTTGGTTCCATTTAAAGGGCCAGAAGTTTGTTTTTACTTCAGCGGGTAAACCAACCAAGCATGCCAAGTTAATTTGATCGGCTGTTTTCAGCCTTCCAGGTTCTTACTGAGGTAGCCATATTAACTTTCACACATGGAAGCAGACCAGGATGCACTAAGGATGCTGCAATTACAGCCCCGGACACTTGATGGGTCTGTGCAACTCACAGATTCCACCCTAGTTCTGGCCCAGTATAGCTGGGATTAATAATTAAACTTTAAGGACCCCAGAACGAGAAGAACAAGTGGTCAACAGGGGGCAACTTCTTATGAAACAGGACTTTGGAAAAGGTGATCATTTATGTCTGCCAGCCACTCTTTTCCCTCCAGCTTGACACATGGACCTTGTCATCAGTCACAAGCAGTTATGGCTGCCTTAGTAAATGAGCGTGGGATAGAGCCAGGGTTCACCACAGTTGTTTTTATAACATACCACTTCTTGTTTTACCTGTTACCAAAGGTGTTACCAAAAGCTGAACATCCCTCCCAGAGATTACAAAAAAGATATATCCAGATGCCCAAGTTAGGATCTTACGAGTATGCATTTTGTCTGTATGGACATGTTTTTTGGATGTCCAGTGGCAAATGCTACTGCAAAGGCCACAGTAAAAAGTGTTATCAGAAGTAGTTTGTAAGTACAGAGTGCCAGAAAGTACAGAGAGTAACAGAGGAAATCATATTTTATAGGAGAGTCCTTAATAGAAGTTTTGAGGTTTTGTTTTTACACCCCTTACTGTCTACAATGTAGCGGACAAAGTAGAGTAAGAAACTAGAAAACTTTTGCCTGAATGTTTTCTTATATTTTATCAAGCCCCTAAGGGGGATGTTGGACTCTCTCCCTATGGGATTTTGTTTGGGAGTGTGTTACTCACTTATATTTTGTCTCAGCAGCTGAAGTCCTTCATTCGGATCTCACAGATAATGTTGCTGATCTTTTAAGGTTTTTTGACAAACTGATTTATGTGTTTTCTCCCCAATTCCAGATCCTAAAAGTTTGGAAGGATCTAAAACTAAAGCCAGGTGACTTGTGGATTGTTAAGAGACATTTATATATAAGGAAATGTTTGGAGACTCAATACAACATCTATTTCATGTACAGTTTTTGCAAAACGTGAAGAAAAAATCACCTGGATCCACACCAGACACTGCAAAAATGACTAAATTAAAGAAATCTCTGAGTTTGATTTGTTTACCTCTTGTGATCACAGTCTAGGGTACTTTTTGATTAAATTACTTTAATTGTACGGGATATATATATTTGAAAAGTAGTTCAGCCATTTTGAAGTCATATTTTGTCTTTTGTATGTCTTCCATTTTATGTAGAATTGTCTGTGTTTACATATGCTGATAAGTCAGCATGCCCACAATTCAGCTAGAAGGCCATTCTGGTCACAGGAGTGTACAGCCAGTACTTTGTAAATATGTCTTATCAATCATTTGTTTTTCACAATGAAAAGTCATTTGGTAATGAAAAAGTTGCTCAGCTATTATTTTCTCCACAATGGAGTTTTTGCCTCTTTGGCCAGGACTACCTCCACCTAAGTGTGTGGAGGTTCCAGGTTAAAGGTTATAGCAGGTATGGTTAGTGATCAAAATATTGATCAAAAGAAGGGAGACTGTAATGGAAATTTGTAAGTTCGGCATATAATTGTATTGTATTTTGTATGTATTGCACATTGCCCTCACTGTGCACACAGCACTAATAATGTTTTCAGTACATGTTTACATTCTTTCGAGTCCTGATTAGAATTAGCCTGCCTATGTAACGCCCCTTGTTACCATAAATGTACAATTGTAATATTAATGTGATACCTACGTAATCATGTGCATAAAAACCTTCAATTGCGTCATAATAAAGCAGAACAGTAATTTGGAAAGATGCTGAGGGTATCTTTTGTGTCTGTTCCCTACTGCAGTAGCTATTATTAATTTGGAATCACTAATCAATATGAGGATAGGAGTTGCCTATCATCAATTTAACCGAGTCAATAGCAATCAACTTCCCCCTAATGAAAGCTTTATGGGCTTCCCATATAGTTGCCTTTGTTAATTCTGGTGTCTCATTCAGCAGGAAATATTGTTCAATTGAATTTATTACAATCTTTTAAACTTCAAAATCTTCTATTAAGTCTTTGTTTAACCTCCATGGGCCTTTCCCCAATTGAGGTTTCTATTACAGCCTCCAGAACTCTATGCTCCACCAATATATAATCCAGCCTGGAGTACGTGTTGTGCACTGTTGAGTGGTTTGTATAGTCTTTTGTACTCAGATGTTGAATTCTCCAAACATCAACCAATTGATGGTTATATATTTTTTTCTTTACCAATCTTAGTTGTTTATTTTCCTTGTCCAGTGAACCAGGCGTACTATCCAGTTTATGGTCAATGGAAAAGTTAAAGTCTCCGGCCAATATTGGGGAGCCCTGCTTAAATTCCATCAAATCATTTAAAATCTCATTCAAATATTTTTTGGGGTATTTATTGGGGTAACATACATTTTCAAGCATATACTTTATCCCCTGTAAGGTCCCCTTCAAAAAAAGGAAGCAATCTTCTGGGTCTACCTTTCTCTCCTCTAATATGAAACTGACCTTTTTCCCTAGACCTATTGCTACACCTTTTGCCCTTCTACTTGGAGAGTCTCTATAATACCATACTGGGATGGCTTTTGAGTATAATTCAAGTATAATTGAGCAGGTTTCTATTTCTTTCTTTGGGGCCTCCCTTGCCCCCCCTGCTCTCCTCAGCCTGAGGCAGTGTTCTGTCTGGCGCTGTAGCTCATCCTCCCCTACTGTCGGAGAGGTGGCTACGGAACTAGCTGAGTATCCAAATCTCCTTCCCCCATATTTGTATCCTTTTTCCTTTCTTCTATCCTCCCTCCCCCGCCTCCCCCCCTCCCCTGCCCCCCCCCCCCTCCCCTCCCCTCCGCCCACTGTCCAGTACATTTCCATTTTTATTGAATTCATTTCGTTTTCATTTTTGTTATGTTTTTCTCTTGGGGATCAACTGCCACTGCTCTTCTTCTTGTATATTTCTTTCTTGTCTTGGAGTTATCTCTCTTGGAGTATCCAGCATAGGAATTTCCAATTTTTTACAGAAATCCTTTGTTTTCTCAAAAAACCTGAGTTTTACAGTGCGTCCATTTTTCCTACCTATCAGACATGTGGGGAAAACCCAATTGTATTGAATTTTGTGATCTTGCAACACCTTCAGTAGAGGTTTTAGAATACTCCTTCTTAGAGTTTCCGGAAAAATTTGCAGTGTCTTTTCCTTGTACTTAATTGGGGACTTACCCCTCATATTTCCCCATATTCGTTTTTTTTCTCCCGGTTATTGAACCTTACAATTATGTTCCTTGGATTCTCCATCAGGATTCCCTTCAGTCTTCCTAATCTATGGGCTCTTTCGATTTTTATTGGGTTTGTTTCTTCTTTACCAAGTATTGGGTTGATTATTTTCCTTACTATTTCTGTTAGATCCTCAGTCTGTGTAGATTCGGGGAGACCGCTTATTCTCAGGTTTTTTCTTCTGTTTCTTTTCTCTTGGTCTTCTAATCTATATGCCTGCTCTCATTGTTCTATTTTTAAAGCTTTTATTTCTCCTTTTAGGTCTTTTATTATATTTGTGTGGCGGTCCACTTTTTTTTCCCACTTCCTCCACTCTTGTAAGTAGATGACCCAAGTCCTTGTGAATTATTGCCATCTTTGTTTTCAGGGATTTCTCCAGGGCCGCAAACATGGTTGCCATATTTGATTTTGTTGGTAGTTGAGCCTTCATCTGTTGTTCCTTATCTCTCTCTGTCTCTGGCTCTAATCCGCAGTCTTGTTCCAGTCTAAATTCAGAGATTGTGCTTATTTCTAGTGATGTTTTATTCTGTTTTTTTTCTTTTGCTTCAGTTTTTCTTTTTTTTTTCTTTGCTTCAGTTTTGTTGTTTTTCTGTTGTTTGCTTATCTCCATTCCCTCCTTGGGTCACATATTTACTCATAGGGCCAGGGTCAGGGCTCAGACGAAGACGGGATGATTTTACTACCGCTTCTCCCCTTCCTGACTTCCCCCTTATGTTTCCCTTTTGCTCTTTGCTACGCCCGCATTTTGAGAGAAAAAAAAAAGGAAATGCGGAAGTGTAACAGTACAGCATTCAAATAAGATGGTGCGATGGTGGGATGGCGAGTTTAAAAAAATAAACAAAAGAAAAAGGAAAAAAAAAAACCTGTCTTTGCCGTCTATTTTCTACTGATGATGTCTATGGACCTACACCCTCTCCTGAAAGTCCTTACACTTTTATACCTCTTCCATTCAATTCCTTCACTTGTTCAGACGTTCACTTCCGCAGACAACCGGACACACCAAACATGGGGTATTCTCAAAAATACATAATGTTACCCATAAAAATAAAATCTTGTATCAAAAATGGCGTATATATAAAAAAAAAAATGCAATCAATGCTAGATGCTCGGTATGTGCCGGCTATGTTATGTATATGTAGAATATGCAGTCTATGTGAGTTTATCGCACATGCACTATATGCAGCAAAGAACAAAAAAAGATAAAAAAAAAAAGACAGGAACAATAAAAAAATAAAAATAAAATGCACTCACCACTCACCACTTCCCCTTTCTTCTGTTCTTTCCCCTTTTTCTTCTTCCCTTCTTTTCTTTACCCTTCTCCCTCCCTTTTCCTTCCCCAAAACCTTAACAAATGGGGAGACTGTACAGCTCTACCCCGCATGATATCCGCGGTTCACTGTCTGCCGTCCGATCTCTGGAAACCCTGGGGGGCCTCACTTCGGCTCCATTCGGCTATCCTTGGTCTCTGCCGATCTCTGCCGATTATCTCTGAGTGCCACCGTCTCCTCTTGCCATCCTCGAGTACCTCAGAGCACCGGCCCCGGATATCTGCCGGGCATCCACAAGCGCTTCTTGCACCGATGACCCCCTATGCTCCTCCTGGTCTAACCCGTCCACCCCGGGGGGGCACTTCTCAACCGCCTCCACACTCTTTCGGAGCACTCTCCACCCCCCACGGTCTCCGTACTCACAGCGGCAGATGTCCCCACAGGAAAGGAGCAGACTGAACAAGCAGAGCCAGTGAAGGAGAGCCTCCCCCCGGTCCACGGTAGTCGCCGGCTCACAGGGACAAAGGAGAGGTACACCACAAAGTGGTGATTTGTGACGGACCTGCAGGACTGGGGTTTAAGCCAGGCGGGGTAATGGAAGGCCAACCACTCATGGATTACATACAAAAAGTGGCATTTCTTCTTCCCATGTGAGTTACTAATTTACAAGTATTTCTCAGTATTATTAATGCTGCACTTAGTTTGGTGCCCCCCAGTGTGTTCTCTTGGTCCTGCCGGTGTATCCTTCCACCCAGTACTTCTATCTTGGTCTGAGATTCCCTGTTGTTGTGAGACTGTCCATCGGAAGCCCTCACTATTTGATGAGCCTGTTTTTTACTGTTACAACGTGAGTTGCCATTTGTCTTTTTACCACAATAAATCTGTTTATATACTACTCATATTGCACACTGCTGTTCTTCTTATCTCAGAACCTGGTGGCTGACTGAACAGTTTACCTTAAAGTGTACCTGTACTTTGTTGATATTCAATTTTTTATATAGAGGAGGATCTTCAAACTACAGCCCGTTGGGCTACAACTGGCCCCTTACAAGATTATCCTGTCCCATCTTTGCAGAATGTACTTCCATGGTGCAGCTAGGCTGACCGCCATCACCACAACAACCAATGATGCTAAAGACCAGGCCACACAGGGGTTGATTTACTAAAACTGGAGAGTGAAAAATCTGGAGCAGCTGTGCATGCTAGCCAATCAGCTTGTGCAATTAAGCAGACAACCCAACCTGCAAAAACTCATTTCAGGGAGGTAGCGCTTCGCGCCGAACAGCCCCCCCCCCCCCCCCCACATGTTAAATGGCCCCTGTGGAGAGAATCTGGCCCCTGCAGTGCTGACCCAGTGTTCTATTTTAAATAATTTAAAATGGCTCCTGCTCATGGCATGCTGTGACTCGCTGCTCTCTGGGATCAGTGAGTGAGTGAGTGAGTGAGTGAGCAGAAGAAATGTGGTGATAGAGTGACTCAGTGATGCCCAGCGTCACTGTGTCTCTCTATCCACACTCTGCAGAACTCACACACTCTGGAGGACCAGCCCGTGTGCACCAGAGTCAGTGTGACTCCTTCTCCTCACACTAAGGTGACCAGATTTTTAAAATGAAATCCGGGGACATTTATTTTTTATTGGCAAATGGTAAACTATTTTATAAGCATATTTTCCTTAAATTATTATTTTTTTTTTTCTCTTTATAAGGTTTTTATTTGAAACAAAAAAGCAAATGGAGAGTATAACAGAAACACAGTACAAATCAGATGGCAGTTGACAGGGTATATTAGCGGTTAAGCTTTTAAACTTTGTACTTCAAAATGACAATCATGGTTATGTTGAAAAGAGTGAACCTCGAATCAATGGAGATAGAAACCGATTGGGTTTCTTGGGTGTTGGTAGGACTTGTGGGTGTGTAGATCCGAGTCAATACGGTAGCCATTAAAGTAATATTAGGTATGTTCGGGTTAAGCCGAGGTGTCTTAAGAAAGACTCGGATTGTGTGAAGGAAGTCAGGATGGGATCAGCGTATGAGTTTCTGTTTCTTTGAGGTGGTGTTTTGGGGGTCTAGGGAGAGGTGTGTATATGGTGGGGGGGTATCGGTACAGTAAGGAGGATAGGGGGGTGGAGAGGGTAGGGATGGGGGCCAGGGGGAAATGTTGGTGCTGTCCATCTCTCATTCCCTCCGGCGGAGGGAGACAGGGGGACTGATGAATGTTACGTGGTTGTAGCTAGCTGGGTAGATCTTTGCGTTTGTTATTATTACAGGTTGTAATGGTTTGGCCAAGTCTGGTCTGGGTTTGCGTGAATGGTGGAAAAGATTTCAGGCGGGTTGTGTGATGTTGATGGTAAGGTCTTTGTAGTCTGTTGTTATCTGGAAGTAGGTTCAGCATGCCCACTTGATTGAGAATTTAGCTGGGGTGTCATGAGCAATGCTAATGAGACGTTCCATTTCAGCTATCCTGGAGACTCTGTTCAGCCATTCTTTGATTGTTGGGGCATGTGTGGTACCCCAGTGTACTGGGATGCACTGCTTTGCCGCATTTACTATGTGCTAGGGATTTAAAGTAAGTGATGTTCGGTAATGTGGTGGTAATGTGTAAGAGGAATTGTGCTGGAGAGAAGTTCAGTGTGTAGGTAGTGACTTTCTTTATAATTTGGTGGACTTTGCTCCAGAAAGCTTGAATAGGGGGACAGTTCCACCAAATGTGCAGGAGGGTTTTGTGCATAGTGTCTCGAAGGGGGAGAGGGGTCTGGAGACCTTAAATGTTCTGTCAAGTGCCAGTAAGTAGTGTGAGAGTAGTGTGTGATTCCATGGGGAGACATAGATGCCAACGTCCTTAGATGGAAGCTTCTCACATTGCAGAAGCTTGCCTTGTGAGAAGAAATGTATCTGAATGTCTCTGTGTGGCCAGATGTCACTTAGGAATATATTGTGCATTCCGGGGGGGAAGTCAGGATTAAGACGGAGGGAGGTGAGGGGGCCTGGTGTAGAGGATAGAGTGGTTGACTTACAGGTGTTGTGAAAGCATTTGATTGTTAGGCCGGTTAAGGGATGATTCCGAATTTCGTGTGGTATGTGTTTTTGGATGTTCCAGGGCAATAGATGGAGTGGGGAGGAAGTGAATGAGCCTTCAAGGGTGACCCAGTCTTTGTATATGTGGTGGATGTTCCAGTCAAGAACTCTGGAAAGGTGACAGGCAGTGTAGTATTTTTTTAGGTCTGGGAGTCCAATCCCTCCTTTCTGTTTTGGTAAAGAGAGGTGCTGGTAGCCAATTCTTGGTCTCTTATTTCCCCACAGAAATTTAGAGCATAGTCTTTTGTAGTTGTTGAAAAAGGTAGCAGGGATGTGGATTGGGATTGTTTGCAGTATATAGGGCTTGTTCCAACGTTTTAAATCAGTGGTGAGATTTTGTAAAATGGGTAGGTCGTTTTTGCTGTAAAGGTCGGAAAGGTTTCGGGGAAGTTGGATTCCTAGATAGGTTATTGCATCGTCCTTCCAGTGGAAGGGGAAGTTTCTTTGGTATTAAGTGACTGTGTGTTTGGGTAATGATATGTTTAAGTCACACAATTTTGAAAAATTGATCTTGAGATTGGGGATTAGTCTAAAATGGCAGAAATCTGTCAGTAGGTTGGGAAGGGAGATGTGCGGTTCAGTAAGAAAGAGAGGTATGTCATTGCCGAAGACCACTAGTTTGTATTCTTTATCCGCTGTATGTATCCCTCTAATGTTTGGGTTGGCTTTGAGGCAGCGTAAAAGGGGTTCTAAGGTGAGTGTAAACAGTAACAGGGAGAGGGGGCACCCCTGTCTCGTATCATTATGAATAGGGAAGGCATTCGACAGGGAGTCATTAACCTGGACCTGTGCTATGGGATTGATGTACAGGGCCATTATGAAGCTTAATAGGTGATTACCCAAACCCATGATTCAAAGAGCTGCTTCCAGGCTACCCTGTCGAATGCCTTCTGCGCATTGAGGAATAAGAAAAAACTGGTTTGCTTGGAGGAGGTTAGAAGGTGGTGCAGGTTGATCACTTTAATCGTGTTGTCCCTGGCTTCCCTTCCAGGGATAAAACCAACTTGGTCACGGGAGATAGTATGGGGGAGGAGGGGGAGTAGGCGGTTGGCCAGTATTTTGGCAAATGGTTTGATGTCTACATTTAGTAGGGAGATTGGCCTGTAGCTTGCCAATTGGGTGGGATCCTTTACGTCTTTGGGAATAACTGAAATGTGTTTTTCCAATAAGCCCGGGGAGAGTGGGGTGGAGGCTGATAGGGAATTGAACGCTTTAAGAAAGTGGGTCGATTGAACTTCCGAAAAAAGTTCTATAGTAAACCGCCGATAGTCCATCTGGACCTGGGCTCTTGCCTGGTTTCATGTTTTTAAAGGCCTCATCCCATTCTTGTGTGGTGATTGGGTGTTCTAAGTCTGTGGGGTTGTCTGAGGTGATTAGCTTGGGGCAGTGTTTTTCCAAAAAGTTCCGTATAAGTGTGGATCTGGGGTGGATTCGGGTGTGTGCACTTCAGTGGCCGAAAGATTATATAGATTAGCATAATACTGTTCGAATGCTAGGGCTATATCCGGGTCACTCTTAAGTGTGTCTCCTGATGGGTTCTGTATCTGGTGTACTGTGGATTTGGCTTTTCTTGAGTGTAAAGCTTGTGCTAAGAGGTGTCCGCTTTTATTGCTGTGCTCATAAAAGAGTTTCTGAGAGAGAGTATATTTTTTTTCCTCATCTTTTGACCCGGTTCTTCTAGTAGGAGTTTGCGGGTTTCTGTCAGCTCTTGGTGAGTGTGTTGGGCTAGGTTACGCTTGTGTGCTTTTTCTAGTGTTTCAATTTTCGTAAGAAGGTTGCTAACTCTTTTCTGTTTTTCTCGTTTAAGTGCGGAGGCGAGAGAGATCAGTTTTCCCCGTATCACGCACTTATGTGCTTCCCATTGGGTGAGACAAGATGTGTCTGGAGTATCGTTGTCTTGAAAATAGTTGGAAATAGTGGTTCGGAGTTTGGTGACCCTTACTTTGTCAGTCAGGAGGTTTGCGTCGAGTCTCCAGATTTTGTAAGTGTGGGAATGTTTTGGGAAAGTCAAGCGAAGAGTGATAGGGTGGTGGTCCAAGCTGAACATCGGTTCTATTGTTGGTTTTGATAGGAAGGGTAAGTCAGGTTGGCTAAGGAAGAAATAGTCAAGGCGTGAGTATTTGTTGTGAGGAGCTGAAAAGAATGTGTAATCCTTCTCATGGGGGTGCAGGGTTCTCCAGGTGTCATGTAGGGAAAATTCTTGGAGAGCCAGTTTGATTTGCCGCAGGGTGCTATATAGGAGATGGGATATGCCTGTGGATGTGTCTATGAGAGGGTCCAGTGGCACGTTAAAGTCACCTCCCAGAATCAAAATGCCAGTTTGGAAGGATGATAGCAGACAGTTGATAGATCGGAAGAATGGGACTTGGGTGGTGTTAGGGCTGTACACGTTAGCTAGGGTGATAGGTTTATCCCAAAGTTTGCCCTTAATGAAGATGCAGCGGCCTTGTTCGTCAGCTAAAGTGTTTGAGATTTGGAGAGGGAGATTTCTTGACACTAAGATGGATGTTCCCTTGGTTTTGGATGTGGGGGAGGTAGAGTGATAAACGTGGGGGAAGTGGTGATTTTCCAGTTTGGGTATGGCTTTGGATTTAAAGTGGGTCTCTTGCAGGAATATAACATCAGCCTTCATGGAGTACATGTTGGCTAAGATTTGTGACCTATTTTCTGGTACATTTAGGCCTTTTGCATTCAGGGAAACTATCTTAAGTGAGAGCGGTGTGGGAGAGTTCCCTGGTTGGGCCATGTTTGACGGAGAGCAAGATGGGGGGAGAAGAGTACTTGGAGGGAGCGAGTTGGCAAGGCTTAAAGATCCGCTATGAGTGGACGGGGATGGTTGGGTGAGGGTGTGGAGGGGATGAGAGATGGACAACTATGGGGAGGGGAAGGACTAGGTACAGTGAAGATTAGAGGGGAGGGGAGGGGAGGGTAGGTGGGCACTAAGAGATAGGCAGTATCTGGTGAGGGGTTGGGTAGGGGCATAAAGGATAGGGAGGAGGAGGGGGCAAAACTGGGAGGGGTAAGAAAGGAAAGTAATGTAGGGATCGAGTCCAAAAGGTGGAAGTAGACCAGCTAGATCACCTTTTAGAATAGGGGGTCTGGATGAGTCAGCAAGAACTACCAGAGTTCGCTGGGTAGAGGTTCGGTAGGCTACAGTCGAGAGAGGGGTGGGGTCTCCGAAACCTATGAGGTCAAAGGTGTTTAATTAGAGGCGTGTAGGGAGCAGATTGTAGAGAGCGGTCGTATGGGTGAGGCCAAGGTGAACGTTAGTGGAAGTCCGAGCGTAGAATAGGGGTTTAGGGGGAGTTTGGTGGAGCAATGAGAGGAGAGAGGATGGGTAGGTTGGTTAGAAGAATGTGTCACATAGAGGTTGGTTTTATGTTGGGTATCATGAGGTCGGCCTGTGTGCGATTGAGGCAGTACATTGGTGTGTCCAATTAGCGTTGGGAGCAGATAGGTGTATCAATGTCAGGTAGGGTAAAAAGAGAGATGTATATAATAATAATAGACCGTGTCAAACAGTGTACGTGGTTAAGCAGGTTTAACAGGTTGAATAATTTAAACATTTTTACCAGTATGAACATTGTCAGAGGAGTCAAAAACCATAACAAGAACTATAACTAGATAAGTGTAACATTCTGACTTAAAGATTAGAGGTGGGTGGGGGAGTCCCCGGGAGGAATCCAATGGTATCGGGATTGTTCTGCCAGAGGCATGTTGGTCGACTACTGGTAAACTTTTTTGTTTCAACTGAAAAGTTTACTGTAGGTACTAGAAGGAGTTAACGGTTATGAGTAAGGAAGGGTAGGAAAGGCAGGTCGGCCAACGAGGTAGGAACTGAGTAGTTCCTGAAGTTAGGTTTGTCTGGTTATGGATCCTCCCGGAGCCCCACCCACTGGTGCTGTATTAGGTGCATCACTACGAAACAAGGCAGTTAAAGTATTGACCCAGGGAGGGATCCCAATCTAATCTCCTCCTCCCTGGTCAATAGCCTATGTCTTAGTGCAAAAAAATAACATAAGATAAGTAGACTGTCCTAGAATAAAACGGTGTGTTAGGCTGACAATATTTGAAGTTATTCCTAGCACATTATCTTGTATTCCGGGGGGGGGGTATAGGGACGAGAGAAGAGGGGTGAGGGAGGGGAGAAAAAGGGTAGGGTAAAGGTGGTAGTCCAGGTTTATGGTAGAAAAATGGGATGAGCCACTAGGTGTAATTCAATACTTTTTCCATTCTGGGCGTCAATAATAGTGGAAATTGTTTGTAGAGGTAAACAGGCGATATAGAAGGTCGTTCAGTTCCTTTTGACCGAATGGATGAAGGAGTGGGGTTGTTTATTGGTCGGTAAGTCAGATGTTTGAGATTTGCAAGCCATTGTGGGAAGGCATGTTTGGAATGGACACATGCGGAGCATATTATTCAATATGAGTCCTGGGGAGAGGAAATGGGTCCTTGGTTTGAGTTGTGTGACTTGTAAAGTTGGTAGTTGCAGATGAGCTGCGCTGAAGGCGATAGTAGTGGCAGCCAGCGAGTATGGGAAAGCATATCCATAGTAAAATGGGAGCTTGTTAGAGGGCCGTTTAATATTTTGTGGCGGTTGGAAATGTAGGGCCCCTCAGTGGGAGGTAATCAGTCATCCAGGGGGTGGCATGTTTGTGAATGCCAGAAACAGGTAAATCCGTTGGGATGAGTGTGGGATGGTATTTCTTGATTACGGGAATGGGCACGGTTAAGTAGTGATGGGGGGAGAAAAGGGCAAACAGTAGGGGAGGAAGATCATTTGTGATAGTCTCTAGGAGAAAAGGGCAAACAGTAGGGGAGGAAGATCATTTGTGATAGTCTCTAGGACAGCCTGCGAGATTGGTGTACTGACCTTGACACATAGGGTGCACCCATAAGGATGTGGATTCAGTTCTTAGGCAGATAGGCGGGCCCTTCTATGGGCTGGTGAGGCTGTTGGGCTGTTGTTTTTTCGGGGTGCCGTGTGCACCTGATGATGGGTAGTGCTGGGCTAAGGATCGTCGGCAGCTAGCTCCCGGTTGCCTGCCTCGTGGATGTCTTCCATGGAGGTGGCGTGCCTTGTGGGTGGAAGGCGGAAATCACTGTACCAGTCGGGTAACTCGATAACCGGGATGTCCAAGGCGTTGCAGAAGTGATCTAGATCCTCTGGTATTCTGAGGTTTGCTGTGCGGCCTTGGTTCGTGGCAGATAAGCAGAAAGGAAACTTCCAGCGGTAGCTGATAGCTCTTGCAGGAGGTCCAGGAGGGGTCTCAGCTTTTTTTTGCGTTGCAGGGTTATATTTGACAGGTCTTGGAAGATTTTGATTTCTGCCCCATTAGATTGCAGACGTCCTCTGTTACGTGCCTTTCTGAGGATTTCCTCTTTCAGTAGGAAGTTAACTAGGCAGCAGACCACATCTCTTGGCGGGTCACTGTCCTTTCCCCTGGGTCTTAGGGCCCTATGCAGCCTCTCCATTTCAATTAGAGTGTCTGGGAGCATCTCTAGCAGGTCGTTAAGGCTACAGTGGTGCAGGTGAGTTGGCTGGGCTCAATGGTTTCAGGCAGACCTCTTACCCTCAGATTGTGGCACCTGCCACGATTGTCCAGATCCTCTAGATGGCAAAGGAGCTCCCACAGGTGAATGGAGTGGGATTCCGTCATTTGCTGAACTTGGCAGAGCGAGGCATCATGGCGTGCTGTAATTTTCTCCACCTCCCCCACTCCATTGCTGATGGTATCAATGTCTGCCCTCAGGTCAGAGATCGGTGTCGAATGGGTGTTTTTTATGTCTGCTGCTATTTCATGCAGATCAGAGAGGCTCGGAGCATTTGTTTTCCTGCTGCTGCTTCCCTTGGCATTGTGCCTGCCCTGTGCTCAAGTAGGGCTTGTGCTAGGAGAGCGGGAACTCCGAGAGGAAGCCTGTGTGTCCAACATGGCGCTCTTCTGCAGCTGTGTGCGGAAGCGCTCTGGAATGCTGCCGCTCAGCTGGATTCTTTGATCCCGAGGTGATCGGGACCTGGTGGCGGAGGCGCTGCGGTATGCTTTCCCTGTCATGTCGTGGAAGCTACCTCCGATTGGGCTGAAGCAGGACCTTGAAGTGTTGGAGCTGGAGAACTAAGCGGCCATCTCAGACCAGGACCAGACCACTCAAATTATATATACAGTGTATGTGGTATGTGTTTATGGAATGATTGTATGATATATACGTTATTTCTCACATTTCGTCCATAAGATAAAAAAAAAAGATACTTCTTAGAATTTTGAGATATGACTACCAAATGTTAAGAAGATAAGATAGAGAAAAAACTGAGGGGCTCAGGAGTGCGCTACATAACATGGTGTGGGTGGATTTCTTTCTTCCAGTCACAGGCTGTCAAGCCCCTCCAGCCTGTGTCTTCAAATAATAGAGAGGTGAAGCCTCCATCAATCTACATATAATATCCCACTCCCATTGTGTTTAGCTGGTTAGTGGCCATGGAGGAGGAGGAGGGGGGGCAGCGGCGGGCTGTCATTTACCACTGTGTATACACCCACATGTGTGACTCTATAGTTACATGTGCTGCTCAGGTGTGATAGGGAAGAAATGCCTAGAAACTCGCTGAAAACTGAGCATGTGCAGAGCTGCCAACACTGCTCTGCAAAATCCCTAGCTGCATTGGGGACATGGACAGAAGGTGGAGAGAGGGAAACATAGGATCCACCAGGTTTTTTTTGCAGAATACAGAAAAGGAATCTCATAGTGACTGAGTATGAACAGCATGTAATACACCATTTATTGATAATTTTTTAAGATGTGGGTTTTGTGACTTTAACTTGCACTCTCTACTGCTACCTTGATGTACTGCCAGTCTGCCTGAAATTCAACTTGTGGAACAAAGTCAAACTTTACACAGGGGCTGAGCACATGCCACATCTCTTCACAGTGATAAGGCTTGACAAATTCGAGCACAAGGCACTACACAAGCTAAAAAAATGGCTTTCAGGGTAAATTGCACAAAACAACTTTTTTTACCAGCACACTTACCAGCTATCCAGCAGTGGTGCTGGGACACACTGGACACTGTGCTAGGCTTCAGGTATATCCCTACCTTTTGAAGGAGGATAGCAGTTACCTTCAGGAATCCCTGCCGTCAAGTCATCCATTGCTGTATAAACACCAACGTATATGGACTCTCCATTGACACCAGGTTACGCACATGGTCTTCCTTACTCCTCAATCCTATTGGCTGTATAAATATATTTAAAATGATCTATTCACTGAAATGTCTTTATGTCCTTGGGGTATTCCCAACGTTCCTGCCCAAAAATGTTTTCCAAAGTATAGATTCTATCCATTTGCAATAATACCCATCTGTGCTTTGCTAAATCCTCCTTATAAGCTTCTCTCGCTAAAGGTGATCTTGCCTGCCCTATTTTTTTTTTTTTATGTATTTCATTGCCTCTCATCTCGTATGTATATATATATATATATACACATATACATACACATACATACACACACACAGTACATACATACACACAGTTAGGTCCATATATATTTGAACACAGGCACCGTTTTCATACTTTTGGCTCTGTATGCCACCAGAATAAAATTAAAACAAAGCAATCCAAAAGAATTTGAAGTGCAGACTTTCAGCTTTAATTTAAGGGGTTCGAGTGCAATTGGACAAATGAATATAATCAAAAATAAAATGTTCATTTTTAATATTTTGTTGATAATCCTTTACTGGCAATGACTGCCTGAAGTCTGGAACCCATGAACATTACCAAAGACTGGATTCCCTCCTTTCTGATGCTTTGCCAGGCTCTAACTGCAGCTGTCTTCCATTGTTCTACATTTGTGGGTCTTTCTGCCTTTGTTTTGCCTTCAGCAAGTGAAATGCATGCTCAATTGGGTTGAGATCAGATGATTGACTCGGCCAATGCAGAATATTCCACTTATTTTCCTTCAAAAGCTTCTGGGTTGCTTTTGCAGTGTGTTTTGGATCATTGTCCATCTGTACTGTGAAGCACCGTCCAATCAACTTTGCTGCATTTGGCTGAATCTGGGCTGACAGTATATCTCTAAACACTGCAGAATTCATCAGGCTGCCTCTGTCTTTTGTCACATCATCAACAAACACCAATGACCCAGTGCCACTGGAAGCCAAGTATGCCCATGCGATCACACTGCCTCCACCATGTTTTACAGATGATGTGTGCTTTGGATCATGAGCCGTTCCAAGCCTTCTCCACACTTTTTTCTTCCCATCATTCTGGTACAGATTAATCTTAGTTTCATCCATCCAAAGAATGCTTTTCCAGAACTGGTCTGGCTTTTTTAGTTGTTTTTGGCAAAGTCTAATCTGGCTTTTCAATTCTTCAGGCTTATAAATGGTTTGCACCTTGTGGTGAACCCTCTGTATTTGCTCTCATGAAGTTTTCTCTTGATTGTAGACTTTGACAATGATACACCCACTTCCTGGAGAGTGTCTTTCACTTGTCTGGATGTTGTAAATTGGTTTTTCTTTACCATAGAGAGGATCCTGCGGTCATCCATCACTGTTGTCTTCCGTGGACATCCAGGCCTTCGAATGTTGCTGAGCACACCAGTGCATTCTTCTTTCCTCAGTATGTACCAAATTGTTGATTTGGTCACTTCTAATGTTGCTCTTCTCTGTACCTGGCTCTCTGTACCTGGCTGTGCCCCTTCTGTAGGTAGGTATAGGCCTGTGTACATGGCTGTCCCCCCCTGTGTAGGTAGGTAAAGGGCTGTAGACACACACAGAGAAGGTGACTCACCTCCTCGCAGTACAGGCCCTCGGCTTAGGCCTCCTCTCAGTAGCAGAGCCGCCATGGTAACAGATGATTAGCAGCGCCGTGTCCTCCCTCTATGTCACCCTATTTCCCTCTGCCAAACGGCTCTCACTCCATCTCCTCACTGGTAGCCAACTGTAGGTGTCCTGTCGAATAATGCCTCCCATCCGATAAGGCATCTGATGAACCTTGTGATGGCTCTGTACAACATGTGATGGCACTGTACGGCATGTGGTGCCGTACAATCATCGCCCGAATGGTATTCTGCTCAGATTTTCTGATGTGGGAGCTGCGGCAAGCTTAGCAGGCACCAATATAACGTCTCCACACACATGCAGGCTATATACAATGTGCATATCAAGGCTCTGTCTGTGTAAACAGTGAGCAGTTCTAGGCTGTATTTCTGTACTCTGTGCATATTCCAGGCTGTTTGTAAGATAATTCTGTAATAAGTGTGTGTATGTGGGGAGGAGGAGCTCTGAGTGCCTGTGTGTGAAGTGAAAGGAGCAGAGAGGGGAGAGAGCCCTCTCCAACACACTCCAGATCCTGACAAGCTTGTGAAACTGATCTCCCGGTGTCGTGCCGAAAAAGGTCCCTCGGCGGAAAATGCCCCCCCTGTACTGCACAGGCGTAGTACAAACCACAACGGAGCCACCGAAAATGAACAGCTTTGAGTCAACTGTACACGGCACCTGTGCAATGACCATGACATTATGCCAGACACTGCCATGCTCCCGATGCTCGTGCTACTCTGCAAGGGGCGGGTGTATTACTGTTATATCGTGTAAGGGCCGGATGGCTACAGAAGAGGCCGAATTTTAAATTGATTGGCAGAGCAGATAACTTAGGGGTGGTTTTAACAATAAACTACATGTCTTTGCGGGGCGTGTTTAAACAAATAAAGGGCGGGTTTTGCAATGTTGATCCCAACTTATCAGCTCTGCCCATCATCAATTTAAAATTCACCCTCTTCTGTAGCCATCCACCCCTTACACGAGATAACAGTAATACACCCGCCCCTTGCAGAGTTGCACGAGCATCGAGAGCGTCGTCATTGCGCAGGCGCAGTGTACAGCTGTCTCACAACTGTTCATCTTCGGCTATTTTCAGCGGCTCCGTTGTGGTTCATACTGCGCAAGCGCTGCACCTGCGCAGTACAGGGGGGTCATTATCTACCAGGGGGAGCTTTCTCGGCAGAACACCAGCAGTAGATTCCGTTTACTATCTGGTCAAAGCAGCTTCTGTTTCCTGTATGAGGTCGTATTACTATGGAAACAGAGCCATGTGACCAACGTGCTCATTCACAGCACATCCACGTTTCTCAGGGGAGGGGGGGACTGAGGCAGGGGGTGTGTTGCATATACCCCCTGAGAACTTTTCAAACAGCAAATGAACCATTTTTGGCAGCTGGAGGGAAGTTCAAGTGCACATGCTGAATAAACTAAAGGAGGTAGGAAAAAAAAAAACTGATTTGTGATGAATGTAATAGGTGCTATTTAAGTTTTGGTAAATACCTGAAAAATCTAAAATTGTGCCTGTGTCCAAATAATATATATATACATATAGACCTACAATATCTCACAAAAGTGAGTACACCCCTAAGTGAAAATGTCCAAACTGGGCCCAATTAGCCATTTTCCCTCCCCGGTGTCATGTGACTCAGTGTTACAAGGTCTAGGTGTGAATGGGGAGCAGGTGTGTTAAATGTGGTGTTATCGCTCTCATACTGGTCACTGGAAGTGCAACATGGCACCTCATGGCAAAGAACTCTGTGAGGATCTGAAAAAAAAAAGAATTGTTGCTTTACATAAAGATGGCCTAGGCTATAAGAAGATTGCCAAGACCCTGAAACTGAGCTGCAGCATGGTGGCCAAGCCCATACAGTGGTTTAACAGGACAGGTTTCACTCAGAACAGGCCTCACCACGGTCGATCAAAGAAGTTGGGTGCATGTGCTCAGTGTCATATCCAGAGGTTGTCTTTGGGAAATAGACATATGAGTGCTGCCAGCATTGCTGCAGAGGTTGAAGGGGTGGTGGGTCAGCCAGTCAGTGCTCAGACCATACGCCGCATCAAATCAGTCTGCATGGCTGTCTTCCCAAAAGAAAGTCTCTTTTAAAGATTAGGCACAAGAAAGCCCGCAGTTTGCTGAAGACAAGCAGACTAAGGACATGGATTACTGGAACCATGTCCTGTGGTCTGATGAGACCAAGATAAACTTATTTGGTTCAGGTGGTGTCAAGCGTGTGTGGCGGCAACCAGGTGAGGAGTATAAAAAGAAGTGTGTCTTGCCTACAGTAAAACATGGCAGTGGGAGTGTCATGCTCTGGGGCTGCATGAGTGCTGCCGGCACTGGGGAGCTACAGTTCATTGAGGGAACCATGAATGCCAACATTTACTGTGACATACTGAAGCAGAGCTCAATCCCCTCCCTTCAGAGACTGGGCAGCAGGGCAGTATTCCAGCATGATAATGACCCCAAACCACTGTCTTGCTAAAGAATCTGAGGGTAAAGGTGGACTGGCCAAGCATGTCTCCAGACCTAAGCCCTATTGAGTATTTGTGGGGCATCTTCAAAGGGAAGGTGGAGCGCAAGATCTCTAACATTCACCAGCTCCGTGATGTCATCATGGAGGAGTATAAGAGGACTCCAGTGGCAACCTGTGAAGCTCTAGTGAACTCCATGCACAAGAGGGTTAAGGCAGTGCTGGAAAATAATGGTGGGCACACAAAATATTGACACTTTGGGCCATACTCACTTTTGTTGCCAGAGGTTTAGACATTAACAGCTGTGTTTTGCGTTACTTTGAGGGGACAGCAAATTTATACTGTTATACAAGCTGTACACGCACTACTTTTCAGCCATAAACCCTGTATTTGTTTGTTTTTTTAAAGCACCCCTTGCAGAGAATGGGAGGCACTTTTTCTAGCTCTAAAACACCTGAAAACTGCCTCAGTGTGAAAGGGGTCTAAGTGCAGCAGTACAATACTTTAATAGCCCATAAAAGGTTAAAACCACTTACTTGACATACAATAAAAAGAGCTCATCATGGTGAGTAAATGTGGCAGCCCAGCATCAGTGTGGTCCAGTGTACATGCATGTGCCCTTATGGGAGTTCATTATTGTGCGCCTATGTACATGCACCATCATATATAGCACACCTGGTTGCTTATGTCAATTATATATTTGTAATTACATGTTATGCTGGCTTTTGTAGTCCCTTTTACTGTTTGTTTATGTCCCCTGTTTTATTATGTTGTCCCCATTGTTTCTTATCCACCACCTCTGCTGATATAGGACATAACAATCCTGGGTCTTTAATGTCCTCCCTGTCCCCGCCTTTAGCCCCAGGCGCACCAACACTTCAAGCCATTGGCATGAAGAAGGAACCAATAAAAGTTTTGAAATACATCCCACCCCTTTACCTCACTTGCGGTCCATGCATTCCATGCTGATCCCAGCAGCAGACCGATCCTTCTGGTGCCTTCTTCCACCGCAGCTTCCCTCTGCTGATGGGTTGGAACCCCTGCTGAACACTTCCAGGACCACCATGCCATGTGCCCACCCTAAGCCTTTTTCTCTTATGTCTAGTAAGTGTTTAACCCTTTTTGGGCTATTAAAGAGGAAGTAAACCTTGTCAAAAAAAAAAAAACCACCATTGCAGGACAAAGGCATAATGGGAGAGTATGCATAGCATACTCGCTCATTATGAATTACTTACCTGAGATCAATGCCCCCAAAGCAACCCTCGTTCACCTCCTCCATCGCCATGATACCTGGAGTGACTTCCAGGTATCGCTGTGACTGGCTGGAGCAGCGATGACATCACTCCGGTGCATGCATGAGCCATCAGTGACGGCATGATCGCCTTCACTAACAGCACGCTTAGTGTATCGGTGCCCGTTTTAAAAGGAAAAAATCTTAACCGTGTAGGTTAAGGAGATATTTCTTGCACCTACAAGTAAGCCTTAATCTAGGCTTAACCGTAGGCTAAATCTAGTAGGCTAAATTGGTCTTTAAGGGTTTACAACCACTTTAACCCTTTCATGACTAAGCCCATTTTTGAAATTTGATGTTTACAAGTTAAAAATCCGTATTTTTTGCTAGAAAATTAGACCACCAAACATATGTTTTTTTTAGCAGAGAATCTAGAGAATAAAAAAAAAAAAAAAGATTGTTGCAATATTTTATATAACACGGTATTTGTGCAGCGGTGTTTTAAATGCACATTTTTGGGAAAAAGGGACACTTTCATAAATTTTAAAAAATCCAAACAGTAAAGTTACCCCAATTTTTTTGTATAATGTGTTACTCCGAGTAAATAGATACCAAACATGTCACGCTTTATAATTGCACCCACTCGTGGAATGGCGACAAACTATGGTACCTAAGAATTTCCATAGCTGACACTTTACATTTTTTTTTACGGTTACCAAGCGTTACAGAGGAGGTCTAGTGCTAAAATTATTGCTCTTGCTCTGACAATCGCAGCGATACCTCACATGTGTGATTTGAACACCGTTTACATATGCGGGCGCGACTTCTGTATGGGGTTTCTTTGCCGCGCGAGCTCGCTGCGAAGGGGGCACTTTAAAAAAATTTTCTTCCTTATTTTATTTCATTATAAATTGTGTTTAAAAAAAAAAAATTGATGACCTTTATTGCTGTCACAAGGAATGTAAACATCCCTTGTCCCTTGTGACAGTAATATGTGGTGACAAGTACTCTTTATGGGGGGGGGGGGGGTCTAAAAGGACCCCCCATTCCTCCTTTGCACTTCTAAGTATTCAGATCGCTGAAAGCGGCGATTCTGAATACTGTGTTTTTTTTAAATCGGCAATATTGGCAGCCGAGTAAACGGGAAATGTCATGACAACCACACCTTCGTTCCAGCCCGCCCTAGAGGCAGCCAATTGGCTACCGGGACTCCCGATCAATGTGATGGACAACGTCCCCTCCCGCTCCTCCGGTATAACAGCCGAGCGGCTTTTAGCCGCATCGGTTGTTGTATTCGGATAGCCGACTCTAAACAATGGTACCGGGATGATGCCTGCAGCTGCGGGCATCATCCCGGTATAACCCCCTAAAGCCCAGTACGCACATCTGCGTACTCGGCGGGAAGGAGTTAAAGTCTTGTACTGCTGCACTTAGAGGTGCTTTTTGTTTTCTCTTCCCTGGAGAATGCTTCCCACATGAAGTGCTGCTCAAGTGTTCCAAGACACCACCCTGCCTGAATTGCATCTATCCCACAGTACCTCTGGCCAGTCCTTTTATTCAGAGCGCCCTACACCTTTACAACCTGTATATTTTCCAGCTGGGTATCTTGGGCTTACCATTTTTTATGGCACGCCCAAGAAACAATACGACTGTTTATATGTCTTGCCATAGAGGTTACCAGAAACCATATGGCAGGAGTCTCCAAGTCTCATGCCTCTGCCTGTGGGAGTCATGCTTGTTAACTGTCAGCCTAGCAATGCCTCACAGGACTTGTAGTTCACCAACAGTTGGAGGGCTGTTGCCAAACTACCTTGCACTATGGTCTTGGAGGACTGCAGCAACATTGTTTTGGGTCCAATTCAGAAGTAAAAAATTTTTTTTATTTTTTTTTTTTTATATAGAGTAGGAGAGATTTGGGGGCCTTCTTGACCCCAGATCTCTCCATAAAGAAGACCTGTCATCCCTGATTTCTATTATAGGGGATGTTTACTTTTATTCCTAATACGAGGAGTGTAATCAAATAAAAGGGACAGTGTAAAAAAAAAAAAAAAAAATTTAAAGCACCCCGCTTTTTTGAGCTGACACAGAAGCATACACAAGTCACGCACACATATGTAAACAGTGTTCATGTCACACTTCTGAGGTATCAGCTGGAACGTTTCAATGGAGAGCAATAGTTCTATTGCTAGATCTCCTTTAACTCTAAACAGGTAACCTGTAAAAACTCTTTACAGTGTAAACTATAGACATAGTAGTACAGTTTCTCACCATTTCACAAGTGTGCACAATTTTAAAGCGTGACATGTTAGGAATCCAATTACTAGGTTTAACATCTTACCAAAACATTGGGTTAAATATTGTGTTAATTTGCATTAAAATATATATTTTTTTAAATAAATTGCACTTGAAAAACCATGCGCCAATATTGCACTGTTTGCCATTACTCTCTAGGTCATCCATAAAAAAGGGGTTCCAAGTAATTTTCTAGCAAAAATATATTGGTTTAGACTTGTAAACAAAATGCCAGAAACTGCTTGGTTGGCAAGTGGTTAAACTGCAAAGTTAATGCATAATGTGCTAGTATGCATCACATGAAAGATGTCTCTTGAAAAGAAAGCCATTTAGCAGTGCGCTGCCACTGCTACATAGGCTTCTATCTTCACCCATCTTCCTTCCAGGTTCGCAAGCGCTTGAATGGCCAAGCTGCAATGACATAACTTCCACGCATAAGTGTAGGAGCAATGGTACAGCCCTGAAGGGATGGCACGGGTATGCCATTCCTTCAGAGTGCAAGCAGTGATGTCACCAACTGCCAACCAAGTGAATAACTCCTAAAGCGTGCACATTTAGGAGATATTCATTTAACCTACAGGTAAGCTTGATTAGCTTACCTGTGGGGGGAAAAAAAAATAAATAAAATTCAAGAGTTTACAACCACTTTGAGGTCACAGTTAGCCTGGTCTAAGCATACTCAAGCGAGCTATGAATGCATCTGAGGATATGGGTAACATTTGGCTATTTTCTTCAGTTGTTTCAGAAGAGGGAGCCAAAATTCTCAGGACAAATTCATGGAACATGTCAAATACCAAACCAAAAAAAGGTCAAGAATAGTGTTACACATAACGGTGTCAAACTAAGCCACTGTATGCTATATAAATTCACATTAAGCAAACGGCACCATTTATACCCAAACATTTTCAGTGCTGAACCAAGTTAAAGGTATTGGCCAGCGAGTTCTAAAGGAAGAAAAAAAAAAAAAATACGGAATCTACCCAGCTTCTGTGGTAGTTGACTTGCTTCAAATACACTAACCTCCAGGACATTTGCAAATGAAAGCATGCTCAGCAGGCAAGAAGTAGACCCCTAAGAAGCCCTTGACAGCAAAGGAAGCATTTAACCCCTGCTCAATCACTACAGCCAACAATATTGATTTAGCACAGTATTTACTACTCAGACCTGTAAAGTCAGATTAGAATACAAGCTTGTGATCTGTGCCAATAAGACTGATTGAAACCCATAAAAGGTGTAGTACTTCACTAGTACACAAAAAACACGTTATAGCTTTCCACTGCACCATACCCAATTTCTTCTATCAACATTCATATAATTATACAATTTTTCCATTTGTAACCACTATATATTGCATCAGTTTAGTGTCCTAACAGGTAAAGTGCATATTAATATTTGCCTTTCATAACAGAAAAGCTAGTCACTGTATGCTGTGCCTGTACAAGACCCAAAACATTGAAATTCTAGATCAAGCCTCAACTATCTCCAAAAAAGTCACTTCAACAAAAGTCATGAAATAATTACCAAACGCCAAAATAAATTAGGTCTGCAACCACTAAACCTGATGCAGCTGCATATTTAGGGACTGTGTTGACTGGCTTTAAGGGCGTTTTGACTATACAAGTCTATGAAAATACTAAACCTGTTTGAAGCAAGTCAAATAGAGGTCAAATAAATCCCTCAATGAGTTCAAGAATGATCTCAGAAGCACTTCAACCTGATGAAGTTGACAAACCAAAGGCCTGCTGACTGACCCTACAGTTAGTGACTAGCTCCCCTTTAACTAAAATTCCAGATTAAATAGCCAGTCTACCGAATTCTATGCAATGCCACTTGGCTTATAGAATGCTATAACTGGATGTAGAAAGACATGACACTGCATTCAAGTCAAACTTTTTATTTAGATGTTCATTTCTTGGACTTGAAATATTCTTCAATGACATCTTTGGCCTGGGACTCCTTGCCATAGTCCTGCAAAAACAAATTGAAGGCATCTGAGCAAAAAAAATGGTTAAAGGAAAAAAACAATCATACTATAATTTAAGACCTGTAGCCATCTTCAGGGACCTTGAAAACCATAGGGTGGTCTCAAGGCTCGTACAATGGCCTTGCTCTTGCCACTATAACTGACCAACAGCTGCAGAACTAGGTTCAGTTTTGCAGCAGAAATAATGGCATAAAACAGGTAACAGTCAGTATGTTGTAATCCAACATGGATTAGAAAGAAAAAAAACAAAAAAAAAAAAAACTCAGAAAACAGCAGACCCTTCATCAGAACATTAATTCACATCCTCTTGCAAACTTATACTATGGCAGCACTTTGTTAAAAGTATAGTGTTTTTGCAGATTTATTCTTACCTAGGGAGATGCAGTAACAGTCCAATGCTGCATTTGTCCCCCACCGGCTCCAACACTGCAGATCACTCGGTTCTCACAGCTCCTTGAGTAGAGAGCTGGTGACAGTTACAGCGTTCTGCCCCCTCGTTGCTCACTGGTGCACTGTGCTGTGGAGGGGTGGGAGTGGGCAGCTCAGATATATGGGCGGATCCCGACCCCATTGTTGCGATCTTGCCCAAGCCAAGACTGGCTCTGTAACATTAGCAGAGTGGACTTCAGCTGGCACGCCTGGGATCCACAGGAGAAGTACAGCCAAAGCTAGTTTGGCTGTACTTCAAGGGTTACCCACCACATTTTAATCTTGATGTATTAAGTAAATATTATTAAAGACCCACGCTGTGGAAATAAAAAGGTGTATAATACGCTGCACCTATAAACTACTAATATGCATGTATACAAACATGTGTAACAAAATAAAGTGCTCAGTGCCAATATAGTGCAATCAATAAAGGTCATCAGATGTGAGATACAGGGTTGGTGACACAGACTATTTCTGGTGACTTCCTGTGCTCCCCTCCTGGGTCCCCACTCACCAGATGAAGATATACAAGCCTGTGTATCAAGATAGTGTCTTCCGTCCACCGAGTAGGTTGATGTATCGTGCCTTTAGGGAATGGAATCTCCTATCCTCCACATGGTCAATGTCCTACACACTTTACACAATCAATGAACGACCGTTCTAGCAAAGTTTGGACAAATGAAGGAAAGGGGACATATAGTGTAATATGGCAAGATTTTATTAAAAAGGTTTAAAATCATTACACTTGCATCAAAATCTTAAAAACCATGCAAAAAGTGCTGCCTTGGCTTCCAAACAGCCTTCACAGATTCTCCTTAGCTTGACGCGTTTCACCCCTCCCACTGGGCATCATCAGAAGCTTATGGAGTCTGATTGACTGTCTTATATTCTTTAAGTGCCGCCCACTACACCTAATGCCTACCACTACTCTCACTGATGGCACAGATCGAAATTAACATCACTTCCGGTTTCCGCCGGAACCGATGTAACCCTCATTGGCAGGAGGTAAACACCAACACCCTTACTTCCTGTGTTAGCAGGAAGTGGCCAAAAACCATCTAGTGTTGGTATTACATTAATATAAATCTAAAATCTCTCCGTATATTGGAAAGTAAAGAGACCACAATATTATTAGATGGCGTTTACCTTCTACCAATGAGGGTTACATCACTTCCGGTGCCTATGATCACTTCCGGTTCCGATGCATACCAGAAGTGATGTTAATTTCAACCTGTGCCATCAATGAGAGTAGTGGGAGGCACTTAAATACAAGACAGCCAATCACAGACTCCATAAGCTTCTGATGACGCCCAGTGGGAGGGGCAAAACACATCAAGCTAAGGAGAATCTGTGAAGGCTGTTTGGATGCCAAGGTGGCACTTTTTGCACGTTTAAGATTTTGATGCAAGTTTAATGATTTTAAACCTTTTTAATAAAATCTTGCAGTATTACAGTGTCCCCTTTCCTTCATCTGTCCAAACTTTGCTACAACGGTCGTTCATTGATCGTGTAAAGTGTGTAGGACCATGTAGAGGATAGGAGATTCCATTCCCTAAAGGCACGATACACCAACCTACTCAGTGGACGGAAGACACCATATACACACACACCTTCATCTAGTGAGTGGGGACCCAGGAGGGGAGCACAGGAAGTCACCAGAAATATATTCCAACGTGTCACCAACCCTGTATCTCACATCTGGTGAACTTTGATTGCACTTTATCTGCACTATATTGGCACTGAGCACTTTATTTTGTTACACATGCTGATGTTTGTATACATGCATATTAGTAGTTTATAGGTGCAGCAATGATTTTAAATTTTTTGTTACTTAAGTAAATATGTCCTGAAAAACCAAGGTCGAAAACAGACTGCATGGTCAGCATTAAATTTTAGACTGCTTTCTAATAATGTAAAAAAAAAAAAAAAGTCAGTCATCTGTACTGCCCTCTGAAAAGTAATTATCAACCCATGACTATCAAAGTGATTGTAAAGGCCAATTTTTTTTTTTTTTTTTTAAGCATGTTATACTTCTCCTCTGCTTTGCACAAAGCAGCCTGGATCCTCTTCACTGCTCCTAGCCCCTCAGCCAGCAGCTTGCTGCAGGGGGCACCCAAGCCGAGTCAGAGCTCCATGTATCCTTTCCAACACAGAGCCCCAACCTGGCCGCGCCCTCTCCCGATTGGCTGACTTTAAAAACCATGGGAGCCAGTGGCACCGCTGCTCTGTCTCAGTCAATCAGGAGTGTCCTGGATGGCTGAGGGGATTGTGGACAGAGAGAGAGAGAGAGATCAGGTAGGTAATGGGGGGCTGCTGCTACACACAAGGTTTATCTTAATAAATAGAATGTATTAAGATTCAACCTTCCTTTACAACTCTTAAGGCTCGCAAAAGATGTTCTGCAGAGAAAGTGAAAAGCTATGATTAAGGTCAGTTTAGAGTTAGAACACTGTTCTACTTACCTTGACAACAACACAACTGCAACCAACCACTTTGCGAGGCTTTCCTTCCCTGTCGATTTTACAAAGGCCGACCCATTCACCAAGCTTTTTGCTGTCGTCAACCTAAACAAAAGCCTTAGTTACCATTTTATTAACTTAAATAAATAGTCCCTTACTAGCAAGCTGCAACTCAGAAAGTTTGGGTAACATGTTGGCCTTTTCCTCACAGAATTCAGTAGAGGGAGCCAAATTTTCATCATGTACAGCAAGCTGAAATTATCCTCAGTCACTACACAATTTTACAGACATTGGGACTGATGCACTAAAAATTCCTTCCACTGTAGTCCCAGATCTCATTTATAAATCTACAAACATTGTACTACATAATATACAAGCTTGGTTAACAGCAACTTGTGTGCTGCATGCAGAAAGCATAAACAGTTAAAGCCGATACCTGCTAAATGCACTTCAGCATTATAGGGCCAAAAAAAAAAAAAAAAAAAAAAAAAAAGTATGAAAAACAACTTGCTCCTACCTGACCCCAATGGCACACAGGAGAGGGTTGGTAGCATTGAATAGGGGTTATGTTCAGATTACCTGTCATCCTGTGATATGCTAGAGGTTAATTGGACCTCATACCCATGAATCGTAGCCAGAGACAGCTAAAAGCATGGGGGGCAAACAGGATAGTATTTTATGTCTTAAGCCACACCCAACATTCCTCTAGTCAAAAAATACTTCTAAAAATCATGCATAACTCAATACTAATTAGGGTTGCACCAATACTAAGTATTTGGACAAGTACTTGTCCAAATGCGCCAATACCTTTGCAGTGAGATTTGAGCAAATACAAAATGAATGGGCTCAAATCGCAATGAAGAATTGCATGCAATTTCTGTCCGAATCACATGCAGTTCCCCCACCACTCCTGTGCAAACCCAGGCTTGTCAGAGATTTCAACCTGGGTTCAAACAGGAGCGGTGACGGAAACTAAGCGACTGACAGGAATCACACTACATTCCCGTTAGCATACAATTCCTTGCAGTGCAATTTGAGCCCATTCATTTTGTATGAGCTCAAACCGCACAGGTATCGGAACCCTTATCAAATACTGGACTGAAAGCATCGGTTCTCGTACTTGCCCGTAAAAACCTACTAATCATGCAAAAGGTTGGGTAAAATAAGTAGTCTGTGGGGTAAGTCACAAACATCCTTACCTTGATCAGATTGATCTGATGTTCAGCACAAAGTGCCTCAACCAGCTTCACGTACATTGGTTCATCGCAGTTGGAAGCCAGTACACAAAGATGGGCTTGGCGCCTGGAAAAATAGCACACAATTTATAACAGCTAGGCATAAATATTCAGCATTTCTCAAGTCTTATTACAGGCTTGTCAGTAAGGTTTTCTCACTCATGGAGAGAGTGAAGGGGTATCCGACAATGATGAAATCGTCACTCAAGCACTGCAAAACCTGATGCATGAAAACTAGAAGGTGCACCGAAATTTCAGCCGCCAAAAATCATCCGAAAACTGTTCATTTGGCCGATAGCAAAAACAGCCGTTACCGAAAGGGGGCGGGGTCCTCCCATTGTGGGAGTGTCAGTCCTCCACGACACCGCAAACCCCGCATGTCACGGAGCTGAATTGTCTGGGCCGTAGTAACAATGTTCCTGTGACAGGCAGCATACTGATCCAAAGGTGGGACACTGAATCAGTGTGACGTAATCACAGGAGGCGGGACATTGTTACTACAGCCCGAGCAATTCAAACCCTGCTCCATGACACATGGAGATCGCCACTCTGATCCGGGCACAGGCAGGCTGCATATGACAGGCACTGGTGAGGATGCATTGATCTCCTGTATCATATCTACTAGAGGCACATTGAAAGGAAATTTTGCTAATACCATTAGCAAGGTGTTTAAGTAAGATTGCAGACATGATAGAAGAGACAGTTAGAGGCTGCATTTTTCTTGCACTAAAGGTTCCAATAATGGCAAATAATATTTATTTAAATTGATGATATTAAATTAAAAAAGTTGAATACATTATAGCAAAATATATATATTTTTTTAACTGTCATTTTCAGTATCGGTTTTCGGCCTAGTGCATCCTTCATTTTCAGTACCGGCACCAAAATTTCCATTCAGTGCACCCCTAATAAAAAAGTAAATTCGCTAGATATAATTTACATTTAACACTCAAACTTTGCTGTCAAAATGTCTGTAGACAACTATAGGCAAAGCAGGGGATGATCAAAACATACTAGACTTGTTATAGAATATGGTCAGGTAATAATAGCAGCAATATTAGTTTAAAGGGCTGTTGTCAAGCTATGTCAACAAGTAATCCTATAAGATTACATATTTATCTTTGTTGCATATTGTATAAAACTGTCCTTTGTATAGGCATCTAAAAGCCCCAAGATTGACTGGGCACCATCATCTCGGATGCAATGTCAGCAGTCCCGGATGTCACTCAAGTGATAATGCCACTTTGCTACTCCCTTAAAGTTAGGAGCTGAGCCAGCACAGAGAACAGACACCCCCCCCCACCCCGAAGAAGAGCAGAGGGCTTTAACATACAAGGTCTGTTCATGAATTGACTTCCTGGAATAGTCAAACTTTATAGCAAGTTTAAGCCCAGGCTCACATCGAGGGCAGGTTTGAAATCATGCAAGTTCAGCTGTACTCACACAATTTCAAACCGGCAATGCAGTCAGACTATGGGGGCGATTTGACAGACATCTGTGTGGGTTCATGCACAGATGTCTATTCAAATCACCCCCAAACTCACCAAAAGTAGTACAGGAAATAACTGAATCAGTGTGGCGCCACAGCCAGTGATTTGACACACCAATTCACATGTCAAAATGACTTGATGTAAACATGGGCTAAAAGCATGTTGCAAGTCAATGTTTTTAAAAAGGAATACCCCGGACCCCCCCCCACAGATTTTCTTAAAACTAGTTATACAGCACAGTGCTTGTGCAATTTGGCCCCTTTTATCACCTAAAAAAAAAACCTGGCTGTAACCTCACCCCTGTAAACAGATGAGGGTTTATCATGGTTGCTGGGCCCCGACACCCTGGTTCAATCACACGCCTCCTCTCCCTGCCTGTTCTGTCACAGCACCCTCCCCTCCTGCCGCCATAACTAAAATAAAATCCTCCCATTCCCTCTAACATAATTTCCCCCCTCCCCCTTTCCTTTTTTCCTACCCTCCTTCCCGTTATTGAGTGGACTGTGACCCATTATATATCAAACCCTCTTGTGTAACATCACTACATATAACTTTAGACTCACACCTGCCTTGTCCGCCGCGGGGGGAGCCTCCATTCCGGGCCTTTGGCTTTCACATGTTGCCAATTTATAGCCTGGTGAGCAACAACCCCATTATCTTTATTTTGAATGTATACCCAGTTGAACCTAATTGTTTGCCATTTTGAATGCAATGTACTTAATTTGTGCTTTACCTCAATATCCATTTTATAGATATTTCTCCTGAAGAAGCGGTTACCCGTGAAACTAGTAGAGAAATCAATTTTGAGAGTTGCTTCAACAGTCAGTAGACACTTTTCGGGGGAACCCTGAGTATTTGCTTTTTTTAAAAATAATTTCTAAATCGTTGTTTTAATGTACCCTGTATATCTTTTTAATGTAATAGTTTATATGATTCATATAGTTTATCATTAGTACCGATAGTCCATCACAAATTTTTGAGCCCGAATAGCTTCATGGACAGCCTTCTTCCATTCTCATCCCTTTTCCCTCTAATATAACAATGTTTCCCTGTGCTAAATATAAATAAAGCTGTCGATCTGTACCTATATCAGAGAGTCTCCTGGCACTCATGCGACTCCTCTGCTCTCTCCTCCCAGGCTGACTTCAGCAGAAGTGCTCGGCCTCACCCACTATAACCGTTTAGAGATATAGATATCTATCCATCTCCTCAGAGGCAAAGTAAAATAAAAAAAAAAAAAAAAAAAAAAAAGGTTCAACAGCAGTCAATTGATGGTCATGCAGAGACTTGGATTAAAAAAAACTGACAGTACCTGCAGGCTGGAGCCACATGGATGACAGGGGCTTGGGGAAACCCAGCACAAAGCTGTCGGACAAAAACACAAAAGCACCACTGGTGGGGAAACCGTCCAGGACCATAAGGCCAGGGGTCAGATGAAGGGGTAATTAAACTACAGGCACAGGAACTGTTGGGGCCAGTATACAGCGGCCGCTCACACGGTGTACGAAGCCCGGAAGTGATGTCACAGCCTGCCGGTAGTTAGCCAAAGGCATCCGAAGAGTATGGGCAAACTCTGCTGCTGGGGCCAATTAGAACTGCTGATGCCAAGGGAGCAAAGGGTCACACATTTCTGACTGGAGACACTATATGTTTCGAGGACACGCCCCTTCAGCGTGTCCCCGAAACATGTAGTGTCTCCAGTCGGCTATGTGTTACTCGCTTTGCATCAGTTCCTAATTGGCCCCAGCAGCAGAGTTTGCCCATACTCTGATTCCTTTGGCTGACTTCTGCCAGGCTGTGACATCACTTCCGGGCTTCGTACACAGTGAGAGTGGCTGCTGTATACTGGCCCCAACAGTTCCTGTGCCTGCAGTTTGGTTCCCCCTTCATTGGACCCCTGGCCTTACGGTCCTGGATAGGCCCCCCACCAGCTGTTCTTTGTCCAACAGCTTTCCCTAAGCCCCTGTGTCATCCACGTATGTTTTTTAAATCCAAGTCTCTGCATGACCATCAATTGACTGCTGTATGCCTTGGTGAACTTTTTTTTAACAAAAAATGGTTTTATTTTGCCTCTGAGGATCCTATTTGTCTGCTGATCAGTGCTGCTCACCCCTTTGATTATATAATCATTGGCTGTAACCTGCTGACAAACTCATGGGTGTTGCATCACAGCCCTGGTCAGCAGTGGGCCGCACATGCAAACCTGGTAATTTGGTAATGGCATAGTTATTTTGCCTAGCCTACAACTGCTGCCCACCCGCAGAAAATGTACTGAGGGCAGAAGGCAAGGGGTTAAAACCCAACAGTGCAGCTGAACTTAGACCACAAGGAAAATATTGCCCAGCCGCAGACGCCGGCTCGCTGCAAGGTAAGTGTAGACTAATGGCAGGCTTCAGCTCATGCTCGCCACCTGTGGAGGACACCCCAGATGCATTTCACCCCATCAATAAAAGTCTGGGAAAGGGCAAAACACATCTGAGGAGTACATGATCTGAAGCTTGTCGATCTACATTTACATTAGTGTGCTGGCATCTGAGAATGGCCACCATTTTCTTGAAGTCGCTTACAGTCCGACGAACCAATTTGTCTGTCCACCACCAGTTCCATTTACAAGTTGATTTGACAGATACAAGTTTGGGGGGCATCTATGAACTGCCTGGAGTTTGCATGTTCTCCCTGTGCCAGTTTCCTCCAGGTACTCTGGTTTCCTTCCACACTCCAAAGACATGCTGGTAGGTTAATTGACTCGTCTAAATGGGCCCTAGTATGTGTACGAGTTAGGGATCTCAGATTGTAAGCTCCTTGAGGGCAGGGACTGATGTGAATTTACAACATAAATGTTCAGTGTAATATAAATATCCGTAATAAATGCCGTTCCCATTTGCACCTCGACTACTATTAAAAAAAAAAAATAATCACTTGTTACGAATTCAAACAAAAACTGACTACAGGTAGACTTACTTGTCAAGAGCCTTGGCAGCTTCACGAATCCCACGAGCCAGGCCATCGTGTATAAGTGCGGTTTTGAGCACTTCTTGGAGAGCGGTGTTAATATCCATTACACCTCCAGCAGAAATGCTGCAAGTTGAAACAATCAAAGCTGATTTTTGTTGTCAGAGGAAGAACAAAGCAACTCACAAATAAGGCTACAGTTATGTCAGATTCAGAGTGTCACTCACAACGAGTGAAGGGGTATCCGACTTAATAGTAACATCATTCACATACTGTAGCAGTATTAATCACTTCTGAAATAATCCCAAAGTGCCCACAACCAAGTACACACTGCCCAAGTGTCTATCCATACTCCTACCTCACTACCAGATAGTAACAAGTCCAAGAAGGGATGGGACATCCAAATGCAGCACTGATGACAAATATTAACAAAAGCACATTTTTCTAGTACAGAGGCAGCCTAAATAGAGGGCCCCAAGTGCAGGACAGACTTCCAGAGGAAAGCACCACTGAAGTGTGTTTTCATGCTTTTTTTTATGTCAAGATGGCGTACTACACATCACCAAAAACTTGTGATACTGCTACATATTTTTGCAATATGCACTGAAGAGCTAGTTTTCGCATTTGGTGTCTGCTCCCCCAAACACTGGTGTCAAGGGCTGCCTAATGCACCCCCCCCCCCGTGCCATGCTCTGGAATCAGGGGTTGCCATAGCCCTGCCTACCAACACAAAAACAGAATCAATGTACAATTCCTGTCTACGAGTTGACAGACATAGCTCTTCTAAATATCGACCATAGGGTTATATCACCACCTACAGGAGTAAGACACTAGGCAGGAAAACAGCACCACCTATGCGCAGCCCTAGCTGGAATAACCCACCTCTACTACAGGCAAACCAAGCAGTCACAAAGCAGTGCCAGGAGGTATAAACGTCAAATAGGGGTGGGTGCCATGTCCATGAAACTCACCGAAAGGAATTTAAAGAAAAGAAAAAAGAAAATTTAGCGCCTTTCAGACGTGTTGTGGATCCGTATCCAGCCAGCCGCTTGCTCAGCAGGGACCACTCCCCGTTTAGGCCGGCAGACAACAAGTCCATCTCTGCACACTGCAGGGATGGACCTGTCAGAGCACTTTTCATCCAATTGACAAATGGAAAATAGGACATCCATCTGTCTGGATTTTGCGGAGTGGATGTCAGCGGACATGTCACCGTTGACATACGTCGCTCCATAGAGATGTATGGAGCGACCATCAGATCCTTTGAAAAACCTGACAGGTGGATCTGAACGGTCCGCACGTTGGAAAGGGCCCTTACGTTCATTGACAGACACAGCTCTTCGGAGTCTCAACCAAAGGGACATCCCAAAGCAGTGTCAAGAAAGAGCTGACAAAATTAAACGTAAACAGCGGCCAGCAAAAAAAAAAAAAAAAAAAAAAAAAAAAAACTTGGCAGCCAGAGATAACATATAGAAGATGTGTGGAGCCTTTTAAATAAAATAATTTTCCTAGAGCAGAGAATTGGATTATACCAGCTAGGACTGCCCATAGGGGGTGCTGTGTTCTTTCCCTGCCTAGTGTCCTACTCCAGTAGGTGGCGATATAACTAATGACAGGGATCAGAAGAGCTGTGTCCAACAATGAACGCAGGAGAAATAAAGTTTCAGCACCGCACTCCATATTTGTATCTGTGACAGTAATCTGGATACTAGAGGAAGTGATAGAACGAGACATATACTACTAATAACAGGCCTGGGGCAGCTTAGGACAACACATATGCTGTATGACACTGACAGAGGGAAGTCGTTTCACTTCCATGAAATGCCATCAGGTGTCTAAGGTAAGTAGGCCACCTCCTGCCTTCACTATTGGAAGCTCACAAGTCTGCACACTGCCACCTGTCTGCCGACACATGTAAAGATCCTGACACCTCAGCACAGTGAGCTCCGACTAAACCATCCAGCCGGCCGGTCCAATCACACAGCAAGAACAATACACACTCACCCTTCCTCGGCCATCCTCGATGTCTAATGGATGCTCGGCGTTACTCCGCTGTAATACAGACACAAACGACAAGCGTTAGCAATGGCCATGGGTCCGCCGCTGTTCCCGAGCTCAGGGAGGGCGGGATGCCAGAGATTTCCAATAGATTGGAACTTGCACGGTGTTTCCCCTCAGCTCCGCCATCACTTACCCAACCTGCTCAGCATGAAGGAAAGAGAAAGAAGCGCGCTGACGTCACCAATTTATAGTGCGCCGACCAACCGCTCCGCCTTTCAGCGTGAGCGCGACGGGAAGTCCTTCCGTGCTACACCATGGGCACCTTCCGCCATTTTTCTTGAGGGCTGCAGGGCTTATGACATAATGGAGACGGGTAACGAAGTTACCATTACGTTGTTTACTTACATAAAGGACTCTGTGCTTTTATGGAGGCTACTAATGCTAAAAATCGCTTTGAAAATGTCAGCTTGCATGCTGATTAATCATTTGCCTACTGGGGCAAATTTGACATTTTTCACATACATCTTAAACTGATGTGAATGTACAATGTATCTGCGTAAATTGACGGCACTATACAAGTACCTGAAATAAATAATAAATAAATAAAGTGGAACTGCACTCTGCTCACATAATCTACAATAAAAACATCTTTGCCATTCTGAAGCATCCCACCAAGCGCTTTGCATATTATTTCATAGTTGCCAAAATTGTAAAAAAAATGTATAGGGACACTTTTTTCATCTTTAAGCGGAGTCTTATTAAAATTAGGGGGCCGGCATTCATTTTAAGATGGAAAAGGAAAATGGGCAAGGTTTAAACTTAATATTGGGCGTGTCCCAAATGGGGCATGCTCAAAGGGGTGTGGTCCAAGTCCCTCCTTACATCAGGCATCCCCAGCGGAGTCCCTCCTTACATCAGGCGTCCCCAGCATAAATTCAGCATATTTTTGCTGATAGAATTATTTAGAACCCAACAAACATATATTTTTATACAGTGTCAAAATATCACGTTTAAAGAGTTTGCATTTATGGACATCACATCTATATATTTGTAGCACCCTGTAGTTTAGACAGAGAGCTCCTCATAAATTTACTTGCCAAGAGCAGTTATCCTGGTTGATTGATAGAGATCCATTGATTTCTCCCTAAGTTTGGACTTGTTGCACTTTTCTCTTCTACCACTAGGTGGCCGGGTACTTCGTGGTACTAGATATGAGAAGGGCAACCCAAGGTCAGGTTATGGGTATGTGGGGTATCTCAGCCAATGGGCAGGGGTTTTCTTGAATCCCTTGGCCTGCTGGGAGAACCTATATATTCGGGTGGAGTCAGGTGATCTATGTTCTGTGCCACCTGGACGTAGGGTTGCCACCTGTCTGGGATTCACCCGGACAGTACAGGTTTTGAATCATGTGTCCGGGTCTCCTTCCGCCTGGTACCCGGACACATAATTCAGACTGCACTGTGGCTCAGTGCTCCATCTGCTCAGCTGGTGGAGGAACATGAGTAGTTAATGTTATCAGGAGTAAGTTCTTATCTTTATTCAGCAATTCTGACAATCTAATCTGAGTCCTGAAGTCAACTTCTATACAGATCCACCAACAATGTAATTGTGATTTTCTGGTTCAGGCGGAGTAGTCCTTGTGCTGCGGTTCCCAGCAATTACATTGTCCAGTGGATGGTGGATCTGTATAGAAGTTGACTTCAGGACTCAGATTAGATTGTCAGAACTGCTGAATAAAGATAAGAACTTACTCCTGATAACATTAACTAGTCATGTTCCTCCACCAGCTGAGCAGATAGAGTGCAGAGCCACAGTCCAGATCACTACAGGAGGTAACCCCTAGAGCCCGGGGGATTATAGACATCACATGGATCAGCAATCCATGTTTGGATTGCTCTTCGGAGGTGTTATATTGCTTCCTCACCACCTGTTTAAACCCCACAGCAGCACCCTGAATGCATTGCACACGGACGCAGGAAACCCCCATTCACTTGGATGGGCCACATTCAGCAGGCATTACTGCTCGCCGAACCCAACAGTGCAGACAATTTTTGCCACACTGTGATGCAAAGCATTTTGGCTATTGCGTGTGTACATCCCCCAACCACAACCACAATTTTACTGTCCCCCAACCACAAGTGTAAACGAAGTTGCAGAGCACTCTGAAGAGTATTCCACAGTGGATAATTTTTTTAAAGTATTTGACAGGTGGTGAAGAAGCTTTATGTTTTATCCTCACCACTTGTTTTTAACTCCTAAAATCCCATGCCACTGTGCTGTAGCCATGTGCATCGCACACAGTTACTGCATAGCCCCATTCAGTTGAATGGGTCGAGTTAAGCAAGCGCAGTGCCATATGCTAGTGGGCTCTTTCACGCGAGCAATCCTGCCAGGGGACTCCGCTTTGCTCAGCGGAGGATCGATTTGCTGATCCCCGCTGAGCAGGCAGATGACAGGTCTGTCTCCGCTCACTGTCAGAGCCCCGCTCCTTATTTTCATCCGATCCATCAGACGGATGGAAAATAGGGTCACCATCCTTCTGGATTTCACAGACAGAATCAGGTCACATAACGGCGGGTGTCAGCGGACATATCACCGCTGACATCCGCCGCTCAGTAGAGGTGAATGGAGGTTCTGATCAGGTCCGCCTGAAAAACTGACAGGCAGACCTGATCAGAAAGCCCGAATGAAAGGGGCTTTAGTTAAAAATTATCCACAATGGGGTATGGCGCTCCCTATAGGATTATATGGGGTGAACAGCTATAGCGAGGGGGGAGGGGGGGGGTTGTGTTTCCCTTGTGTCTTGAATACGTGATAGTGTAAACTATAATAAATATCTAAATGATATCTAAAATATCTAAAAGTGCACCTCTACCTAATAGTTCAGGTATATACAAATAACACCAAACAAATTATAAATAGTGATCATAGTCCATAGAGTGATACATTTGTGCAAAAAACGTTTTCAAATTTTCTTCAACCAAAACCGTGACTGGGGTGCTTTCAAATGTTCTTAGTGACTTTTGTGCTCCCCCTCAAGGGTCCCCACTCACCGGATCCAACAACCCCAAAGGGGCATACAGCATGTGATTGTATCATCCACAATCTCCTCACCACCGCGATCATGTAGGGCGCCCAGGGTAATCTCCGATCTCCGTATTGGTGATTAAATTATATTTATGGTAGCTCCCTCCACAATGGACGGGACTTCTTATGCAACCGACAACCAGTCCAGACTAGACTATTATTATGATTTTTCCTATCACATAAGATTGTTATTATTTTGGCACACTCTATTGGTGGTCTCCGCAAACCACCACTAGGGTTTATGTGGTTTTTGCAAACCTCATTTAGATATTTACTATAGTTTACACTATCACGTATTCAGGACACAAGGGGAACACAACCCCCCCCCCTCCCCCCTCGCTATAGCTGTTCACCCCATATAATCCTATAGAGAGCGCCATACCCCATTGTGGATAATTTTTATCTTAGGGAATCTCCTTTCAGGGGGGCTGCACATCTTAATCTTTGTCCTAAGCGCAGCCATTATACATATTTATCCGAAAGGGGCTTTAGTGTTCAGGTTTGGCTTGAAGAAAAGGTGGCAACCCTACCTGGACGGCTGTCTGGGTGGACGTCTGTCATATTGCCCGGGCTGCTAGGCCGGAGATTGGGCCTATCCCGGGCACATCTAGCTGCTAGGCTGTCTGAGGGCCTATCCAGAAGCAGGAGAGCAGCGCAGGGTTTGGACTCCGGATTGCTGTCCAACCAAAAGTGACGGTTCTGTCGGCTGGAGAACCTGTAGTGGTCGGAGGTAGAGGGGAAGCCGTTGCCAGTAGAGGACTATCCGCCTTATTACCAGGGACCACAGTGAGTAACTGAAGCAAGTACCAGAGCAGCATTCTCACCAGTCGGGGGTGGTATAGAATAGGGAAACTTCAGTGGGAATCAAGCCGGGGACCCAGCCAGTGGAGGTGACGCTTGCAGAGCAGCCTTGTGTGTCAAGCTAGGGACCAAACAGGCCAACGTGGGTGAAGCTTTAGAGTTATCTAGAGTGCCAAGCTAGGGACACAGCAGAGAAGCAGGGGTGACGCTTGAGGAAGATATCACCGTGAAGATTGAAGGAGCTCAAGGGATTCAGTGACAGCGAATCAGAGGGTCTAGTGAGAGAGCTCAGTGTATGGAAGAACTACAAGGAGAAGTTGTAGTGAAGGTAAAAGAACTGTTACGCTTTGTGTTAGGAACTGTTAAAGACCTTTGCCATAGGAGACAGCATTCCTGCACGCGCAGATGTGGCTTCTTGCTGGAGGCCTTTCCCTGCACGGCTGTCCTTCTATTGAAGTCTCAGAGTCTGCTAAATGAGTTTGCAACTATCTAAGTGTGTCCTGGCCCTAACCCTCTCTCCCCCCGAAAAAATACAAAAAGGACTGTTAAGAGAAATAAAACCTCTTTTACATCCAAGAACTGTCTGGTGCCCAATGACTTTCACCATCTTTGCACCCACTACATACAGAAGGATGTCAGCTATCCCTGGCCCTAGAGGTTCTCATCAGACTAAAGGAGGCCTGGGACCTTGACACATATATATATATATATATATATATATATATATATATACACATATATATATATATATATATATATATATATATATATATATATATATATATATATACACACACACACACATATACATATATATATGTGTGTGTGTGTATATATATATATATATAATATATATAATGTGTGTGTGTGTATATATATGTGTGTGTGTAATATATATATATATATATATATATATATATATATACACACACACACACACACACATATATATGTGTGTGTGTGTGTGTGGTGTGTGTGTGTGTGTGTGTGTGTGTGTGTGTGTGTGTGTGTGTGTGTATATATATATATATATATATATATATATATATAGACTATGTATATTTCCTCAGTGCTGTGATACTTTGACTGACAGTTACGTTACACTGTACCCAAATTCATTTTAAATCATTTTTTGGCATTTCATTTGTGATATTAAACAACCAAAGTTTTTTTTTTTTTTGCTATATAAAGTAAAAAAAGTCCAAATATTTAGGGCTCTTTAAGACAGGTGGCTGCGGTTTGAGCGCTCCCCAGTCGCCTGTCCGAATTGAAACAACAAAGCCGTATAGGGCTGTACACATGTTGTGGTTGTGATGTTTTGCTTTGCCGCAATGGCATTTCTAACTCAGGGTTACAGAGTTTGACAGGCGGCACTGCCTGTCAAACTTGATCATTTAGTTCAATAGGGCCGCACTGCATCTGGGAGCAGACAACTTGACTAGCAGTTGGGTCATGGTCCTGCAATGTAAGATTGCCATTTGGCAATTTAAAAATTCAAGTAACATAAAAGAAAAAAAAACATGTTTAAGAGGAAGTTGTAGTACCTCCTGAATGCCTGTCAGCTGCTGCTATACCACCGTCTGAAAAGCAATCCACTATAGATTGCTTTTCAGAGGGTAGTAAGCAGTACTGCAAATGTGAAGTAAATGTGAAAGAACCCTTAAAAAACAGGGGGGTTTGCAGAGGTTCCCTCAGACCTCAAAATTAATTCAACAAAGAAGGTTAAAAAAAGATGACCTATAGCAGGGGTGTACAAACTTTTAACCTTCCTAGGCCACATTGGAAGAAGAGGACTTGTCTTGGGCCACATATAAAATACACTAAACAGTAAAGATAGCTGATAAGCAGAAAAAATCAAACGCATTACAAGGTAATGATCACTGATATAGATAATGTACCTAAATAATTAAACTTATTTTTTTGTAAAATTTTTTATTATTAAAGTATAAGAGGGTAGCCTAAAACTAGTGCAATATTTGAACCTATTTTTTTTATAAACGAATGCATCAATATCTGGTTGGATGGATGTAGTAGCAATTCTCAATGAACTCTCAGGCTGGGTTCACACTATACCATGCTGCGGATTGCACAGGAGCGATGTGCGTCCCTGTTCCCCGTTTCAGGGATGAATCAGGGAAGATTCTATGCCTGAATTCGGCCCTAAAACGGAGCCAAAGACACACAGCATTTTTGTGCGGTGCGCTTCGCAGCCGCCCTGGAGATATGTGAACTGACTCCATAGGAAGCCAGACACATTCTCCTGCTATGCGAATTAGATGCGAAACGCACATCTAATTCGCATAGGCGTGAACGGGGCCTTAAGGTGCTCATCAGATATTTTGGGTCTAATTTTGCCCTTCGTGTGCTTCATCCCTGAAAATAGTTTAAATATAGGTGCTGCTGAATTCTGATGACATGAATAAGGTGTGATATTTTTCTTTGGGAAGAAAAAATTATAAAAGTCCAGTAAAGAGACCCTGTAAAATTCTTTGGCCAATGTGTTCTTTAATTGTAAACGCATTTTTACAAAAGAAATTCCATAAAGAAATCAACATTTTTCTGTTTGACCGCATTCATAGCTGGCTTGGGCTTCGGGTTGGACATCCCCGAACTATAGCATTGAAGGTCCTAATTTTTTTTTTTAGTGATAGAAATTGTGCGTGGCCAAGATAAGCTCTGGTTTCTGTACAGAAGAGTAGGCACTAAATTCTATATGCCGGCTGAAGTGCACATTTTGCGCCAGATTAAGAGAAGTGGCGCATAACATTTTGTTAATATGTTGCATGAAATAGAAATGTGCTGCTTCTACAGTATGTTAGTCCCTTCACTTCCTCCACATCTGTCAACTTGTAAAGGGTAGGGTGATGGGGTGGTTATCATGTCCTCCATGTTTCCCTCCTTGTTGGGCGCCAAGCAAGAGTCACATAAGAGGCCTACCCGGGGGTGGGTTTTTCTGGTCTACGCTAGGCACTTTGAACAAGGTCACAGCCTTACACATGGGGTATCTCTCGATGTATTAAATACCACCATGGCCACTTTTGCAATTAGGAGGGACACACAGAGCAAATGATCTCTCCATCGGTCCAGCGTATCACCACTCCCAGTAATGATATGGGCTTTCTCAGTGGATCTATAGCAGACTCCATGCGTACTCTTTACTTACCTCTTCCGAACCTGTGTGCAAGTTAGTGACCTCTGCGGTGCTGATCTGATCCCATTGCTATGTGAGACAGACCTGCTCATGGGGAGAGTGCCAACAACTTCTCCAGTTAGAAGCTATCCCACCTGTCACATGTACATGCTCAAGACAGGCTGCTAGAGAAATTGTTACCCTTGCTAACCACTGTACTCTCAAACTGTATTAACAGTGCCATTATCTTCATACCCCAATGTGCTTAGTGATCCAAGCTGTAAACTATATATGCCTGTTACTTGCATTACACCCCTTTAGTAACTTCAGACCAGGCAAAGTTTCAATGCTTTACTGAAGAATAAGTTAACACAATAGTTCAACATAAAGGGGCTGACTTACCAAGAACAATGCGCTGCGCCGGTTCATACCTTATTTGGTGCGCTGGAAAAATCATTGATTGGGCATGTGAATTGGCGCACGCAGATGCGCAACGCGATAATAAATATGTAAAGGGCAACTGCTGTTTTCTCATTGATAATAGCACACGCCCATCTCATTGGATGTCTCTTGGTAGGCAATTAGTAGTTGTTCTCACTTAATTAACCCCTTTTGATGCTAATCTCATTCCTATTCTTCTAATATATCTTTGTATGTTTTTTCTTTTGTTTCTTTTTGTAATACACTGCAAAGAACAGAGAAGTGCTTCTAAACACCAGAAATTCATGTTTTCATATCTTTAACCACTTGCCGACTGCCTAACGACGATATACGTCGGCAGAATGGCACGGGCAGGCAGAATCACGTACATATACCAATATATCCAATCGGACCCCCCCCCCCCCCGGTTCCCGAGGCGGTCGGCTTGTGACTGGGAGCAATGAGAGGTGAGGGTGAGACCATCCGTTCGTGGCCCCCCCCTCGCGATCGCGCCCAGCCAATGAGAATCTTCCTTTGCTGCTGTATGCTAAACAGCAGCAAAGGAAATGATGTCATCTCTCCTCGGCTCGGTATTTTCCGTTCCGGCGCCGAGGAGAGAAGACATCACTGTAAAAGAAAAACACACACACAGTCAGTAGAACATGCCAGGTACACATTACACCCCCGATTCCCCCCCCGATCGCCCCCCGACCCCCCCCAATCACCCCTTCCCCCCCCCCCCGTCACACTGACACCAAGCAGTTTTTTTTTGTTTTTTTTTTATTACTGCATGGTGTCAGTTTGTGACAGTTAGTGTGGTAGGGCAGTTAGTGTTAGCCCCCTTTAGGTCTAGGGTACCCCCCTAACCCCCCCTAATAAAGTTTTAACCCCTTGATCACCCCCATCGCCAGTGTCGCTAAGCGATCATTTTTCTGATCGCTGTATTAGTGTCGCTGGTGACGCTAATTAGGGGGCTAAATATTTAGGTTCGCCGTCAGCGTTTTATAGCGTCAGGGACCCCCATATACTATCTAATAAATGTTTTAACCCCTTGATTGCCCCCTAGTTAACCCTTTCACCACTGATCACCGTATAACTGTTACGGGTGACGCTGGTTAGTTCGTTTATTTTTTATAGTGTCAGGGCACCCGCCGTTTATTACCGAATAAAGGTTTAGCCCCCTGATCACCCGGCGGTGATATGCGTCGCCCCAGGCAGTGTCAGATTAGCGCCTGTACCGCTAACACCCATGCACTCAGCATACGCCTCCCTTAGTGGTATAGTATCTGAAAGGATCAATATCTGATCCGATCAGATCTATACTAGCGTCCCCAGCAGTTTAGGGTTCCCAAAAACGCAGTGTTAGCGGGATCAGCCCAGATACCTGCTAGCACCTGTGTTTTGCCCCTCCGCCCGGCCCAGCCCAGCCCACTCAAGTGCAGTATCGATCGATCACTGTCACTTACAAAACACTAAACGCATAACTGCAGCGTTCGCAGAGTCAGGCCTGATCCCTGCGATCGCTAACAGTTTTTTTGGTAGCGTTTTGGTGAACTGGCAAACACTAGCCCCAAGCAGCGTCAGGTTAGCACCAGTACCACTAACACCCACGCACGCACCGTACACCTCCCTTAGTATCTGAACGGATCAATATCTGATCAGATCAGATCTATACTAGCATCCCCAGCAGTTTAGGGTTCCCAAAAACGCAGTGTTAGCGGGATCAGCCCAGATACCTGCTGGCACCTGTGTTTTGCCCCTCCGCCCGGCCCAGCCCAGCACACCCAAGTGCAGTATCGATCGATCACTGTCACTTACAAAACACTAAACGCATAACTGCAGCGTTCGCAGAGTCAGGCCTGATCCCTGCGATCGCTAACAGTTTTTTTGGTAGCGTTTTGGTGAACTGGCAAGCACCAGCGGCCTAGTACACCCCGGTCGTAGTCAAACCAGCACTGCAGTAACACTTGGTGACGTGGTGAGTCCCATAAGTGCAGTTCAAGCTGGTGAGGTGGCAAGCACAAGTAGTGTCCCGCTGCCACCAAGAAGACGAACACAGGCCCGTCGTGCCCATAATGCCCTTCCTGCTGCATTCGCCAATCCTAATTGGGAACCCACCACTTCTGCAGCGCCCGTACTTCCCCCACTCACAATCCCAACCAAATACAGTCGGCTGCATGAGAGGCATTTTCTTTATGTCCTCCCGAGTACCCCTACCCAACGAACCCCTCAAAAAAGATGTCGTGTCTGCAGCAAGCGCGGATATAGGCGTGACACCCGCTAATATTGTCCCTCCTGTCCTGACAATCCTGGTCTTTGCATTGGTGAATGTTTTGAACGCTACCATACACTAGTTGAGTATTAGTGTAGGGTACAGCATTGCACAGACTAGGCACACTTTCACAGGGTCTCCCAAGATGCCATCGCATTTTGAGAGACCCGAACCTGGAACCGGTTACAGTTATAAAAGTTAGTTACAAAAAAATTGTAAAAAAAAAAAAAAAACACAAAAATATAAAATAAATGTATTCTATTCTGCAATGTTTTATTATGTTTTATAATGTTTGCTTTTCAGGTATGCAATTTTTTATACTTTACCGTTTACTGTGCTTTATTGTTAACCATTTTTTTGTCTTCAGGTACGCCATTCACGACGTTAAGTGGTTATACCAGAATGATGCCTGCAGGTTTAGGTATCATCTTGGTATCATTCTTTTCAGCCAGCGGTCAGCTTTCATGTAAAAGCAATCCTAGCAGCTAATTAGCCTCTAGACTGCTTTTACAAGCAGTGGGAGGAAATGCCCCCCCTCCCCCACCATCTTCCGTGTTTTTCTCTCGCTCTCCTGTCTCAACAGGGAACCTGAGAATGCAGCCGGTGATTCAGCCAGCTGACCATAGAGCTGATCAGAGACCAGAGTGGCCCCAAACATCTCTATGGCCTAAGAAACCGGAAGCTACGAGCATTTTATTACTTAGATTTCGCCGGATGTAAACAGCGCCATTGGGAAATTGGGGAAGCATTTTATCACACCGATCTTGGTGTGGTCAGATGCTTTGAGGGCAGAGGAAAAATCTAGGTTCTAATAGACCCCAATTTTTTCAAAAAAGAGTACCTGTCACTACCTATTGCTATCATAGGGGATATTTACATTCCCTGAGATAACAATAAAAATGATTAAAAAAAAATTAAAGGAACAGTTTAAAAATAAGATAAAAAAGCAAAAAAATAATAAAGAAAAAAAAAAAGCACCCCTGTCCCCCCCTGCTCTCGCGCTAAGGTGAACGCAAGCGTTGGTCTGGCGTCAAATGTAAACAGCAATTGCACCATGGATGTGAGATATCACCGCGAAGGTCAGATCAAGGGCAGTAATTTTAGCAGTAGACCTCCTCTGTAAATCTAAAGTGGTAACCTGTAAAGGCTTTTAAAGGCTTTTAAAAATGTATTTATTTTGTTGCCACTGCACGTTTGTACGCAATTTTAAAGCATGTCATGTTTGGTATCCATGTACTCGGCCTAAGATCATCTTTTTTATTTCATCAAACATTTGGGCAATATAGTGTGTTTTAGTGCATTAAAATTTTAAAAAGTGTGTTTTTTTCCCCAAAAAAATGCGCTTGAAAAATCGCTGCGCAAATACTGTGTGAAAAAAAAAATGAAACACCCACCATTTTAATCTGTAGTGCATTTGCTTAAAAAAAATATATAATGTTTGGGGGTTCAAAGTAATTTTCTTGCAAAAAAAATAATTTTTTCATGTAAACAAAAAGTGTCAGAAAGGGCTTTGTCTTCAAGTGGTTAGAAGAGTGGGTGATGTGTGACATAAGCTTCTAAATGTTGTGCATAAAATGCCAGGACAGTTCAAAACCCCCCCAAATGACCCCATTTTGGAAAGTAGACACCCCAAGCTATTTGCTGAGAGGCATGTCGAGTCCATAGAATATTTTATATTGTGACACAAGTTGCGGGAAAGACACATTTTTTTTTTTTTTTTGCACAAAGTTGTCACTAAATGATATATTGCTCAAACATGTCATGGGAATATGTGAAATTACACCCCAAAATACATTTTGTTGCTTCTCCTGAGTACGGGGATACCACATGTGTGAGACTTTTTTGGAGCCTAGCCTCATACGGGACACCGAAAACCAAGCACCGCCTTCAGGCTTTCTAAGGGCGTAAATTTTTGATTTCACTCTTCACTGCCTATCACAATTTCGGAGGCCATGGAATGCCCAGGTGGCACAAAACCCCCCCAAATGACCCCATTTTGGAAAGTAGACACTCCAAGATATTTGCTGAGAGGTATAGTGAGTATTTTGCAGACCTCACTTTTTGTCACAAAGTTTTGAAATTTTTAAAAAAGAAAAAAAAATTTTTTTCTTATCTTTCTTTATTTTCAAAAACAAAATGAGAGCTGCAAAATACTCACCATGCCTCTCAGAAAATAGCTTAGGGTGTCTACTTTCCAAAATGGGGTCATTTGGTGGGGGGGGGTTTGTGCCACCTGGGCATTCCATGGCCTCCGAAACTGTGATAGGCAGTGAAGAGTGAAATCAAAAATTTACGCCCTTAGAAATCCTGAAGGCAGTGATTGGTTTTCGGGGCCCCGTACGTGGCTAGGCTCCCAAAAAGTCCCACACATGTGGTATCCCCGTACTCAGGAGAAGCAGCTGAATATATTTTGGGGTGCAATTCCACATATGCCCATGGCCTGTGTGAGCAATATATCATTTAGTGACAACTTTTTGTAATTTTTTTTTTTTTGTCATTATTCAATCACTTGGGACAAAAAAAAATAATATTCAATGGGCTCAACATGCCTCTCAGCAATTTCCTTGGAGTGTCTACTTTCCAAAATGGGGTCATTTGTGGGGTTTTGTACTGCCCTGCCATTTTAGCACCTCAAGAAATGACATAGGCAGTCATAAATTAAAGGCTGTGTAAATTCCAGAAAATGTCCCCTAGTTTGTAGGCACTATAACTTTTGCGCAAACCAATAAATATATACTTATTGACATTTTTTTTACCAAAGACATGTGGCCGAATACATTTTGGCCTAAATGTATGACTAAAATTGAGTTTATTGGATTTTTTTTATAACAAAAAGTAGAAAATATAATTTTTTTTCAAAATTTTCGGTCTTTTTCCGTTTATAGCGCAAAAAATTAAAACGGCAGAGGTGATCAAATACCATCAAAAGAAAGCTCTATTTGTGGGAAGAAAAGGACGCAAATTTAGTTTGGACACAGCATTGCATGACCGCGCAATTAGCAGTTTAAGCGACGCAGTGCCAAATTGTAAAAAGTGCTCTGGTAATTAAGGGGGTAAATCCTTCCGGGGCTGAAGTGGTTAAAGGTGACAATACACTGGGCAATCAGTTAGATCTTCCCTAAATTAGATTCAGTGCAAGAGCCTGTTTGATTTTCTACAATAAGAAGTAATTCTTCCAGTGCATCTTCCTAATGCACTATTTCCACTATTTCAACCCCAAAGTTGCGGGACCTACAATGTGACTTTGCAATGCGATTTTTTCTTTCAAAGTTTTTATTATTATTTCCAACAATGCAAGAACAAGTACAGACAATGCATAAAGACAAAATACTGCAATGCGATTTTTAGGCTCGGTTTCCACTAATGCAACTTTTCATGCGACTTGGGACTGAAAAGCTGCATGACAAGTCGTACCCCATGATTTCCAATGAGTACTGTCATATCTGTGCGACTTCAAAGTAGTCCCTGCACTACTTTGGTCCCACTTTGATGCAACTTAAGGTCCACAGACCTCAAGAATACACAGGCATTGCTTCAAGTCGCGGCAAAAAATTGTGGGAAAATCGCGCGACTTTGGGGTTGCAATAGTGGAAACAGAGCCTAAGTTACTAATGAGAATCATCTAGGCCAGGATTATGCAATTAGCGGACCTCCAGCTGTTGCAGAACTACAAGTCCCATGAGGCATAGCAAGACTGACAGCCACAAGCATGACACCCAGAGGCAGAGGCATGATGGGACTTGTAGTTTTGCAACAGCTGGAGGTCCGCTAATTGCATATCCCTGATCTAGGCCTTAGGAGAACAGAGATCTAGGCATGGTGGTAAAAATTTCCCAGCAGGACAAGCAACTTCCTGTAGAGACGTGATGTCATTCCTGTATGGTGTCTGCCCATTCCAGAACCAGCTGCGCACCGTGGGTAACTACCCACGTGCACATAGCACTCGCACATGCCCACGCCGCATACACAGCGGGCACACATCTTTACTACAGAAATCCATATTTTGATGTAAAATACCAATTGCTTACTGGGCACTTAAACCCCCCTCCTATCCAGACTAATTTTCAGCTTTCAGCTCTGATGCATTTTGAATGACAATTGCGCGGTCATACACTGTACCCAAATTAAATTTTTATAATTTTTTTCCCACAAATAGACCTTTCTTTTGCTGGTATTTGATCACCTCTGTGGTTTTTATTATTTGTTAAAAAAAAAATTTAAATAGACCGAATTTAAATAATTTTTCAGATTTATTTATAAAAATTTGCAAACAGGTGATCTTTCTCCTTCACTGATGTACGCTGATGAGGCGACAGTTATGGGCACTGATCAGCACTGGTTGGTTACACCGATAGGCAGCACTGTTTGGGACCACTGGTGGGCATTGATAGGTGGCACTGGTGGGCACAGATGAGGCAGAATTGCCTCTTCGGGACCAATGTCCCTTGCACATAAATCGGTGATCGGCTTTTTTTGTCCTCATGCTGTCAGCGTGAGGACAAAAAAAAATAAAAAATTACTGAGCTTTTGTTTACATCATGTGATCAGCTGTCATTGGCTGACAGCTAATCACATGGTAAGGGGCCGGGATCGACCCCTTACTCAGATCTATGATCACCTGAGTCAGTGACTCGGTGATCACAGGGCGCACGGTGAACCCATCCTATGACAGCCTCCTGGAAATTCAGGTCCGCGCCGTTCGGCTATAGCGCAGACGCCAAGTGGTTAATAGAAAAACAGATGCAGATTTCTAGGACTGGCCAAAAAAGGTTTATAGTGAAAGGCAAACAGTAATATAACTGCGCTAACCCAGTGAAAATAAACAAAGCTGCTACACAAAAATATGACAAGTATTCAAATGGGATGGTGTAAAAATGTAGCGCTAAAACAAAAACGTAACCAAAAAACATATGTATAGGTAAATACAGTTCAATAACTTGTGGGTGATGATCCACTATGATGTGAATATAGACAACATAAGTAATAAAGTCCCACAGTGCAATAAAATGTGGAATCCAGTGCAAGTGAAAAGAATCTGCAAGTGTATAATTCATCTGCATGGAAATCTTGAAGTAGAAAGAGGTTAAACACTCTTACCAGAACAGGTGGATTCGGATGCCAGTGACACCAAATCAAACAGGCTTAGAGATCCAGATGGATGGCTATCCTAGGAGAAGGTGGGAGTCCCGGATCTCAAAGGACATCTCCCCTTGGCTGGAACAGCTGCAGTAGTATCCACCAACCGGAGGGAACCATACATCAAGTGGGGGGCATCCAGATCTCGTATCCAATCGAAAGAGTGAGGGGAAAAATGGAGTGCTCCAATGGTGCAGATCAAAAGGGTAGGTTTATTGGAACAAACCAATATACAAATAAAAACGTGATCACATATAATAAAATAAAGTGTGGGGAATAGTGTGCATTGCAAGGGGCAAATTATTATGTATCTTTGACTTTGGGGTTTATTTTTGGATGATAAAATCACCAGTGCTTGCCCTCAGATTTTCATCAACTACACTTGTATTGCAGAAAGGATTTACCTTTAATAAACCCCAAAATACCTAATAATTTGGGGTGTACACAACAAAGTGCTAGAGTGCAATTTGCTTAATGGGGACACTAGATTGACCTGTGTGTCCCCAAGGAAAAATAGTGGTGGGGGTGGTGCGGGCTTACTTGAGGACTGAGGCTGCAAACCACTGCACTAAAAAAGGAAAATTGAATACTTATCGCTCTGAAATTTTACTTTCCTGGTGACTATCCATGGCAGCATATGCACAATCCATGCATATGCTACCATACCAGGAAAGTAACTTAAAATAAAAGAAATTTGTGATTTGTCTAAGACATGCCAATCAGCCTAGTTAAGCTGCAGCTGGGAAATCTGTTGTATGAAAAGTAAGAACACGCATAAAACATAAAAAAATTTTGAACAATCTTTATTGGTAAAAAAAAAAAAAACACACACACACACCACCACCACACAGGACTTGGAAAAGAGCAAGGAAAGCAAAAAAGACATGTATGTTAATTTGAGACACTAACAGAATATGTTTTTTGAGGCTTGACCATTTTGCATTGTAAATAACAGGAGTTAAAAAGGACTGCGCCCACAAATGGACATCTATTAAGGATTGAAACATCATTAGTCACAACATCTTGAGAAAGAATTTAAAAAATAAAGCAGCACAGACAATTAAATCAAAGTGAACGTAAAAACAACAAACTTTGCCAACATAAAACATATTTCATGGGAAAATATCCACCACCCAAAAAAATACAACAAACCAAAGTAACAAAAAAAATGCAGAAAAACACATCTGTTTTGCAAAGACATAACAAACAAAATACATGTTATAAACTCAATAAGGCCACCCAAATGTACTCTCTTGTCAGCCCCCACACACAATCTTGGCTCTTTTTAGGGCAAGGTAAAGAATGCTATCTGCAAGCTTTATATATCATAGGTTTGTGTGCTAATGAGGCAATTGCAAACACATGCACAGTCCATGAAACACACAAAACACAAGTTCACCCAATGTAGAGACAGAACTTCAAAGTGGGTAACCTGTTAAGGATGTCCTTAAATTATTAACCCAAAAAACACACTCTCTGAGCATGCCCAGAAACTACCAAGTGCTGTTCACTCACAAAAAGCACCAAAAAAAAAACCCCAAAGCCCCTGAGCATGCCCAGACCAACCCAAATGCATTTCACACACCAAAAGGCACAAGAAAAAAAAAACAAAGTCCCTGAGCATGCCCAGAATAACCCAAATGCAGCTAGTACAAAATAAGCCACCCCCCTGTCCAAAATTAAGCACATGATCCAGCATGCTCCAAAATTACAGATGGGACAAACACCCCCCAGTCCAAGGGTGCAAATAAAAAGCCTAACATGCAAAAAAGATACAACAAATACCATTGCAGTCTATGGGAACTGACTTGTTAATTTTGCTAGTCCCCACTTGGCTGGCATATCTTCTAGTTATTGGCCTTAAAATGGGTATGGGAGCCTAGGTCCCACCCTAAGGGACATATATCATAGTCACCAATTTGGACAACCCCAAAAACAAAACAAGGAGAAATGCCTTTAAATATGCCAAATTGCTAAAGGGTCAATTCGCACCAATGCAGTCCAGTGCATATTTTATGCATCAAAAATGCATGGAAAGTCAGTTATATGGTTTTAAATGGCAGTTTGTTCCAGTACGTTCCAGTTCCAGAACATAAAGTAGAACATGCTGCATTTTACATGCACTGGACTGTACTGGAACACTGTAAAACGCAACAAAAACGCATCATAAACATACAGTAACACATCAAAAACATGCATGCAGAAAAGCATCTGTAACGCATCTGGACTTCGTTTCTATGGAGTGAACTAGCCCTGAGCCCTGGTTCACACTGGTGCGATTTGACATGCATTTTGACATGTCAAATCGCATATCAAATCGGAGGCATTTGCCAGCAATTGCTGTCAATGGCACCATCCTAATCAGTGCGACACCGCATCTGTGGCGCTGCACTGATTTCAAAAAGTATTTTATGTACTACTTTTTGCGATTTTGGGCCACAATTTACATTGACATCTGTGCAGAAACCTGCACAGATGTCTCGGTAATTGCAGCCAAAATAGGGACTGACAAGCGTGAGTGAAATTGTGCGAGTTCAGCTGAAATTGCATGGTTTCACTCCCGCAGTGTGAATCTGGGCTCAAGCTAGTACCTTGGGGGGGGGGGGGGGGGGTTACTCTGCCTGTAAAGTGGTGCATCTGTAGCAAGTATCCAAAATGCTGCTTTAAAGATGTACGGCTTTAAAGAAAAGTTACAAATCTACATTGCCGCTGCTAGATTTTAACCCAAAACAGAAAACAGCCTCCCCCCCCATACATACAAGGCCATTTGGAAAGGCTGGAAATGAGAACCCCCACATGAATAATACCACCCCAAAATCTAAAAATATTGTGCCCCTCCCACGCACTAACAAACCCCTAGCCAAACACAGCAAGCCAGCCCATGAAAGAGGGTGTATATTTGGGGGCTGGAGGGGCTCAGGCACCCCAAAAGTAAACCACCTTGTTCCCATATTCAGGGGGACAAGGGCCTCTTCCACACAACCCTAGGCTGGGGTTGTGGGGGGCTGCAGACAGGGGGGCATGACAGAATGTAGAAAGCCCCTTTAAACTAGTGGGCACAAGGTGCTTTGTGGTTGGTATTGGGCTGAGCCAAACATGCCCCAAAGGTAGCCAGCTATGTTGAGTGCATGTGGCCTTAAATGGTTCGGGAGGGAGTTCTCACCCCTTTCCTAGCTGGCCCTGTTGTTTGCTCTGAAAAAGTATGTGGTTTGGATTGGTGAAGGCAGCTCACAGCCTTCGGAGATTGGAGAATGGAGTGTGGAGTTCCCCTTTAAAAGCAAAAGCTAGCCTCAAATAATTATATGCATTATAAGGGGGAGACAAGAGCATTGGAGTGTGGAGCTCCCCTTTAAAAGCAAAAGCTAGCCTCAAATAATTATATGCATTATAAGGGGGAGACAAGAGCATTGGAGTGTGGAGTTCCCCTTTAAAAGCAAAAACTAGGTCAAATAAAACATACGCATTAGAAGGGGAAGACAAGAGCATTGGAGAATGGAGTGTGGAGTTCCCCCTTAAAAGCAAAAACTAGGCCAAATAAAACATATGCATTATATGGGGGAGACAAGAGCATTGGAGTGTGGAGTTCCCCTTTAAAATAAAAAAACTAGGCCAAATAAAACATATGCATTATAAGGGGGAGACAAGAGCATTGGAGTGTGGAGTTCCTCTTTAAAAGCAAAAGCTAGCCCCAAATAACTATATGCATTAGACGGGGAGACTAGAGCATTGGAGTGTAGAGTTCCCCTTTAAAAGCAAAAACTAGGCCAAATAAAACATATGCATTAGAAGGGGAAGACAAGAGCATTGGAGAATAGAGTGTGGAGTTCCCCTTTAAAAGCAAAAGCTGGACCAAGGAAATCATATGCATTAGAGGGGGAAGGTTAAATGCTCTTTTAGAAGGAGCTAGAGTAGCGAGAGTCTTTTTACATAATTTTAACAAGGTACATATCACATGTTGGCAACGTAACATGCTAACATGACCTGTGTGCAAATATCCTTAAAAAAACACATGAAAGTGAACCAGCGTAAAAAAAAGAAAAAAAATGCATTTACGTTGCTTGACATTTACTAAGATTTTGCTAGCGAAGTGAACCAACGCATTTGAATGCGGGCAAATGCCGCTTGCACATGCGCAGTGCATAAATTGGCTCACGCAGTTCTAAACGTACTTACAGGCACAGCAGGATTATTCAGAAAAAGTTACTTTCTCATTCTATTTTGGGCATATTTGTTACCTGGGCAGTTATTACTATACTTCCTCACATCACCCCACATCACCCCCATAATATTGGCATTTCCAGCTTCTTTTAATTTTGAGTTGAAGATGTTGTGCGCCAGGTCCATAGTGGCACACTAATCGCCTCCTCCTGTGCAGTGAGATTACTATAGTAAATGGGAAATAGCGCTGTGTTACCGGCACAAACGTTTCGTAAATATCAAAACGTACGTTGCGCCTCGGCATGCGTCTCAACTCATGGCGCAAACGGTTCGTAAATCAGCCCCTATGTGTAGTCTTTTCCTAACATTCCTAGTCCCTAGCTCAGGCTTGTGGCTGCCCCAGCATACCTGCTCAGGAAAGAATCCATTCTTGGCAGAGTCCATGACAGTAATAGTATCAGCCAAGACCAGCAGCTACTTCAGGCAGTAGCAGGGTCCTGAGGGCAGATGTGTCCTTATTGTCATTCTGGATTTGGCATATTTAGCAGACCAACAAGACAGAGTCCAGCAATGGTAGCAGCAGCTTCTTGTGTTTTTATAATACACAACCAGTGGGATGGACCCAGGAAAGCCTACAAGAAAAGAAGCGGGAAACACAATTAACATTAACTAACATTAACCCTCCCACCTGTGTGTTAAACTCTACTTGCCCACAAGCTGTATCTCTGTGACATGGCATTGAACACCTCCCTAACACCCATCACACCATAACATCATACTTAGCTAAAAACACAACAACGTTTTTATTAGTATCAAATGATCATTAATTATAACTCATTTATTGAGTTGAATTAAATTTTAACCATTAAATAAACTTTAACCTTTAGTATCAAACAGAACCGCTATTAACTATTAACAGACCAGCATGCCTAGTCTTCAAGATTCAAGCAGCAATATCTTATATCAACCAAATTACAGTTTACAAATCATTGTCCACTCACAAAGTAAGCAATATTACCCCATTAAGTTTTACCATGCTGAGGTTAAAATAGAACAAATGGCAGGGTGCGCAGGGGAACAGGTCAAAAGATTCACATGGAAGGCTGAGGATAATCCAGGGGTAAGTCCAGAAGACAGTCCTGGGGTTACTGCTGACACTGCCCAGTCACAGCGTGGAATATACAGGTGAAAGGTTGCACTCGTTGGCCAAAAGATGTGTCATGAACCCAACACTGAAGTGACTGAAAACCATCCCAGCAACAACGGTAAATCGTTCTAGTAACAGCACGTAGGCAGGTGCAGTCTACTTTCTCCACTGAAGGTGATGCTCTTCTTTAGCGGCACTGCAGTTTGAGAGGAAGTCATGAGGAACAGGGTTCCTCTATTATTTCCTGGGTCACTGTAATGACCCAGGAATTACCCTGGGTCACTGTAATGACACAGCAATCCAACTGGATTCACCCCATGTGACTTTAGCAGCCATCTTGGGTCAAGCAGAGCCTTTTTAAGGCCCTGGCGCCCAGCTTTGATGCACACTTTGCGAGTTGGTAGAGTAGGAACAAGTACCCCGCCTGTTAGGGACAGACTAATGCCGCGTACACACGGGAGGACTTTTCGACGGACTTTCGATGGACTTTTGACGGACTTCCGACAGACTTTTTAATGAACGGACTTGCCTACACACGATCATACCAAAGTCTGACGGATTCATACGTGATGACGTACGACTGGACTAAAATAAGGATGTTGATAGCCAGTAGCCAATAGCTGCCCTAGCGTCGGTTTTTGTCCGTCGGACTAGCATACAGATGAGCGGATTTCTCGATAGGAACTGGGTCCGACGGAGTTACGACATAAAGATTTGAAGCATGTTCCAAATCTAAAGTCCGTCAGGCTTTCGACAGAAAAAGTCCGCTGAAGGTCTGATGAAGCCCACACGGTCAGATTGTCAGACCAGTCAGGTCGAAAAGTCCGCCCGCGTGTACGCGGCATTAGAGATAGGGAAAGGTTCCTGACGCGAAGGAAAAGCTTAGGGCTCGTAACTTCTCTGGACATCTGCCTGCTTGAGCACAAGACAGCCAGGCCGCATTCTGCCCCTCTCTACAGAGGCTGTCAGTTCGGCTGAATCCTGCTCTCTACTAGGGATGGGCTGAACATACCCCTGTTCGGTTCGCACCAGAACTTTTGAACACCACGAAAGTTCAGACCCGAATAACGAACCCCATTAAAGTCAATGGGACCCGAGCGTCAAAAATCAAAAGTGCCCATTTTGAAGGCTTATATCAAGTAATTGGGCATACAATGGTTATAGGGGTCTGGGTCCTGCCCTAGGGGATATGTATCAATAAAAAAAAAGTTTAAAAAAAGTAATTTTTAAATGAGCACTGATTTTTTTATTTTTAAAGTGAAAGCATAAAAATGAAAAATTCCTTCCAATATAGTGCCTGGGGGGTTCCCTTAGTCTACCTGTAAAGTGGCAGATCTGTACCATGTCTAGAATCTGCTGCAGCAATAATTGCATTTTTAAAAAAATGACATTTTCCCTTCAAGCTGCCTTTATTTTGCTCAGCAACAGCTGGGGAACCAGTGTGTATGATGAGGCCACAATGTAGTGCACTGGGAACAAGATTAGAGATTTTTTGGTTACATTCTGGTGTCACTTTGACTTTGGATAGAAGTAACGGGTGCGTAAAAATTGGTCTTTGGGTGTCGTGGCGCCTCCCACTGTAACCCTATAGAGGTACTCTTAATGAAAGCAAGAATTGGCCTTGTTGTAAAAAATTGCAATGATATGCACCTGCCAAACAGGTGCAGAAAAATTACTCTTTGGGTGTCGGGGGCGCCTTCCCACCATAACCCTACAGAGGTGCTCTTGATGAAGGCAAAAAAAATTGCAATGATATGCACCTGTCAAACAGGTGCAGAAAAATTGGTCTTTGGGTGTCGGTTGCGATATCCCACCGTAACCCTACAGAGGTATTCTTGATGAAAGCAAGAATTGGCCTTGTTGTAAAAAATTGCAATGATATGCACCTGTCAAACAGGTGCAGAAAAATTACTCTTTGGGTGTCAGGGGCGCTTTCCCACCATAACCCTATAGAGGTGCTCTTGATAAAGGCAAAAAAAATTGCAATGATATGCACCTGTCAAACAGGTGCTGAAAAATTGGTCTTTGGGTGTTAATTGTGCCCATAAAATAAAACCAAAAAAATTCTTCTAGATGAAATGATTGAATACCCTGAAAGCTAGGCAGCCTCGAAGTCCTGCAGAGATTCCACATCCCAAAAAGACTTAATCAGTGACATTGGCATCAGGGGCTTCATAGCTGATAATCCAGGACTGATTCATTTTTATAAAAGTCAAAAGGCCCACAGAGTCTGCGGACAGACGCGTTCTATGATCAGTAACGAAAGCTTCTGAAGCACTGAATGCTCGTTCTGAAAGCACGCTGGATGCAGGGCAGCCCAACACCTCAATAGTATACTGGGCAAGTTCTGGCCAGTGGTCTATTCTGATGACCCAGTAAGTCAGTGGATCATCAGCTGGAAAGTTCTCCATCTCTGTTTTGGCCCGAGGTAATCGTCCACCATGTGATGCAGATGCTGCCGATGGGATGTGGAAGCTGACAGCCCTGGGTGGCCAGGACTAAGAATATTCTGAAATGCCTCACTTAGGCGGACGCCTTCTCCAACGTTCATCTCTTGACCAACAGAAGACTCAAAACTACATTTTCCACGACACTGTAACCTACTGGAGTCAGCAAAAACGTTCAATAAAATCCTCTTTAACGTGTCCTCAAGAGATTTTATCTTCTGCACTCTCTGTGGGGACGGGATGAGTTCTGAGACCTTCACCTTATAACGGTGGTCAAGGAGGGTTGCCAATCAGTAATCATCCTTCTCCTTTATGCCACGTCTTCTTGAGTCCTTTCGCAGACTTTGAAGCATGAGGTTGCCCATGCGCCTCAAATTTGCCGAGGCTTGAGAAGCAGACTCCTCGGGTCACTCAGGATTACAGCATCTGGAACTTCCTCCTCCCAGCCACGTACTACTCCCAAGGGTCCTGGGGTTAGAAAGCCATTGCTTACAGATTGACGCATGTCTTCTTCTTCAAAGCCTATGTAAGTGCCAGAATCCTCCTCCTCATCCTCCTCCCCTCTCTCCTCCTGTGTGTTTTGTGACATAAGAATGATGGTGTCTGGATAAAGTGGGCCTTGAGAGGAAAGGAAGTCCTCATCTTCCTCTTGCTGCTCTGCCTCCAGTGCCCTGTCCATAATGCCACACAGAGTCGGCTCCAGCAGAAACACAACAGGGATTGTGTCACTGATGCATGCACTGTCAGGGCTCACCATCCTTGTGGCCTCCTCTAATGGTGACAATACAGTGCATTCATCCTTAATGAACAGCCATTGGCGTGGGGAAAAAAAGCTGAGGCGGCCTGAGCCTGTCATTGTGCCATACTTGCAGAGGTACTCACTGATGGCCTTCTGCTGCATATATAGCCACTGCAGCATTGCCAAAGTCGAGTTCCACCTGGTGGGCATGTCACAAATCGCTGAATTTCAGCCAACCGTGCACTGGCTGTGTATGACCGCCTGAAATGGCTACAGACTCTTCTGGCCAGCTTTAGCACATCTTGCAACCCTGGGTACGTATTTAGGAAAGGCTCCTAGCTCCAGCTGGCGTGGTGTGAATCATCTCTGGGCCTGTCCCTGCAGAGCTGCAAGAATCTCTGCTCCGGTGTGGTTCCTGTCCCCTAAACACACCAGCTGAAGCACTGCATGGCCCCTTTTAGCCTGACTCATGAAATAGCCCTTTGAACGCTTAGGGGGTACCTGATGTTCACAGGACAATTCTGCAGAGGAGGGCATGGAGGTGGTGGAGAAGGAGGAGGGGGTAGAGCTCACAGGTCTGGCATCATCACCACCAGCTGTATGGAGACGTTGGGGCACAACAAGCTGCAGCACCGAGCCCTGTCCTGCATCGTTTCGAGTTGCAAGCAGCGTTACCCAGTATGCTGTGAACGAAATATATCGTCCCTGCCCATGCTTACTAAACCATGTGTCAGCAGTAAGGTGAATTTTATGGCTGACTGCCTTGCCCAACGATGCCGGAACATTCCCTTCCACGTGATGGTAGAGAGATGGAACAGCTTTACATAAAAAGTAGTAGCGACTAGGAACCTGCCATTTGTGGTACAGCACATTGTGTGAATTCACGGAGGAGGGCAGAATCCACCAGGCTGAAAGGCAGAAGTTGGAAAGCCAACAGTTTTGGCAAGCTTGCATTTAGACGCTGGGCATGTGGGTGGCAGGGACTGTATTATTTCTTCTGCTGCAGCAGATGGGGCAGAGAAATTTGCCGGCTACAGTCTACAGCTGGTGGTGTACTGCTGGCAGATGTGCTGCTAGGACCTGGGACATCAAGTGAAGTGGGTAAAGAGAAGGAGGAGGAGGGACAGATTTGTGCCGCTTTTGTGTGGCTTTTAGCTGCTCTTGTCAACGGGCTGAGTGGTTGGACGTTAAATGCCTTGTTAAGCATGGGGTACCCAAATGGCTGGTGTTTTTTCCACGTTTGATGTGCCTGAGACACAGTTTGCAGATAGCAACAGTGCGATCTGCTGCAGATGTGTTAGAAAAAGGCCCAGATAGCTGAGCTTTGGGGAGTGGGCCGGGAGATAACAGCTGCAGAATGTGATGGAATAGGGTGGCTGCTCTCTACTCTTTCTTGATGTCGGCCTCCTTGGGGTTGTGCAGTTTCCTCCTCTGCTCTATCTGGCACCCAAGTTGCATCAGTGACCTCATCATCATCATCTCCATCTCCTCAAGCCACGCTGTGGCTTGGGGAACATGAATGCCAATTTGTCTACCAGTGTTCCTCCCTCTCTCTAGGCTCATGTTCCTGTCATCCTCAACTTTAGAACCAACATATGAATCCAGTAATGACTGGGCATCATCAAGGGGCAAGTGGCTGATGCTGTTGTCAAATAACTCCTCAATGGCTGATGTTGGGGCTATGGCAGGAATAGATGTGGACAAGGAGGCAGGTTTATCAACTGCAGGGGACTGCACACTTGTCTCTGCTTGCGTGACAGAGGATGAGGAGGATGAGGAAGGTTTAGTAAGCCAGTCCACCACCTCCTCTGCTTGCTGTAGCTGGATAGCATGGGCAAACTCACTAAACAGAGGAAATGATGCCCTGCCTGACGACTGACCACCACGTTCACCTTTTCCTGTGGACACATTTTTTGCTGGCCCCCTTACAGTGCCAAGGGAACATCTGCCTCTTTTTGTTATCCTCCCAGACATTATTAGGAGGGAGGGGGCTTATAAGTAAATGTAAAGAAGAAGTTGAAATCTGTACTTAGATGCACTTTAATCAATGTAAAGTGATGTTTGGTGCACTTTAATTTAAGTACTCACACTACACAAACACACTCCATTGATACAATATAATATACTGCAATATAATGCGCCAAATGTACTGTGACGCATAGAACTATATGGAGTTAAACTGGCAGTAACGCACACAGAACTATATGGCTTTAAACTGGCAGAAACGCACACAGAAGTATTTGGTGTTAAACTGGCAGTAACGCACACAGAAGTATATGGTGTTAAACTGGCAGTAACGCACACAGAACTATATGGCGGTAAACTTGCAGTAACGCACACAGAAGTAAATGGCGTTAAATTTGCAGTAACGCACAAAACGATATGGTGTTAAACTGGCAGTAACGCACACAGAACTATATGGCGTTAAACTGGCAGAAACGCACACAGAAGTAAATATCGTTAAACAGGCACTAAAATATGGCGTTAAACTGTCAGTAACACGCACAGAACTATATGGCGTTAAACTGGCAGTAATGCACACAGAACTATATGGCGTTAAACTGGCAGTAATTCACACAGAACTATATGGTGTTAAACTGGCAGTAACGCACACCGAACTATATGGCGTTAAACTGGCAGTAACGCACACAAAACGATATGGCGTTAAACTGGCAGTAACGCACACAGAACTATATGGCGTTAAACTGGCAGTAACGCACACAAAACTATATGGCGTTAAACTGGCAGTAATGCACACAGAAGTAAATGGCGTTAAGCTGGCAGTAACACAATCAAATAGACTGTGTTTAACCATCACTACACTGACGCTATCTGAACTGTCCCTACTCGAGCTATACACTAATGTAAAGATTACTGACACGGCCTCACTACACTACACTGAAACTATCTGAGCTGTCTCTACTCTACACTAATGTATGTATGAATGACACGGTCTCACTACACTACGCTGAAACTATCTGAGCTGTCCCTACTCTAGCTGCACACTATGCAAAGCTGAATGATGGTCCTCCTCACTACACAACAAACAGCAAAGTAGCACAGTATAGCACACTAACTAACTAATAGTACTGAACAGAGCCCTGTTCTATCTTTCCGAAATCACACTGAAAATGGCTGCCATTGAAAGAATACTTTAATACTGTGGGGCGGGAATGAGCCATGATTGGATAAAGTCATGATGACAGTGTCCAATCATGACTCTGACAGTGATCTGTGCCCTGATTGGCTGAAGCTTTCACTGCTTCAGCCAATCAAGGCTTGCAATGCACTGTTCAGCGCCCCAATGCATTGTGGTCGGTTCGGGGTGCCGAACAAATGGTCGAACGACCCGTTTGTTCGGATTTTCGCCAAACGTCCTGAACTTATGCTCAGGCCGAACCGTTCGCCCATCCCTACTCTCTACACGCTATTGGAATGGTGAGTGTTCCTGGCTGAGCTGTTTTCCCATTGGGTTATTTGTGAACTGCCTCTGTATTATTTCAATACACGTTTTTTTCCTTGCACTGGGACTGAGTGTGTTATTGCCCCCGCACCGCTCTGCACCCCACCTACAAGCAGGCACCTTGTAACTTTAAACACAAACCAGAAAGAACCATAGCCCTATAGGAATATAACAATTGAAAACAAATGGGTGATAGGTGTGATGATCCTGGGGCCACTTCTCTATTTTTTTTGTGAGCCTAACAATCCAAGATTATTTACAGCCATCACTCCTCCTCCAGTTTCGCAGATTGCTTAAAATAGACCTTCTCTCAAAAACATGCCATGCCCCCTGTATTTCAATGTTAAAAAGGCACCCTTTTTGTGTTTATATTTTTTTCCTGCTGAGCAACTGAAGCAGGACCACCTACCAGACTCCAGAGACAGGTAGTCCAGAGCGAGGGAGGCGAGGGAGGCTCAGGCTCTCTCCTCAGCTCCTACAGTCACGAAACCCAGCTGAAGGAGGATTTCCTCATATTCAGAACTGCCTGACTAAGTTAGTGTGCATGGGTGGGGATCTTTACTAGTTGAGAAGGGGGGGGGGATATCTACTTGAGATCTGTACTGGGAGTGATCTATACTGGGGGGAAGCTGTACTGGGGCGATATGTGTTGGGGGAGAGCTGTACTAGACAGATCTGTACTGGGAAGAGCTGTATTGGGGAGATCTGTAGTAGGTAGAGCTTTTCCTGGGGGGGGTCTATACTGGAGGGAATACTGGGGGATATCTGTACGGGGAGATCTTTACTTGAGGAGATCTCGACTGGGGGAGATCTGAATTGGGGAGAGCTGTACTGGGGAGAGGGATATCTGTACTACAGAGATCTGTACTGTAACGATCTGTACCCAGGAGAGCTTTATTTTGGAGAGTTGTACTAGGGGTGGGTTTACTGGGAGAGATCTGTACTGGGGAGAGCTATACAGGGGAGATCTGTGCTAGTGGGGGAGATCTGTACTAGTGAGAGATATGTACTGGGGGTGAGCTGTACTGGGGGAAGAACTGTAGTGGGGAAGAGCTCCATGAGGGGAAAGCTGTATTGGGGAAAACTTGCACTAGCTGGAGCTCTGTACTGAGAAGAGTTGTACCGGGGAGCTCTGTACTAGGGAGAGCTGTACTTGGGGAGCTCTGAACTGGTGAAGAGCTACTGTATACTGGAGGGGGTTGTAGTGGGGAAGAGCCCCATGGGGGTAGAGATGTACTGGGAGAGATCTGTACTGGCAAAAACTGTACTGTACTTTGGCTGTAGTACTTCTGATCACTGCACTCTGTACATTGAGCTGTAAATGACTATACTGCTGACCACAGCACTCACTTATATATTTGTATATGTATATGGATTTTCTTTTTCTAGCCCAGCTATTTATCAATGACTTCATGAATATAAATACCATTGACATCTACCTACTCATTTTTTATCATCATCTCCTCCATCAACTTTCACTAATTACTGCAATTTATTATTCGTTAATTAATTAATTTTTATCCCTATTCATGATCTCGTCCAGTTTCCAGCCTTATAGATACTACTTCCCATCCCTTCCCCCTCCTCCACTATAAAATTATAATATCATTATACTCAGTGCCTGGCCAAACTTGTTTTTAGCTTTAGCCCCCGTTCACACCTATGCAAATTAGATGCGGCTTACAACGCATCCAATTTGCAGGACATTTTAAACTAGGTTCATTTGAATGAGGCTGGTTCACATATGTGCGTTGCATTCGCACAGCGCATTGCACAAAAAACTTGAGCGTTTTCTGGTCATTGCACTGCGAATTACAAGGCCATTATCTTCTATGGGCACGCATCTGATTCGCAGCTGTGTTGCGGTGTGAACATAAATGATCTCCCCTCCTCCTACACCTCCCCCTCTTCCAGTTCCTCCCCTGTCTGTTTTGGTGTGCTGACCGGAGCAAGCATGGCAAAAAGAGGTAGAAAAGTGGCATCAAAGGCCAAGGAATCCGTGGATTGCGAGGAGCTGATCAGACTTGTGAGGGAGAAACTGATGATTTATGACACCCGGCATCCTAAATATAAGGACAACGTTGTTAAAAAATGTGCATTGCTGGAAATTGCCAGAATCATCTTGCCAGAGTGAAGCATGTGCTCATCCCAAGTTCAGGCTGCCAAATGTAAGTTTTTTTATTCCCTTTCACTACCTGTAGATGCTGTCCTATTGTTTAGTTATGTTGTCCATTTTTATTCAAATATTAGAAAAAACAACAGCGTGCGTTTGCCCAAAAATCCATACCAGGCCGCATGCCCTCAACATTGTGCATATAACAGCGTCAGACAGCGACGGAGGAGTCCCTAAACTAATTAATAAGTTAAGATTCACTTGGTTAGCAAAAGAATTTACAACACAAATGTGAACAACATTATTTTTATTTAAATAAACCAAAATTACCAAAAAAAACATTATTTGTTACAGCACACTTTTCACTTTGTAAAGGCCCTGATAATATAATGCAAACCAATACACACTTTTTATGATTAGATAGAATTCATCTGCCAAGGCACCTCCCCAGCTGGCGACATAAAGAAGTTTTGGAATTCACCACGAATATGTGCACCACTAGTGGTGCCCCTAGTAACATTCCACTGTGCCACCTCCATTTTATGGCTCAGGGAATCCTCAAATAGATATCCGTCACGTTCACGCACATAGTTGTGCAGTGCACAGGCTGCTTTAACAGCACTGATAGCATGGTCAATACTGAGATTTATTGACGTATGCATGAATCTCCACTTATTGCCTAGTATACCAAATGCACATTCAACTACTCGTCGTGCCCTAGTGAGCCTTTAATTGAACACTCTTTTTTCTGTTGTCAGAGAGCGACTAGAAAAAGGCCTGAGCATGTGCTCTGCAAGTGCAAACGCTTCATCTCCTACAAATACATGTGGGAGGGAAGGATCTGTTGTTCCGGGCAGGTGAGAATGATTGGCCAAGTCTAGTGTATTCTCACGCAGCATGGGGCAAATGAGGAATGTAAAAATACACTAGAATCTGAGCTGCTGCCATAAGAACCCACATCAATATAAATAAATTTATAATTTGCGTCTGCCACTGCCATTAATACCAACGAAAAAAATTTCTTATAATTAAAATATTGGCTCCCTCTAGCTCAGGGGTGTCCAATCTTTTTTCCAAGAGGGCCAGATTTGATGAATAGAACATGCTTGAGGGCCGACCATTTTGCCTGACATTCTTAAACCATTAAAATTTGGTCTAAGTGTGTCCATCCGAGCACTAATACACGGCCCAACAAGAATTCTCTTGCCTTTGTGCTGTGTGTGGTGAATAGATGAGCTTGGGCGTGTTATTTGGATATACCGGATTTAATCTGCTTATAACACGCACCTTCACTTTAAAAATGAAGTTTCAGGAAAAAAAATCTTAAATTTTAAATAAAGAACTGTGAAGCAAAATAAGGGTCAGTGCCCATCAATGCAGCCTAATCAGTGCCCATCTGCGGCCCCCACTCCATTGCCATGAATGTGGCCCCCACTGTATTGACATGAATGCAGCCCCCACCGTATTGACATGAATGCAGCCCCCACCACATTAACATGAATGCAGCCCCCACCACATTAACATGAATGCAGCCCCCACCGTATTGACATGAATGCAGCCCCCACCGTATTGACATGAATGCAGCCCCCACCGTATTGACATGAATGCAGCCCCCACCACATTCACATGAATGCAGCCCCCACCGTATTGACATGAATGCAGCCCCCACCGTATTGACATGAATGCAGCCCCCACCGTATTGACATGAATGCAGCCCCCACCGTATTGACATGAATGCAGCCCCCACCGTATTGACATGAATGCAGCCCCCACCACATTCACATGAATGCAGCCCCCACCACATTCACATGAATGCAGCCCCCACCACATTCACATGAATGCAGCCCCCACCACATTCACATGAATGCAGCCCCCACATTGACATGAATGCAGCCCCCACCACATTCACATGAATGCAGCCCCCACATTGACATGAATGCAGCCCCCACCACATTGACATAAATACGGCAGCCCCCACCACATTGACATGAATGCAGACTCACCATTGCTGTCAGTGCAGCCTGATTCATGTCCATCTGCAACCTTGGAGGAGACAGGGAGGGGGCGGGACGAGCGCCAACAGATATACAGGAGAAATTC